>NC_091746.1:32055764-32655764 GCF_043380555.1 Nothobranchius furzeri
CTGACTGAGCGCCTCCAGGAGAGAGGACCAAGCAAGACGCGCCCCGAGGAGCGTCTTGCCACATGTCAACACTTGGTCTGACTGAGCGCCTCCAGGAGATAGGCCCAAGCAAGACGCGCCCCGAGGGGCGTCTTGCCACGTGTCAACACTTGGTCTGACTGAGCGCCTCCAGGAGATAGGCCCAAGCAAGACGCGCCCCGAGGAGCGTCTTGCCACGTGTCAACACTGTGTCTGACTGAGCGTCTCCAGGAGAGAGGCCCAAGCAAGACGCTCCCCGAGGAGTGTCTTGCCACATGTCACCACTGGGTCTGACTGAGCGCCTCCAGGAGAGAGGCCTAAGCAAGACGCGCCCCGAGGAGCGTCATGCCACATGTCACTACTCAGTCTGACTGAGCGCCTCCAGGAGAGACGCCCAAGCAACACGCGCCCCGAGGAGCGTGTTGCCACATGTCACCACTGGGTCTGACTGAGCGCCTCCAGGAGAGAGGCCCAAGCAAGACGCGCCCCGAGGAGCGTCTTGCCACATGTCAACACTTGGTCTGACAGAGGGCCTCCAGGAGAGAGGCCCAAGCAATACGCGCCCCGAGGAGCGTGTTGCCACATGTCACCACTGGGTCTGACTGAGCGCCTCCAGGAGAGAGGCCCAAGCAAGACGCGCCCCGAGGAGCGTCTTGCCACGGGTCAACACTGTGTCTGACTGAGCGTCTCCAGGAGAGAGGCCCAAGCAAGACGCGCCCCGAGGAGCGTCTTGCCACGTGTCACCACTGGGTCTGACTGAGTGCCTCCTGGAGACAGGCCCAAGCAAGACGCGCCCCGAGGAGCGTCTTGCCACGTGTCACCACTGGGTCTGATTGAGCGCCTCCAGGAGAGAGGCCCCAGCAAGACGCGCCCCGAGGAGCATCTTGCCTTATGTCAGCACTCGGTCTGACTGAGCGCCTCCAGGAGAGAGGCCCAAGCAAGACGCGCCCCGAGGAGCGTCTTGCCACATGTCAACAATGGGTCTGACAGAGGGCCTCCAGGAGAGAGGCCCAAGCAAGACGCGCCCCGAGGAGCATCTTACCACATGTCAGCACTCGGTCTGACTGAGCGCCTCCAGGAGAGAGGCCCAAGCAAGATGCGCCCCGAGGAGCGTCTTGCCACATGTAAACACTGGGTCTGACTGAGGGCCTCCAGGAGAGAAGCCCAAGCAAGACGCGCCCCGAGGAGCGTCTTGCCACATGTCAGCACTCGGTCTGACTGAGCGCCTCCAGGAGACAGGCCCAAGCAAGACGCACCCCGATGAGCGTCTTGCCACATGTCAACAATGGGTCTGACTGAGGGCCTCCAGGAGAGAAGCCCAAGCAAGACGCGCCCCGAGGAGCGTCTTGCCACATGTCAACACTGGGTCTGACTGAGCACCTCCAGGAGAGAGGCCCAAGCAAGACGCGCCCCGAGGAGCGTCTTGCCACATGTCATCACTGGGTCTGACTGAGCGCCTCCAGGAGAGAGGCCCAAGCAAGACGCGCCCGGAGGAGCGTCTTGCCACATGTCAACACTGGGTCTGACAGAGGGCCTCCAGGAGAGAGGCCCAAGCAAGATGCGCCCCGAGGAGCGTCTTGCCACATGTCAACAATGAGTCTGACTGAGGGCCTCCAGGAGAGAAGCCCAAGCAAGACGCGCCCCGAGGAGTGTCTTGCCACATGTCAGCACTCGGTCTGACTGAACGCCTCCAGGAGAGAAGCCCCAGCAAGACGCAACCCGAGGAGCGTCTTGCCACATGGCAGCACTCGGTCTGACTGAGCGCCTCCAGGAGAGAGGCCCAAGCAAGATGCGCCCCGAGCAGCGTCTTGCCACATGTAAACAATGGGTCTGACTGAGGGCCTCCAGGAGAGAAGCCCAAGCAAGACGCGCCCCGAGGAGCGTCTTGCCACATGTCAGCACTCGGTCTGACTGAGCGCCTCCAGGAGAGAGGCCCAAGCAAGACGCGCCCCGAGGAGCGTCTTGTCACATGTCAACACTGGGTCTGACTGAGCGCCTCCAGGAGAGAAGCCCCAGCAAGACGCGCCCCGAGGAGCGTCTTTCCACATGTCAGCACTCTGTCTGACTGTGCGCCTCCAGGAGAGAGGCCCAAGCAACACGCACCCCGAGGAGCGTCTTGCCACATGTCAACAATGAGTCTGACTGAGGAACTCCAGGAGAGAAGCCCAAGCAATACGCGCCCCGAGGAGCGTCTTGCCACATGTCAGCACTCGGTCTGACTGAACGCCTCCAGGAGAGAAGCCCCAGCAAGACGCGCCCCAAGGAGCGTCTTGCCACATGTCAGCACTCGGTCTGACTGAGCGCCTCCAGGAGAGAGGCCCAAGCAAGACGCGCCCCGAGGAGCGTCTTGCCACATATCAACAATGGGTCTGACTGAGGGCCTCCATGAGAGAAGCCCAAGCAAGACTCGCCCCGAGGAGCGTCTTGTCACATGTCACCACTGGGTCTGACTGAGTGCCTCCAGGAGAGAGGCCCAAGCAAGACGCGCCCCGAGGAGCGTCTTGCCACATGTCACCACTGGGTCTGACTGAGCGCCTCCAGGAGAGAGGACCAAGCAAGACGCGCCCAGAGGAGCGTCTTGCCACATGTAAGCACTGGGTCTGACTGAGAGCCTCCAGGAGAGAGGCCCAAGCAAGATGCGCCCCGAGGAGCGTCTTGCCACATGTCACCACTGGGTCTGACTGAGCGCCTCCAGGAGAGAGGCCCAAGCAAGATGCGCCCCGAGCAGCGTCTTGCCACATGTAAACAATGGGTCTGACTGAGGGCCTCCAGGAGAGAAGCCCAAGCAAGACGCGCCCCGAGGAGCGTCTTGCCACATGTCAGCACTCGGTCTGACTGAGCGCCTCCAGGAGAGAGGCCCAAGCAAGACGCGCCCCGAGGAGCGTCTTGTCACATATCAACACTGGGTCTGACTGAGCGCCTCCAGGAGAGAAGCCCCAGCAAGACGCGCCCCGAGGAGCGTCTTGCCACATGTCAGCACTCTGTCTGACCGTGCGCCTCCAGGAGAGAGGCCCAAGCAACACGCGCCCCGAGGAGCATCTTGCCACGTGTCACCACTGGGTCTGACTGAGTGCCTCCAGGAGAGAGGCCCAAGCAAGACGCGCCCCGAGGAGCGTCTTGCTACGTGTCACCACTGGGTCTTATTGAGCGCCTCAAGGAGAGAGGCCACAGCAAGACGCCCCCCGAGGAGCATCTTGCCTTATGTCAGCACTCGGTCTGACTGAGCGCCTCCAGGAGAGAGGCCCAAGCAAGACGCGCCCCGAGTAGCGTCTTGCCACATGTCACCAATGGGTCTGACAGAGGGTCTCCAGGAGAGAGGCCCAAGCAAGACGCTCCTCAGGGCGCGTCTTGTCACATGTCAACACTGGGTCTGACTGAGCGCCTCCAGGAGAGAAGCCCCAGCAAGACGCGCCCCGAGGAGCGTCTTGCCACATGTCAGCACTCTGTCTGACTGAGCGCCTCCAGGAGAGAGGCCCAAGCAAGATGCGCCCCGAGGAGCGTCTTGCCACATGTAAACAATGGGTCTGACTGAGGGCCTCCAGGAGAGAAGCCCCAGCAAGACACGCCCCGAGGAGCGTCTTGCCACATGTCAGCACTCTGTCTGACTGTGCGCCTCCAGGAGAGAGGCCCAAGCAAGACGCGCCCCGAGGAGCGTCTTGCCACATGTCACCACTGGGTCTGACTGAGCGCCTCCAGGAGAGAGGCCCAAGCAAGACGTGCCCCGAGGAGCGTCTTGCCACATGTCAACAATGAGTCTGACTGAGGGCCTCCAGGAGAGAAGCCCAAGCAAGACGCGCCCCGAGGAGTGTCTTGCCACATGTCAGCACTCGGTCTGACTGAACGCCTCCAGGAGAGAAGCCCCAGCAAGACGCAACCCGAGGAGCGTCTTGCCACATGGCAGCACTCGGTCTGACTGAGCGCCTCCAGGAGAGAGGCCCAAGCAAGATGCGCCCCGAGCAGCGTCTTGCCACATGTAAACAATGGGTCTGACTGAGGGCCTCCAGGAGAGAAGCCCAAGCAAGACGCGCCCCGAGGAGCGTCTTGCCACATGTCACCACTGGGTCTGACTGAGCGCCTCCAGGAGAGAGGCCCAAGCAAGATGCGCCCCGAGCAGCGTCTTGCCACATGTAAACAATGGGTCTGACTGAGGGCCTCCAGGAGAGAAGCCCAAGCAAGACGCGCCCCGAGGAGCGTCTTGCCACATGTCAGCACTCGGTCTGACTGAGCGCCTCCAGGAGAGAGGCCCAAGCAAGACGCGCCCCGAGGAGCGTCTTGTCACATATCAACACTGGGTCTGACTGAGCGCCTCCAGGAGAGAAGCCCCAGCAAGACGCGCCCCGAGGAGCGTCTTGCCACATGTCAGCACTCTGTCTGACCGTGCGCCTCCAGGAGAGAGGCCCAAGCAACACGCGCCCCGAGGAGCATCTTGCCACGTGTCACCACTGGGTCTGACTGAGTGCCTCCAGGAGAGAGGCCCAAGCAAGACGCGCCCCGAGGAGCGTCTTGCTACGTGTCACCACTGGGTCTTATTGAGCGCCTCAAGGAGAGAGGCCACAGCAAGACGCCCCCCGAGGAGCATCTTGCCTTATGTCAGCACTCGGTCTGACTGAGCGCCTCCAGGAGAGAGGCCCAAGCAAGACGCGCCCCGAGTAGCGTCTTGCCACATGTCACCAATGGGTCTGACAGAGGGTCTCCAGGAGAGAGGCCCAAGCAAGACGCTCCTCAGGGCGCGTCTTGTCACATGTCAACACTGGGTCTGACTGAGCGCCTCCAGGAGAGAAGCCCCAGCAAGACGCGCCCCGAGGAGCGTCTTGCCACATGTCAGCACTCTGTCTGACTGAGCGCCTCCAGGAGAGAGGCCCAAGCAAGATGCGCCCCGAGGAGCGTCTTGCCACATGTAAACAATGGGTCTGACTGAGGGCCTCCAGGAGAGAAGCCCCAGCAAGACACGCCCCGAGGAGCGTCTTGCCACATGTCAGCACTCTGTCTGACTGTGCGCCTCCAGGAGAGAGGCCCAAGCAAGACGCGCCCCGAGGAGCGTCTTGCCACATGTCACCACTGGGTCTGACTGAGCGCCTCCAGGAGAGAGGCCCAAGCAAGACGTGCCCCGAGGAGCGTCTTGCCACATGTCAACAATGAGTCTGACTGAGGGCCTCCAGGAGAGAAGCCCAAGCAAGACGCGCCCCGAGGAGTGTCTTGCCACATGTCAGCACTCGGTCTGACTGAACGCCTCCAGGAGAGAAGCCCCAGCAAGACGCAACCCGAGGAGCGTCTTGCCACATGGCAGCACTCGGTCTGACTGAGCGCCTCCAGGAGAGAGGCCCAAGCAAGATGCGCCCCGAGCAGCGTCTTGCCACATGTAAACAATGGGTCTGACTGAGGGCCTCCAGGAGAGAAGCCCAAGCAAGACGCGCCCCGAGGAGCGTCTTGCCACATGTCAGCACTCGGTCTGACTGAGCGCCTCCAGGAGAGAGGCCCAAGCAAGACGCGCCCCGAGGAGCGTCTTGTCACATGTCAACACTGGGTCTGACTGAGCGCCTCCAGGAGAGAAGCCCCAGCAAGACGCGCCCCGAGGAGCGTCTTTCCACATGTCAGCACTCTGCCTGACTGTGCGCCTCCAGGAGAGAGGCCCAAGCAACACGCACCCCGAGGAGCGTCTTGCCACATGTCAACAATGAGTCTGACTGAGGAACTCCAGGAGAGAAGCCCAAGCAATACGCGCCCCGAGGAGCGTCTTGCCACATGTCAGCACTCGGTCTGACTGAACGCCTCCAGGAGAGAAGCCCCAGCAAGACGCGCCCCAAGGAGCGTCTTGCCACATGTCAGCACTCGGTCTGACTGAGCGCCTCCAGGAGAGAGGCCCAAGCAAGACGCGCCCCGAGGAGCGTCTTGCCACATATCAACAATGGGTCTGACTGAGGGCCTCCATGAGAGAAGCCCAAGCAAGACTCGCCCCGAGGAGCGTCTTGTCACATGTCACCACTGGGTCTGACTGAGTGCCTCCAGGAGAGAGGCCCAAGCAAGACGCGCCCCGAGGAGCGTCTTGCCACATGTCACCACTGGGTCTGACTGAGCGCCTCCAGGAGAGAGGACCAAGCAAGACGCGCCCAGAGGAGCGTCTTGCCACATGTAAGCACTGGGTCTGACTGAGAGCCTCCAGGAGAGAGGCCCAAGCAAGATGCGCCCCGAGGAGCGTCTTGCCACATGTCACCACTGGGTCTGACTGAGCGCCTCCAGGAGAGAGGCCCAAGCAAGATGCGCCCCGAGCAGCGTCTTGCCACATGTAAACAATGGGTCTGACTGAGGGCCTCCAGGAGAGAAGCCCAAGCAAGACGCGCCCCGAGGAGCGTCTTGCCACATGTCAGCACTCGGTCTGACTGAGCGCCTCCAGGAGAGAGGCCCAAGCAAGACGCGCCCCGAGGAGCGTCTTGTCACATATCAACACTGGGTCTGACTGAGCGCCTCCAGGAGAGAAGCCCCAGCAAGACGCGCCCCGAGGAGCGTCTTGCCACATGTCAGCACTCTGTCTGACCGTGCGCCTCCAGGAGAGAGGCCCAAGCAACACGCGCCCCGAGGAGCATCTTGCCACGTGTCACCACTGGGTCTGACTGAGTGCCTCCAGGAGAGAGGCCCAAGCAAGACGCGCCCCGAGGAGCGTCTTGCTACGTGTCACCACTGGGTCTTATTGAGCGCCTCAAGGAGAGAGGCCACAGCAAGACGCCCCCCGAGGAGCATCTTGCCTTATGTCAGCACTCGGTCTGACTGAGCGCCTCCAGGAGAGAGGCCCAAGCAAGACGCGCCCCGAGTAGCGTCTTGCCACATGTCACCAATGGGTCTGACAGAGGGTCTCCAGGAGAGAGGCCCAAGCAAGACGCTCCTCAGGGCGCGTCTTGTCACATGTCAACACTGGGTCTGACTGAGCGCCTCCAGGAGAGAAGCCCCAGCAAGACGCGCCCCGAGGAGCGTCTTGCCACATGTCAGCACTCGGTCTGACTGAGCGCCTCCAGGAGAGAGGCCCAAGCAAGATGCGCCCCGAGGAGCGTCTTGCCACATGTAAACAATGGGTCTGACTGAGGGCCTCCAGGAGAGAAGCCCCAGCAAGACACGCCCCGAGGAGCGTCTTGCCACATGTCAGCACTCTGTCTGACTGTGCGCCTCCAGGAGAGAGGCCCAAGCAAGACGCGCCCCGAGGAGCGTCTTGCCACATGTCACCACTGGGTCTGACTGAGCGCCTCCAGGAGAGAGGCCCAAGCAAGACGTGCCCCGAGGAGCGTCTTGCCACATGTCAACAATGAGTCTGACTGAGGGCCTCCAGGAGAGAAGCCCAAGCAAGACGCGCCCCGAGGAGCGTCTTGCCACATGTCAACAATGGGTCTGACTGAGGGTCTCCAGGAGAGAAGCCCAAGCAAGACGCGCCCCGAGGAGCGTCTTGCCACATGTCAGCACTCGGTCTGACTGAGCGCCTCCAGGAGAGAGGCCCAAGCAAGACGCACCCCGAGGAGCGTCTTGACACATGTCAACACTGGGGCTGACAGTGGGCCTCCAGGAGGGAGGCCCAAGCAAGACACTCCCCGAGGAGTGTCATGCCACATGTCACCACTGGGTCTGACTGAGCGCGTCCAGGAGAGAGGCCCAAGCAAGACGTGCCCCGAGGAGCGTCATGCCACATGTCACTACTCAGTCTGAATGAGCGCCTCCAGGAGAGAGGCCCAAGCAAGACGCGCCCCGAGGAGCGTCTTGCCACATGTCACCACTGGGTCTGACTGAGCGCCTCCAGGAGAGAGGCCCAAGCAAGACGCGCCCAGAGGAGCGTCTTGCCACATGTCAACAATAAGTCTGACTGAGGGCCTCCAGGAGAGAAGCCCAAGCAAGACGCGCCCCGAGGAGCGTCTTGCCACATGTCAACAATGGGTCTGACTGAGGGTCTCCAGGGGAGAAGCCCAAGCAAGACGCGCCCCGAGGAGCGTCTTGCCACATGTCAGCACTCGGTCTGACTGAGCGCCTCCAGGAGAGAGGCCCAAGCAAGACGCACCCCGAGGAGCGTCTTGACACATATCAACACTGGGGCTGACAGAGGGCCTCCAGGAGAGAGGCCCAAGCAAGACGCTCCCCGAGGAGTGTCTTGCCACATGTCACCACTGGGTCTGACTGAGCGCCTCCAGGAGAGAGGCCCAAGCAAGACGCGCCCCGAGGAGCGTCATGCCACATGTCACTAATCAGTCTGACTGAGCGCCTCCAGGAGAGAGGCCCAAGCAAGACGCGCCCCGAGGAGCGTCTTGCCACGTGTCAACACTGGGTCTGATTGAGGGCCTCTAGGAGAGAGGCCCAAGCAAGACGCGCCCCGAGGAGCGTCTTGCCACATGTCAACAATGGGTCTGACAGAGGGCCTCCAGGAGAGAGGCCCAAGCAATACGCGCCCCGAGGAGCGTGTTGCCACATGTCACCACTGGGTCTGACTGAGCGCCTACAGGAGAGAGGCCCAAGCAAGACGCGCCCCGAGGAGCGTCTTGCCACATGTCAACACTTGGTCTGACTGAGCGCCTCCAGGAGATAGGCCCAAGCAAGACGCGCCCCGAGGAGCGTCTTGCCACATGTCAACAATGAGTCTGACTGAGGAACTCCAGGAGAGAAGCCCAAGCAATACGCGCCCCGAGGAGCATCTTGCCACATGTCAGCACTCGGTCTCACTGAACGCCTCCAGGAGAGAAGCCCCAGCAAGACGCGCCCCAAGGAGGGTCTTGCCACATGTCAGCACTCGGTCTGACTGAGCGCCTCCAGGAGAGAGGCCCAAGCAAGACGCGCCCCGAGGAGCGTCTTGCCACATATCAACAATGGGTCTGACTGAGGGCCTCCATGAGAGAAGCCCAAGCAAGACGCGCCCCGAGGAGCGTCTTGTCACATGTCACCACTGGGTCTGACTGAGTGCCTCCAGGAGAGAGGCCCAAGCAAGACGCGCCCCGAGGAGCGTCTTGCCACATGTCACCACTGGGTCTGACTGAGCGCCTCCAGGAGAGAGGACCAAGCAAGACGCGCCCAGAGGAGCGTCTTGCCACATGAAAGCACTGGGTCTGACTGAGAGCCTCCAGGAGAGAGGCCCAAGCAAGATGCGCCCCGAGGAGCGTCTTGCCACATGTCACCACTGGGTCTGACTGAGCGCCTCCAGGAGAGAGGCCCAAGCAAGACGCGCCCCGAGGAGCGTCTTGCCACATGTCTACAATGAGTCTGACTGAGGGCCTCCAGGAGAGAAACCCAAGCAAGACGCGCCCCGAGGAGCGTCTTGCCACATGTCACCACTGGGTCTGACTGAGGGCCTCCAGGAGAGAAGCCCATGCAAGACGCGCCCCGAGGAGTGTCTTGCCACATGTCAGCACTCGGTCTGACTGAACGCCTCCAGGAGAGAAGCCCCAGCAAGACGCACCCCGAGGAGCGTCTTGCCACATGTCAGCACTCGGTCTGACTGAGCGCCTCCAGGAGAGAATCCCAAGCAAGATGCGCCCCGAGCAGCGTCTTGCCACATGTAAACAATGGGTCTGACTGAGCGCCTCCAGGAGAGAAGCCCAAGCAAGACGCGCCCCGAGGAGCGTCTTGCCACATGTCAGCACTCGGTCTCACTGAGCGCCTCCAGGAGAGAGGCCCAAGCAAGACGCGCCCCGAGGAGCGTCTTGTCACATATCAACACTGGGTCTGACTGAGCGCCTCCAGGAGAGAAGCCCCAGCAAGACGCGCCCCGAGGAGCGTCTTGCCAAATGTCAGCACTCTGTCTGACCGTGCGCCTCCAGGAGAGAGGCCCAAGCAACACGCGCCCCGAGGAGCGTCTTGCCACGTGTCACCACTGGGTCTGACTGAGTGCCTCCAGGAGAGAGGCCCAAGCAAGACGCGCCCCGAGGAGCGTCTTGCTACGTGTCACCACTGGGTCTTATTGAGCGCCTCAAGGAGAGAAGCCACAGCAAGACGCCCCCCGAGGAGCATCTTGCCTTATGTCAGCACTCGGTCTGACTGAGCGCCTCCAGGAGAGAGGCCCAAGCAAGACGCGCCCCGAGTAGCGTCTTGCCACATGTCACCAATGGGTCTGACAGAGGGTCTCCAGGAGAGAGGCCCAAGCAAGACGCTCCTCAGGGCGCGTCTTGTCACATGTCAACACTGGGTCTGACTGAGCGCCTCCAGGAGAGAAGCCCCAGCAAGACGCGCCCCGAGGAGCGTCTTGCCACATGTCAGCACTCGGTCTGACTGAGCGCCTCCAGGAGAGAGGCCCAAGCAAGATGCGCCCCGAGGAGCGTCTTGCCACATGTAAACAATGGGTCTGACTGAGGGCCTCCAGGAGAGAAGCCCCAGCAAGACACGCCCCGAGGAGCGTCTTGCCACATGTCAGCACTCTGTCTGACTGTGCGCCTCCAGGAGAGAGGCCCAAGCAAGACGCGCCCCGAGGAGCGTCTTGCCACATGTCACCACTGGGTCTGACTGAGCGCCTCCAGGAGAGAGGCCCAAGCAAGACGTGCCCCGAGGAGCGTCTTGCCACATGTCAACAATGGGTCTGACTGAGGGCCTCCAGGAGAGAAGCCCAAGCAAGACGCGCCCCGAGGAGCGTCTTGCCACATGTCAACAATGGGTCTGACTGAGGGTCTCCAGGAGAGAAGCCCAAGCAAGACGCGCCCCGAGGAGCGTCTTGCCACATGTCAGCACTCGGTCTGACTGAGCGCCTCCAGGAGAGAGGCCCAAGCAAGACGCACCTCGAGGAGCGTCTTGACACATGTCAACACTGGGGCTGACAGAGGGCCTCCAGGAGGGAGGCCCAAGCAAGACGCTCCCCGAGGAGTGTCATGCCACATGTCACCACTGGGTCTGACTGAGCGCCTCCAGGAGAGAGGCCCAAGCAAGACGTGCCCCGAGGAGCGTCATGCCACATGTCACTACTCAGTCTGACTGAGCGCCTCCAGGAGAGAGGCCCAAGCAAGACGCGCCCCGAGGAGCGTCTTGCCACATGTCACCACTGGGTCTGACTGAGCGCCTCCAGGAGAGAGGCCCAAGCAAGACGCGCCCCGAGGAGCGTCTTGCCACATGTCAACAATGAGTCTGACTGAGGGCCTCCAGGAGAGAAGCCCAAGCAAGACGCGCCCCGAGGAGCGTCTTGCCACATGTCAACAATGGGTCTGACTGAGGGTCTCCAGGGGAGAAGCCCAAGCAAGACGCGCCCCGAGGAGCGTCTTGCCACATGTCAGCACTCGGTCTGACTGAGCGCCTCCAGGAGAGAGGCCCAAGCAAGACGCACCCCGAGGAGCGTCTTGACACATGTCAACACTGGGGCTGACAGAGGGCCTCCAGGAGAGAGGCCCAAGCAAGACGCTCCCCGAGGAGTGTCTTGCCACATGTCACCACTGGGTCTGACTGAGCGCCTCCAGGAGAGAGGCCCAAGCAAGACGCGCCCCGAGGAGCGTCATGCCACATGTCACTAATCAGTCTGACTGAGCGCCTCCAGGAGAGAGGCCCAAGCAAGACGCGCCCCGAGGAGCGTCTTGCCACGTGTCAACACTGGGTCTGATTGAGGGCCTCTAGGAGAGAGGCCCAAGCAAGACGCGCCCCGAGGAGCGTCTTGCCACATGTCAACAATGGGTCTGACAGAGGGCCTCCAGGAGAGAGGCCCAAGCAATACGCGCCCCGAGGAGCGTGTTGCCACATGTCACCACTGGGTCTGACTGAGCGCCTCCAGGAGAGAGGCCGAAGCAAGACGCACCCCGAGGAGCGTCTTGCCACATGTCAACACTTGGTCTGACTGAGCGCCTCCAGGAGATAGGCCCAAGCAAGACGCGCCCCGAGGAGCGTCTTGCCACATGTCAGCACTCGGTCTGACTGAGCGCCTCCAGGAGAGAGGCCCAAGCAAGATGCGCCCCGAGGAGCGTCTTGCCACGTGTCACCACTGGGTCTGACTGAGTGCCTCCAGGAGAGAGGCCCAAGCAAGACGCGCCCCGAGGAGCGTCTTGCCACATGTCAGCACTCGGTCTGACTGAGCGCCTCCAGGAGAGAGGCCCAAGCAAGATGCGCCCCGAGGAGCGTCTTGCCACATGTAAACAATGGGGCTGACAGAGGGCCTCCAGGAGAGAGGCCCAAGCAAGACGCTCCCCGAGGAGTGTCTTGCCACATGTCACCACTGGGTCTGACTGAGCGCCTCCAGGAGAGAGGCCCAAGCAAGACGCGCCCCGAGGAGCGTCATGCCACATGTCACTACTCAGTCTGACTGAGCGCCTCCAGGAGAGAGGCCCAAGCAAGATGCGCCCCGAGGAGCGTCTTGACACATGTCAACACTGGGGCTGACAGAGGGCCTCCAGGAGAGAGGCCCAAGCAAGACGCTCCCCGAGGAGTGTCTTGCCACATGTCACCACTGGGTCTGACTGAGCGCCTCCAGGAGAGAGGCCCAAGCAAGACGCGCCCCGAGGAGCGTCATGCCACATGTCACTACTCAGTCTGACTGAGCGCCTCCAGGAGAGAGGCCCAAGCAAGACGCGCCCCGAGGAGCGTCTTGCCACGTGTCAACACTGGGTCTGATTGAGGGCCTCTAGGAGAGAGGCCCAAGCAAGACGTGCCCCGAGGAGCATCTTGCCACATGTCAACAAATGGTCTGACAGAGGGCCTCCAGGAGAGAGGCCCAAGCAATACGCGCCCCGAGGAGCGTGTTGCCACATGTCACCACTGGGTCTGACTGAGCGCCTCCAGGAGAGAGGCCCAAGCAAGACGCGCCCCGAGGAGCGTCTTGCCACATGTCAACACTTGGTCTGACTGAGCGCCTCCAGGAGATAGGCCCAAGCAAGACGCGCCCCGAGGAGCGTCTTACCACGTGTCAACACTGTGTCTGACTGAGCGTCTCCAGGAGAGAGGCCCAAGCAAGACGCGCCCCGAGGAGCGTCTTGCCACGTGTCACCACTGGGTTTGACTGACTGCCTCCAGGAGAGAGGCCCAAGCAAGACGCGCCCCGAGGAGCGTCTTGCCACGTGTCAACACTTGGTCTGACTGAGCGCCTCCAGGAGATAGGCCCAAGCAAGACGCGCCCCGAGGAGCGTCTTGCCACGTGTCAACACTGTGTCTGACTGAGCGTCTCCAGGAGAGAGGCCCAAGCAAGACGCTCCCCGAGGAGTGTCTTGCCACATGTCACCACTGGGTCTGACTGAGCGCCTCCAGGAGAGAGGCCTAAGCAAGACGCGCCCCGAGGAGCGTCATGCCACATGTCACTACTCAGTCTGACTGAGCGCCTCCAGGAGAGAGGCCCAAGCAACACGCGCCCCGAGGAGCGTGTTGCCCCATATCACCACTGGGTCTGACTGAGCGCCTCCAGGAGAGAGGCCCAAGCAAGACGCGCCCCGAGGAGCGTCTTGCCACATGTCAACACTTGGTCTGACAGAGGGCCTCCAGGAGAGAGGCCCAAGCAATACGCGCCCCGAGGAGCGTGTTGCCACATGTCACCACTGGGTCTGACTGAGCGCCTCCAGGAGAGAGGCCCAAGCAAGACGCGCCCCGAGGAGCGTCTTGCCACGTGTCAACACTGTGTCTGACTGAGCGTCTCCAGGAGAGAGGCCCAAGCAAGACGCGCCCCGAGGAGCGTCTTGCCACGGGTCACCACTGGGTCTGACTGAGTGCCTCCTGGAGACAGGCCCAAGCAAGACGCGCCCAGAGGAGCGTCTTGCCACGTGTCACCACTGGGTCTGATTGAGCGCCTCCAGGAGAGAGGCCCCAGCAAGACGCGCCCCGAGGAGCATCTTGCCTTATGTCAGCACTCGGTCTGACTGAGCGCCTCCAGGAGAGAGGCCCAAGCAAGACGCGCCCCGAGGAGCGTCTTGCCACATGTCAACAATGGGTCTGATTGAGGGCCTCCAGGAGAGAGGCCCAAGCAAGACGCGCCCCGAGGAGCGTCTTGCCACATGTCAACAATGGGTCTGACAGAGGGCCTCCAGGAGAGAGGCCCAAGCAATACGCGCCCCGAGGAGCGTGTTGCCACATGTCACCACTGGGTCTGACTGAGCGCCTCCAGGAGAGAGGCCCAAGCAAGACGCGCCCCGAGGAGCGTCTTGCCACATGTCAACACTTGGTCTGACTGAGCGCCTCCAGGAGATAGGCCCAAGCAAGACGCGTCCCGAGGGGCGTCTTGCCACGTGTCAACACTTGGTCTGACTGAGCGCCTCCAGGAGATAGGCCCAAGCAAGACGCGCCCCGAGGAGCGTCTTGCCACGTGTCAACACTGTGTCTGACTGAGCGTCTCCAGGAGAGAGGCCCAAGCAAGACGCTCCCCGAGGAGTGTCTTGCCACATGTCACCACTGGGTCTGACTGAGCGCCTCCAGGAGAGAGGCCTAAGCAAGACGCGCCCCGAGGAGCGTCATGCCACATGTCACTACTCAGTCTGACTGAGCGCCTCCAGGAGAGACGCCCAAGCAACACGCGCCCCGAGGAGCGTGTTGCCACATGTCACCACTGGGTCTGACTGAGCGCCTCCAGGAGAGAGGCCCAAGCAAGACGCGCCCCGAGGAGCGTCTTGCCACATGTCAACACTTGGTCTGACAGAGGGCCTCCAGGAGAGAGGCCCAAGCAATACGCGCCCCGAGGAGCGTGTTGCCACATGTCACCACTGGGTCTGACTGAGCGCCTCCAGGAGAGAGGCCCAAGCAAGACGCGCCCCGAGGAGCGTCTTGCCACGTGTCAACACTGTGTCTGACTGAGCGTCTCCAGGAGAGAGGCCCAAGCAAGACGCGCCCCGAGGAGCGTCTTGCCACGTGTCACCACTGGGTCTGACTGAGTGCCTCCTGGAGACAGGCCCAAGCAAGACGCGCCCCGAGGAGCGTCTTGCCACGTGTCACCACTGGGTCTGATTGAGCGCCTCCAGGAGAGAGGCCCCAGCAAGACGCGCCCCGAGGAGCATCTTGCCTTATGTCAGCACTCGGTCTGACTGAGCGCCTCCAGGAGAGAGGCCCAAGCAAGACGCGCCCCGAGGAGCGTCTTGCCACATGTCAACAATGGGTCTGACAGAGGGCCTCCAGGAGAGAGGCCCAAGCAAGACGCGCCACGAGGAGCATCTTACCATATGTCAGCACTCGGTCTGACTGAGCGCCTCCAGGAGAGAGGCCCAAGCAAGATGCGCCCCGAGGAGCGTCTTGCCACATGTAAACACTGGGTCTGACTGAGGGCCTCCAGGAGAGAAGCCCAAGCAAGACGCGCCCCGAGGAGCGTCTTGCCACATGTCAGCACTCGGTCTGACTGAGCGCCTCCAGGAGACAGGCCCAAGCAAGACGCACCCCGATGAGCGTCTTGCCACATGTCAACAATGGGTCTGACTGAGGGCCTCCAGGAGAGAAGCCCAAGCAAGACGCGCCCCGAGGAGCGTCTTGCCACATGTCAACACTGGGTCTGACTGAGCACCTCCAGGAGAGAGGCCCAAGCAAGACGCGCCCCGAGGAGCGTCTTGCCACATGTCATCACTGGGTCTGACTGAGCGCCTCCAGGAGAGAGGCCCAAGCAAGACGCGCCCGGAGGAGCGTCTTGCCACATGTCAACACTGGGTCTGACAGAGGGCCTCCAGGAGAGAGGCCCAAGCAAGATGCGCCCCGAGGAGCGTCTTGCCACATGTCAACAATGAGTCTGACTGAGGGCCTCCAGGAGAGAAGCCCAAGCAAGACGCGCCCCGAGGAGTGTCTTGCCACATGTCAGCACTCGGTCTGACTGAACGCCTCCAGGAGAGAAGCCCCAGCAAGACGCAACCCGAGGAGCGTCTTGCCACATGGCAGCACTCGGTCTGACTGAGCGCCTCCAGGAGAGAGGCCCAAGCAAGATGCGCCCCGAGCAGCGTCTTGCCACATGTAAACAATGGGTCTGACTGAGGGCCTCCAGGAGAGAAGCCCAAGCAAGACGCGCCCCGAGGAGCGTCTTGCCACATGTCAGCACTCGGTCTGACTGAGCGCCTCCAGGAGAGAGGCCCAAGCAAGACGCGCCCCGAGGAGCGTCTTGTCACATGTCAACACTGGGTCTGACTGAGCGCCTCCAGGAGAGAAGCCCCAGCAAGACGCGCCCCGAGGAGCGTCTTTCCACATGTCAGCACTCTGTCTGACTGTGTGCCTCCAGGAGAGAGGCCCAAGCAACACGCACCCCGAGGAGCGTCTTGCCACATGTCAACAATGAGTCTGACTGAGGAACTCCAGGAGAGAAGCCCAAGCAATACGCGCCCCGAGGAGCGTCTTGCCACATGTCAGCACTCGGTCTGACTGAACGCCTCCAGGAGAGAAGCCCCAGCAAGACGCGCCCCAAGGAGCGTCTTGCCACATGTCAGCACTCGGTCTGACTGAGCGCCTCCAGGAGAGAGGCCCAAGCAAGACGCGCCCCGAGGAGCGTCTTGCCACATATCAACAATGGGTCTGACTGAGGGCCTCCATGAGAGAAGCCCAAGCAAGACTCGCCCCGAGGAGCGTCTTGTCACATGTCACCACTGGGTCTGACTGAGTGCCTCCAGGAGAGAGGCCCAAGCAAGACGCGCCCCGAGGAGCGTCTTGCCACATGTCACCACTGGGTCTGACTGAGCGCCTCCAGGAGAGAGGACCAAGCAAGACGCGCCCAGAGGAGCGTCTTGCCACATGTAAGCACTGGGTCTGACTGAGAGCCTCCAGGAGAGAGGCCCAAGCAAGATGCGCCCCGAGGAGCGTCTTGCCACATGTCACCACTGGGTCTGACTGAGCGCCTCCAGGAGAGAGGCCCAAGCAAGATGCGCCCCGAGCAGCGTCTTGCCACATGTAAACAATGGGTCTGACTGAGGGCCTCCAGGAGAGAAGCCCAAGCAAGACGCGCCCCGAGGAGCGTCTTGCCACATGTCAGCACTCGGTCTGACTGAGCGCCTCCAGGAGAGAGGCCCAAGCAAGACGCGCCCCGAGGAGCGTCTTGTCACATATCAACACTGGGTCTGACTGAGCGCCTCCAGGAGAGAAGCCCCAGCAAGACGCGCCCCGAGGAGCGTCTTGCCACATATCAGCACTCTGTCTGACCGTGCGCCTCCAGGAGAGAGGCCCAAGCAACACGCGCCCCGAGGAGCATCTTGCCACGTGTCACCACTGGGTCTGACTGAGTGCCTCCAGGAGAGAGGCCCAAGCAAGACGCGCCCCGAGGAGCGTCTTGCTATGTGTCACCACTGGGTCTTATTGAGCGCCTCAAGGAGAGAGGCCACAGCAAGACGCCCCCCGAGGAGCATCTTGCCTTATGTCAGCACTCGGTCTGACTGAGCGCCTCCAGGAGAGAGGCCCAAGCAAGACGCGCCCCGAGTAGCGTCTTGCCACATGTCACCAATGGGTCTGACAGAGGGTCTCCAGGAGAGAGGCCCAAGCAAGACGCTCCTCAGGGCGCGTCTTGTCACATGTCAACACTGGGTCTGACTGAGCGCCTCCAGGAGAGAAGCCCCAGCAAGACGCGCCCCGAGGAGCGTCTTGCCACATGTCAGCACTCGGTCTGACTGAGCGCCTCCAGGAGAGAGGCCCAAGCAAGATGCGCCCCGAGGAGCGTCTTGCCACATGTAAACAATGGGTCTGACTGAGGGCCTCCAGGAGAGAAGCCCCAGCAAGACACGCCCCGAGGAGCGTCTTGCCACATGTCAGCACTCTGTCTGACTGTGCGCCTCCAGGAGAGAGGCCCAAGCAAGATGCGCCCCGAGGAGCGTCTTGCCACATGTCACCACTGGGTCTGACTGAGCGCCTCCAGGAGAGAGGCCCAAGCAAGACGTGCCCCGAGGAGCGTCTTGCCACATGTCAACAATGAGTCTGACTGAGGGCCTCCAGGAGAGAAGCCCAAGCAAGACGCGCCCCGAGGAGCGTCTTGCCACATGTCAACAATGGGTCTGACTGAGGGTCTCCAGGAGAGAAGCCCAAGCAAGACGCGCCCCGAGGAGCGTCTTGCCACATGTCAGCACTCGGTCTGACTGAGCGCCTCCAGGAGAGAGGCCCAAGCAAGACGCACCCCGAGGAGCGTCTTGACACATGTCAACACTGGGGCTGACAGAGGGCCTCCAGGAGGGAGGCCCAAGCAAGACGCTCCCCGAGGAGTGTCATGCCACATGTAACCACTGGGTCTGACTGAGCGCCTCCAGGAGAGAGGCCCAAGCAAGACGTGCCCCGAGGAGCGTCATGCCACATGTCACTACTCAGTCTGACTGAGCGCCTCCAGGAGAGAGGCCCAAGCAACACGCGCCCCGAGGAGCATCTTGCCACGTGTCACCACTGGGTCTGACTGAGTGCCTCCAGGAGAGAGGCCCAAGCAAGACGCGCCCCGAGGAGCGTCTTGCTATGTGTCACCACTGGGTCTTATTGAGCGCCTCAAGGAGAGAGGCCACAGCAAGACGCCCCCCCGAGGAGCATCTTGCCTTATGTCAGCACTCGGTCTGACTGAGCGCCTCCAGGAGAGAGGCCCAAGCAAGACGCGCCCCGAGTAGCGTCTTGCCACATGTCACCAATGGGTCTGACAGAGGGTCTCCAGGAGAGAGGCCCAAGCAAGACGCTCCTCAGGGCGCGTCTTGTCACATGTCAACACTGGGTCTGACTGAGCGCCTCCAGGAGAGAAGCCCCAGCAAGACGCGCCCCGAGGAGCGTCTTGCCACATGTCAGCACTCGGTCTGACTGAGCGCCTCCAGGAGAGAGGCCCAAGCAAGATGCGCCCCGAGGAGCGTCTTGCCACATGTAAACAATGGGTCTGACTGAGGGCCTCCAGGAGAGAAGCCCCAGCAAGACACGCCCCGAGGAGCGTCTTGCCACATGTCAGCACTCTGTCTGACTGTGCGCCTCCAGGAGAGAGGCCCAAGCAAGACGCGCCCCGAGGAGCGTCTTGCCACATGTCACCACTGGGTCTGACTGAGCGCCTCCAGGAGAGAGGCCCAAGCAAGACGTGCCCCGAGGAGCGTCTTGCCACATGTCAACAATGAGTCTGACTGAGGGCCTCCAGGAGAGAAGCCCAAGCAAGACGCGCCCCGAGGAGCGTCTTGCCACATGTCAACAATGGGTCTGACTGAGGGTCTCCAGGAGAGAAGCCCAAGCAAGACGCGCCCCGAGGAGCGTCTTGCCACATGTCAGCACTCGGTCTGACTGAGCGCCTCCAGGAGAGAGGCCCAAGCAAGACGCACCCCGAGGAGCGTCTTGACACATGTCAACACTGGGGCTGACAGAGGGCCTCCAGGAGGGAGGCCCAAGCAAGACGCTCCCCGAGGAGTGTCATGCCACATGTAACCACTGGGTCTGACTGAGCGCCTCCAGGAGAGAGGCCCAAGCAAGACGTGCCCCGAGGAGCGTCATGCCACATGTCACTACTCAGTCTGACTGAGCGCCTCCAGGAGAGAGGCCCAAGCAAGACGCGCCCCGAGGAGCGTCTTGCCACATGTCACCACTGGGTCTGACTGAGCGCCTCCAGGAGAGAGGCCCAAGCAAGACGCGCCCCGAGGAGCGTCTTGCCACATGTCAACAATAAGTCTGACTGAGGGCCTCCAGGAGAGAAGCCCAAGCAAGACGCGCCCCGAGGAGCGTCTTGCCACATGTCAACAATGGGTCTGACTGAGGGTCTCCAGGGGAGAAGCCCAAGCAAGACGCGCCCCGAGGAGCGTCTTGCCACATGTCAGCACTCGGTCTGACTGAGCGCCTCCAGGAGAGAGGCCCAAGCAAGACACACCCCGAGGAGCGTCTTGACACATGTCAACACTGGGGCTGACAGAGGGCCTCCAGGAGAGAGGCCCAAGCAAGACGCTCCCCGAGGAGTGTCTTGCCACATGTCACCACTGGGTCTGACTGAGCGCCTCCAGGAGAGAGGCCCAAGCAAGACGCGCCCCGAGGAGCGTCATGCCACATGTCACTAATCAGTCTGACTGAGCGCCTCCAGGAGAGAGGCCCAAGCAAGACGCGCCCCGAGGAGCGTCTTGCCACGTGTCAACACTGGGTCTGATTGAGGGCCTCTAGGAGAGAGGCCCAAGCAAGACGCGCCCCGAGGAGCGTCTTGCCACATGTCAACAATGGGTCTGACAGAGGGCCTCCAGGAGAGAGGCCCAAGCAATACGCGCCCCGAGGAGCGTGTTGCCACATGTCACCACTGGGTCTGACTGAGCGCCTCCAGGAGAGAGGCCCAAGCAAGACGCGCCCCGAGGAGCGTCTTGCCACATGTCAACACTTGGTCTGACTGAGCGCCTCCAGGAGATAGGCCCAAGCAAGACGCGCCCCGAGGAGCGTCTTGCCACATGTCAACAATGAGTCTGACTGAGGAACTCCAGGAGAGAAGCCCAAGCAATACGCGCCCCGAGGAGCATCTTGCCACATGTCAGCACTCGGTCTCACTGAACGCCTCCAGGAGAGAAGCCCCAGCAAGACGCGCCCCAAGGAGCGTCTTGCCACATGTCAGCACTCGGTCTGACTGAGCACCTCCAGGAGAGAGGCCCAAGCAAGACGCGCCCCGAGGAGCGTCTTGCCACATATCAACAATGGGTCTGACTGAGGGCCTCCATGAGAGAAGCCCAAGCAAGACGCGCCCCGAGGAGCGTCTTGTCACATGTCACCACTGGGTCTGACTGAGTGCCTCCAGGAGAGAGGCCCAATCAAGACGCGCCCCGAGGAGCGTCTTGCCACATGTCACCACTGGGTCTGACTGAGCGCCTCCAGGAGAGAGGACCAAGCAAGACGCGCCCAGAGGAGCGTCTTGCCACATGTAAGCACTGGGTCTGACTGAGAGCCTCCAGGAGAGAGGCCCAAGCAAGATGCGCCCCGAGGAGCGTCTTGCCACATGTCACCACTGGGTCTGACTGAGCGCCTCCAGGAGAGAGGCCCAAGCAAGACGCGCCCCGAGGAGCGTCTTGCCACATGTCTACAATGAGTCTGACTGAGGGCCTCCAGGAGAGAAACCCAAGCAAGACGCGCCCCGAGGAGCGTCTTGCCACATGTCACCACTGGGTCTGACTGAGGGCCTCCAGGAGAGAAGCCCATGCAAGACGCGCCCAGAGGAGTGTCTTGCCACATGTCAGCACTCGGTCTGACTGAACGCCTCCAGGAGAGAAGCCCCAGCAAGACGCACCCCGAGGAGCGTCTTGCCACATGTCAGCACTCGGTCTGACTGAGCGCCTCCAGGA
This sequence comes from Nothobranchius furzeri, assembly GCF_043380555.1. Taxonomy (NCBI): domain Eukaryota; kingdom Metazoa; phylum Chordata; class Actinopteri; order Cyprinodontiformes; family Nothobranchiidae; genus Nothobranchius; species Nothobranchius furzeri. The sequence continues at coordinate 32,076,884 of NC_091746.1, forward strand.
GAGAATCCCAAGCAAGATGCGCCCCGAGCAGCGTCTTGCCACATGTAAACAATGGGTCTGACTGAGCGCCTCCAGGAGAGAAGCCCAAGCAAGACGCGCCCCGAGGAGCGTCTTGCCACATGTCAGCACTCGGTCTCACTGAGTGCCTCCAGGAGAGAGGCCCAAGCAAGACGCGCCCCGAGGAGCGTCTTGTCACATATCAACACTGGTTCTGACTGAGCGCCTCCAGGAGAGAAGCCCCAGCAAGACGCGCCCCGAGGAGCGTCTTGCCAAATGTCAGCACTCTGTCTGACCGTGCGCCTCCAGGAGAGAGGCCCAAGCAACACGCGCCCCGAGGAGCGTCTTGCCACGTGTCACCACTGGGTCTGACTGAGTGCCTCCAGGAGAGAGGCCCAAGCAAGACGCGCCCCGAGGAGCGTCTTGCTACGTGTCACCACTGGGTCTTATTGAGCGCCTCAAGGAGAGAAGCCACAGCAAGACGCCCCCCGAGGAGCATCTTGCCTTATGTCAGCACTCGGTCTGACTGAGCGCCTCCAGGAGAGAGGCCCAAGCAAGACGCGCCCCGAGTAGCGTCTTGCCACATGTCACCAATGGGTCTGACAGAGGGTCTCCAGGAGAGAGGCCCAAGCAAGACGCTCCTCAGGGCGCGTCTTGTCACATGTCAACACTGGGTCTGACTGAGCGCCTCCAGGAGAGAAGCCCCAGCAAGACGCGCCCCGAGGAGCGTCTTGCCACATGTCAGCACTCGGTCTGACTGAGCGCCTCCAGGAGAGAGGCCCAAGCAAGATGCGCCCCGAGGAGCGTCTTGCCACATGTAAACAATGGGTCTGACTGAGGGCCTCCAGGAGAGAAGCCCCAGCAAGACACGCCCCGAGGAGCGTCTTGCCACATGTCAGCACTCTGTCTGACTGTGCGCCTCCAGGAGAGAGGCCCAAGCAAGACGCGCCCCGAGGAGCGTCTTGCCACATGTCACCACTGGGTCTGACTGAGCGCCTCCAGGAGAGAGGCCCAAGCAAGACGTGCCCCGAGGAGCGTCTTGCCACATGTCAACAATGGGTCTGACTGAGGGCCTCCAGGAGAGAAGCCCAAGCAAGACGCGCCCCGAGGAGCGTCTTGCCACATGTCAACAATGGGTCTGACTGAGGGTCTCCAGGAGAGAAGCCCAAACAAGACGCGCCCCGAGGAGCGTCTTGCCACATGTCAGCACTCGGTCTGACTGAGCGCCTCCAGGAGAGAGGCCCAAGCAAGACGCACCTCGAGGAGCGTCTTGACACATGTCAACACTGGGGCTGACAGAGGGCCTCCAGGAGGGAGGCCCAAGCAAGACGCTCCCCGAGGAGTGTCATGCCACATGTCACCACTGGGTCTGACTGAGCGCCTCCAGGAGAGAGGCCCAAGCAAGACGTGCCCCGAGGAGCGTCATGCCACATGTCACTACTCAGTCTGACTGAGCGCCTCCAGGAGAGAGGCCCAAGCAAGACGCGCCCCGAGGAGCGTCTTGCCACATGTCACCACTGGGTCTGACTGAGCGCCTCCAGGAGAGAGGCCCAAGCAAGACGCGCCCCGAGGAGCGTCTTGCCACATGTCAACAATGAGTCTGACTGAGGGCCTCCAGGAGAGAAGCCCAAGCAAGACGCGCCCCGAGGAGCGTCTTGCCACATGTCAACAATGGGTCTGACTGAGGGTCTCCAGGGGAGAAGCCCAAGCAAGACGCGCCCCGAGGAGCGTCTTGCCACATGTCAGCACTCGGTCTGACTGAGCGCCTCCAGGAGAGAGGCCCAAGCAAGACGCACCCCGAGGAGCGTCTTGACACATGTCAACACTGGGGCTGACAGAGGGCCTCCAGGAGAGAGGCCCAAGCAAGACGCTCCCCGAGGAGTGTCTTGCCACATGTCACCACTGGGTCTGACTGAGCGCCTCCAGGAGAGAGGCCCAAGCAAGACGCGCCCCGAGGAGCGTCATGCCACATGTCACTAATCAGTCTGACTGAGCGCCTCCAGGAGAGAGGCCCAAGCAAGACGCGCCCCGAGGAGCGTCTTGCCACGTGTCAACACTGGGTCTGATTGAGGGCCTCTAGGAGAGAGGCCCAAGCAAGACGCGCCCCGAGGAGCGTCTTGCGACATGTCAACAATGGGTCTGACGGAGGGCCTCCAGGAGAGAGGCCCAAGCAATACGCGCCCCGAGGAGCGTGTTGCCACATGTCACCACTGGGTCTGACTGAGCGCCTCCAGGAGAGAGGCCGAAGCAAGACGCACCCCGAGGAGCGTCTTGCCACATGTCAACACTTGGTCTGACTGAGCGCCTCCAGGAGATAGGCCAAAGCAAGACGCGCCCCGAGGAGCGTCTTGCCACGTGTCAACACTGTGTCTGACTGAGCGTCTCCAGGAGAGAGGCCCAAGCAAGACGCGCCCCGAGGAGCGTCTTGCCACGTGTCACCACTGGGTCTGACTGAGTGCCCCCAGGAGAGAGGCCCAAGCAAGACGCACCCCGAGGAGCATCTTGCCTTATGTCAGCACTCGGTCTGACTGAGCGCCTCCAGGAGAGAGGCCCAAGCAAGACGAGCCCCGAGGAGCGTCTTGCCACATGTCAACAATGGGTCTGACAGAGGGCCTCAAGGAGAGAGGCCCAAGCAAGACGCTCCTCGGGGCGCGTCTTGTCACATGTCAACACTGGGTCTGACTGAGCGCCTCCAGGAGAGAAGCCCCAGCAAGACGCGCCCCGAGGAGCGTCTTGCCACATGTCAGCACTCGGTCTGACTGAGCGCCTCCAGGAGAGAGGCCCAAGCAAGATGCGCCCCGAGGAGCGTCTTGCCACGTGTCACCACTGGGTCTGACTGAGTGCCTCCAGGAGAGAGGCCCAAGCAAGACGCGCCCCGAGGAGCATCTTGCCTTATGTCAGCACTCGGTCTGACTGAGCGCCTCCAGGAGAGAGGCCCAAGCAAGACGCGCCCCGAGGAGCGTCTTGCCACATGTCAACAATGGGTCTGACAGAGGGCCTCCAGGAGAGAGGCCGAAGCAAGACGCTCCTCGGGGCGCGTCTTGTCACATGTCAACACTGGGTCTGACTGAGCGCCTCCAGGAGAGAAGCCCCAGCAAGACGCGCCCCGAGGAGCGTCTTGCCACATGTCAGCACTCGGTCTGACTGAGCGCCTCCAGGAGAGAGGCCCAAGCAAGATGCGCCCCGAGGAGCGTCTTGCCACATGTAAACAATGGGGCTGACAGAGGGCCTCCAGGAGAGAGGCCCAAGCAAGACGCTCCCCGAGGAGTGTCTTGCCACATGTCACCACTGGGTCTGACTGAGCGCCTCCAGGAGAGAGGCCCAAGCAAGACGCGCCCCGAGGAGCGTCATGCCACATGTCACTACTCAGTCTGACTGAGCGCCTCCAGGAGAGAGGCCCAAGCAAGATGCGCCCCGAGGAGCGTCTTGACACATGTCAACACTGGGGCTGACAGAGGGCCTCCAGGAGAGATGCCCAAGCAAGACGCTCCCCGAGGAGTGTCTTGCCACATGTCACCACTGGGTCTGACTGAGCGCCTCCAGGAGAGAGGCCCAAGCAAGACGCGCCCCGAGGAGCGTCATGCCACATGTCACTACTCAGTCTGACTGAGCGCCTCCAGGAGAGAGGCCCAAGCAAGACGCGCCCCGAGGAGCGTCTTGCCACGTGTCAACAAATGGTCTGACAGAGGGCCTCCAGGAGAGAGGCCCAAGCAATACGCGCCCCGAGGAGCGTGTTGCCACATGTCACCACTGGGTCTGACTGAGCGCCTCCAGGAGAGAGGCCCAAGCAAGACGCGCCCCGAGGAGCGTCTTGCCACATGTCAACACTTGGTCTGACTGAGCGCCTCCAGGAGATAGGCCCAAGCAAGACGCGCCCCGAGGAGCGTCTTGCCACGTGTCAACACTGTGTCTGACTGAGCGTCTCCAGGAGAGAGGCCCAAGCAAGACGCGCCCCGAGGAGCGTCTTGCCACGTGTCACCACTGGGTCTGACTGACTGCCTCCAGGAGATAGGCCCAAGCAAGACGCGCCCCGAGGAGCATCTTGCCTTATGTCAGCACTCGGTCTGACTGAGCGCCTCCAGGAGAGAGGCCCAAGCAAGATGCGCCCCGAGGAGCGTCTTGCCACATGTCAGCACTCGGTCTGACTGAGCGCCTCCAGGAGAGACGCCCAAGCAAGACGCGCCCCGAGGAGCGTCTTGCCACATGTCAGCACTCGGTCTGACTGAGCGCCTCCAGGAGAGAGGCCCAAGCAAGATGCGCCCCGAGGAGCGTCTTGCCACATGTAAACAATGGGTCTGACTGAGGGCCTCCAGGAGAGAAGCCCAAGCAAGACGCGCCCCGAGGAGCGTCTTGCCACATGTCAGCACTCGGTCTTACTGAGCGCCTCCAGGAGAGAGGCCCAAGCAAGACGCGCCCCGAGGAGCGTCTTGCCACATATCAACAATGGGTCTGACTGAGGGCCTCCAGGAGAGAAGCCCCAGCAAGACACGCCCCGAGGAGCGTCTTGCCACATGTCAGCACTCTGTCTGACTGTGCGCCTCCAGGAGAGAGGCCCAAGCAAATGGTAAATGGTAAATGGCCTGTATTTGATATAGCGCCTTTTAGAGTCCTAGAACCCCCCAAGGCGCTTTACAACACTATCAGTCATTCACCCATTCACACACACATTCACACACTGGTGGGGATGAGCTACAATGTAGCCACAGCTGCCCTGGGGCTCACTGACAGAGGCGAGGCTGCCGAGCACTGGCGCCACCGGTCCCTCCGACCACCACCAGCAGGCAACGTGGGTTAAGTGTCTTGCCCAAGGACACAACGACAGCGACAGACTGAGCGGGACTCGAACCAGCAACCTTCCGATTACGGGGCGAGCACTTAACTCCTGTGCCACCGTCGCCCCGAGGAGCGTCTTGCCACATGTCACCACTGGGTCTGACTGAGCGCCTCCAGGAGAGAGGCCCAAGCAAGACGTGCCCCGAGGAGCGTCTTGCCACATGTCAACAATGAGTCTGACTGAGGGCCTCCAGGAGAGAAGCCCAAGCAAGACGCGCCCCGAGGAGCGTCTTGCCACATGTCAACAATGGGTCTGACTGAGGGTCTCCAGGAGAGAAGCCCAAGCAAGACGCGCCCCGAGGAGCGTCTTGCCACATGTCAGCACTCGGTCTGACTGAGCGCCTCCGGGAGAGAGGCCCAAGCAAGACGCACCCCGAGGAGCGTCTTGACACATGTCAACACTGGGGCTGACAGAGGGCCTCCAGGAGGGAGGCCCAAGCAAGACGCTCCCCGAGGAGTGTCATGCCACATGTCACCACTGGGTCTGACTGAGCGTCTCCAGGAGAGAGGCCCAAGCAAGACGCGCCCCGAGGAGCGTCTTGCCACATGTCAACAATGGGTCTGACAGAGGGCCTCCAGGAGAGAGGCCCAAGCAATACGCGCCCCGAGGAGCGTGTTGCCACATGTCACCACTGGGTCTGACTGAGCGCCTCCAGGAGAGAGGCCGAAGCAAGACGCACCCCGAGGAGCGTCTTGCCACATGTCAACACTTGGTCTGACTGAGCGCCTCCAGGAGATAGGCCCAAGCAAGACGCGCCCCGAGGAGCGTCTTGCCACGTGTCAACACTGTGTCTGACTGAGCGTCTCCAGGAGAGAGGCCCAAGCAAGACGCGCCCCGAGGAGCGTCTTGCCACGTGTCACCACTGGGTCTGACTGAGTGCCCCCAGGAGAGAGGCCCAAGCAAGACGCACCCCGAGGAGCATCTTGCCTTATGTCAGCACTCGGTCTGACTGAGCGCCTCCAGGAGAGAGGCCCAAGCAAGACGCGCCCCGAGGAGCGTCTTGCCACATGTCAACAATGGGTCTGACAGAGGGCCTCAAGGAGAGAGGCCCAAGCAAGACGCTCCTCGGGGCGCGTCTTGTCACATGTCAACACTGGGTCTGACTGAGCGCCTCCAGGAGAGAAGCCCCAGCAAGACGCGCCCCGAGGAGCGTCTTGCCACATGTCAGCACTCGGTCTGACTGAGCGCCTCCAGGAGAGAGGCCCAAGCAAGATGCGCCCCGAGGAGCGTCTTGCCACGTGTCACCACTGGGTCTGACTGAGTGCCTCCAGGAGAGAGGCCCAAGCAAGACGCGCCCCGAGGAGCATCTTGCCTTATGTCAGCACTCGGTCTGACTGAGCGCCTCCAGGAGAGAGGCCCAAGCGAGACGCGCCCCGAGGAGCGTCTTGCCACATGTCAACAATGGGTCTGACAGAGGGCCTCCAGGAGAGAGGCCGAAGCAAGACGCTCCTCGGGGCGCGTCTTGTCACATGTCAACACTGGGTCTGACTGAGCGCCTCCAGGAGAAAAGCCCCAGCAAGACGCGCCCCGAGGAGCGTCTTGCCACATGTCAGCACTCGGTCTGACTGAGCGCCTCCAGGAGAGAGGCCCAAGCAAGATGCGCCCCGAGGAGCGTCTTGCCACATGTAAACAATGGGGCTGACAGAGGGCCTCCAGGAGAGAGGCCCAAGCAAGACGCTCCCCGAGGAGTGTCTTGCCACATGTCACCACTGGGTCTGACTGAGCGCCTCCAGGAGAGAGGCCCAAGCAAGACGCGCCCCGAGGAGCGTCATGCCACATGTCACTACTCAGTCTGACTGAGCGCCTCCAGGAGAGAGGCCCAAGCAAGATGCACCCCGAGGAGCGTCTTGACACATGTCAACACTGGGGCTGACAGAGGGCCTCCAGGAGAGATGCCCAAGCAAGACGCTCCCCGAGGAGTGTCTTGCCACATGTCACCACTGGGTCTGACTGAGCGCCTCCAGGAGAGAGGCCCAAGCAAGACGCGCCCCGAGGAGCGTCATGCCACATGTCACTACTCAGTCTGACTGAGCGCCTCCAGGAGAGAGGCCCAAGCAAGACGCGCCCCGAGGAGCGTCTTGCCACGTGTCAACACTGGGTCTGATTGAGGGCCTCTAGGAGAGAGGCCCAAGCAAGACGTGCCCCGAGGAGCATCTTGCCACATGTCAACAAATGGTCTGACAGAGGGCCTCCAGGAGAGAGGCCCAAGCAATACGCGCCCCGAGGAGCGTGTTGCCACATGTCACCACTGGGTCTGACTGAGCGCCTCCAGGAGAGAGGCCCAAGCAAGACGCGCCCCGAGGAGCGTCTTGCCACATGTCAACACTTGGTCTGACTGAGCGCCTCCAGGAGATAGGCCCAAGCAAGACGCGCCCCGAGGAGCGTCTTGCCACGTGTCAACACTGTGTCTGACTGAGCGTCTCCAGGAGAGAGGCCCAAGCAAGACGCGCCCCGAGGAGCGTCTTGCCACGTGTCACCACTGGGTCTGACTGACTGCCTCCAGGAGATAGGCCCAAGCAAGACGCGCCCCGAGGAGCATCTTGCCTTATGTCAGCACTCGGTCTGACTGAGCGCCTCCAGGAGAGAGGCCCAAGCAAGATGCGCCCCGAGGAGCGTTTTGCCACATGTCAGCACTCGGTCTGACTGAGCGCCTCCAGGAGAGACGCCCAAGCAAGACGCGCCCCGAGGAGCGTCTTGCCACATGTCAGCACTCGGTCTGACTGAGCGCCTCCAGGAGAGAGGCCCAAGCAAGATGCGCCCCGAGGAGCGTCTTGCCACATGTCAGCACTCGGTCTTACTGAGCGCCTCCAGGAGAGAGGCCCAAGCAAGACGCGCCCCGAGGAGCGTCTTGCCACATATCAACAATGGGTCTGACTGAGGGCCTCCAGGAGAGAAGCCCCAGCAAGACACGCCCCGAGGAGCGTCTTGCCACATGTCAGCACTCTGTCTGACTGTGCGCCTCCAGGAGAGAGGCCCAAGCAAGACGCGCCCCGAGGAGCGTCTTGCCACATGTCACCACTGGGTCTGACTGAGCGCCTCCAGGAGAGAGGCCCAAGCAAGACGTGCCCCGAGGAGCGTCTTGCCACATGTCAACAATGAGTCTGACTGAGGGCCTCCAGGAGAGAAGCCCAAGCAAGACGCGCCCCGAGGAGCGTCTTGCCACATGTCAACAATGGGTCTGACTGAGGGTCTCCAGGAGAGAAGCCCAAGCAAGACGCTCCCCGAGGAGCGTCTTGCCACATGTCAGCACTCGGTCTGACTGAGCGCCTCCGGGAGAGAGGCCCAAGCAAGACGCACCCCGAGGAGCGTCTTGACACATGTCAACACTGGGGCTGACAGAGGGCCTCCAGGAGGGAGGCCCAAGCAAGACGATCCCCGAGGAGTGTCATGCCACATGTCACCACTGGGTCTGACTGAGCGTCTCCAGGAGAGAGGCCCAAGCAAGACGCGCCCCGAGGAGCGTCTTGCCACGTGTCACCACTGGGTCTGACTGAGTGCCTCCAGGAGAGAGGCCCAAGCAAGACGCACCCCGAGGAGCATCTTGCCTTATGTCAGCACTCGGTCTGACTGAGCGCCTCCAGGAGAGAGGCCCAAGCAAGACGCGCCCCGAGGAGCGTCTTGCCACATGTCAACAATGGGTCTGACAGAGGGCCTCAAGGAGAGAGTCCCAAGCAAGACGCTCCTCGGGGCGCGTCTTGTCACATGTCAACACTGGGTCTGACTGAGCGCCTCCAGGAGAGAAGCCCCAGCAAGACGCGCCCCGAGGAGCGTCTTGCCACATGTCACCACTGGGTCTGACTGAGGGCCTCCAGGAGAGAAGCCCATGCAAGACGCGCCCCGAGGAGTGTCTTGCCACATGTCAGCACTCGGTCTGACTGTACGCCTCCAGGAGAGAAGCCCCAGCAAGACCTACCCCGAGGAGCGTCTTGCCACATGTCAGCACTCGGTCTGACTGAGCGCCTCCAGGAGAGAATCCCAAGCAAGATGCGCCCCGAGCAGCGTCTTGCCACATGTAAACAATGGGTCTGACTGAGGGCCTCCAGGAGAGAAGCCCAAGCAAGACGCGCCCCGAGGAGCGTCTTGCCACATGTCAGCACTCGGTCTGACTGAGCGCCTCCAGGAGAGAGGCCCAAGCAAGACGCGCCCCGAGGAGCGTCTTGTCACATATCAACACTGGGTCTGACTGAGCGCCTCCAGGAGAGAAGCCCCAGCAAGACGCGCCCCGAGGAGCGTCTTGCCAAATGTCAGCACTCTGTCTGACCGTGCGCCTCCAGGAGAGAGGCCCAAGCAACACGCGCCCCGAGGAGCGTCTTGCCACGTGTCACCACTGGGTCTGACTGAGTGCCTCCAGGAGAGAGGCCCAAGCAAGACGCGCCCCGAGGAGCGTCTTGCTACGTGTCACCACTGGGTCTTATTGAGCGCCTCAAGGAGAGAGGCCACAGCAAGACGCCCCCCGAGGAGCATCTTGCCTTATGTCAGCACTCGGTCTGACTGAGCGCCTCCAGGAGAGAGGCCCAAGCAAGACGCGCCCCGAGTAGCGTCTTGCCACATGTCACCAATGGGTCTGACAGAGGGTCTCCAGGAGAGAGGCCCAAGCAAGACGCTCCTCAGGGCGCGTCTTGTCACATGTCAACACTGGGTCTGACTGAGCGCCTCCAGGAGAGAAGCCCCAGCAAGACGCGCCCCGAGGAGCGTCTTGCCACATGTCAGCACTCGGTCTGACTGAGCGCCTCCAGGAGAGAGGCCCAAGCAAGATGCGCCCCGAGGAGCGTCTTGCCACATGTAAACAATGGGTCTGACTGAGGGCCTCCAGGAGAGAAGCCCCAGCAAGACACGCCCCGAGGAGCGTCTTGCCACATGTCAGCACTCTGTCTGACTGTGCGCCTCCAGGAGAGAGGCCCAAGCAAGACGCGCCCCGAGGAGCGTCTTGCCACATGTCACCACTGGGTCTGACTGAGCGCCTCCAGGAGAGAGGCCCAAGCAAGACGTGCCCCGAGGAGCTTCTTGCCACATGTCAACAATGAGTCTGACTGAGGGCCTCCAGGAGAGAAGCCCAAGCAAGACGCGCCCCGAGGAGCGTCTTGCCACATGTCAACAATGGGTCTGACTGAGGGTCTCCAGGAGAGAAGCCCAAGCAAGACGCGCCCCGAGGAGCGTCTTGCCACATGTCAGCACTCGGTCTGACTGAGCGCCTCCAGGAGAGAGGCCCAAGCAAGACGCACCCCGAGGAGCGTCTTGACACATGTCAACACTGGGGCTGACAGAGGGCCTCCAGGAGGGAGGCCCAAGCAAGACGCTCCCCGAGGAGTGTCATGCCACATGTCACCACTGGGTCTGACTGAGCGCCTCCAGGAGAGAGGCCCAAGCAAGACGTGCCCCGAGGAGCGTCATGCCACATGTCACTACTCAGTCTGACTGAGCGCCTCCAGGAGAGAGGCCCAAGCAAGACGCGCCCCGAGGAGCGTCTTGCCACATGTCACCACTGGGTCTGACTGAGCGCCTCCAGGAGAGAGGCCCAAGCAAGACGCGCCCCGAGGAGCGTCTTGCCACATGTCAACAATGAGTCTGACTGAGGGCCTCCAGGAGAGAAGCCCAAGCAAGACGCGCCCCGAGGAGCGTCTTGCCACATGTCAACAATGGGTCTGACTGAGGGTCTCCAGGGGAGAAGCCCAAGCAAGACGCGCCCCGAGGAGCGTCTTGCCACATGTCAGCACTCGGTCTGACTGAGCGCCTCCAGGAGAGAGGCCCAAGCAAGACGCACCCCGAGGAGCGTCTTGACACATGTTAACACTGGGGCTGACAGAGGGCCTCCAGGAGAGAGGCCCAAGCAAGACGCTCCCCGAGGAGTGTCTTGCCACATGTCACCACTGGGTCTGACAGAGCGCCTCCAGGAGAGAGGCCCAAGCAAGACGCGCCCCGAGGAGCGTCATGCCACATGTCACTAATCAGTCTGACTGAGCGCCTCCAGGAGAGAGGCCCAAGCAAGACGCGCCCCGAGGAGCGTCTTGCCACGTGTCAACACTGGGTCTGATTGAGGGCCTCTAGGAGAGAGGCCCAAGCAAGACGCGCCCCGAGGAGCGTCTTGCCACATGTCAACAATGGGTCTGACAGAGGGCCTCCAGGAGAGAGGCCCAAGCAATACGCGCCCCGAGGAGCGTGTTGCCACATGTCACCACTGGGTCTGACTGAGCGCCTCCAGGAGAGAGGCCCAAGCAAGACGCGCCCCGAGGAGCGTCTTGCCACATGTCAACACTTGGTCTGACTGAGCGCCTCCAGGAGATAGGCCCAAGCAAGACGCGCCCCGAGGAGCGTCTTGCCACGTGTCAACACTGTGTCTGACTGAGCGTCTCCAGGAGAGAGGCCCAAGCAAGACGCGCCCCGAGGAGCGTCTTGCCACGTGTCACCACTGGGTCTGACTGAGTGCCTCCAGGAGAGAGGCCCAAGCAAGACGCACCCCGAGGAGTATCTTGCCTTATGTCAGCACTCGGTCTGACTGAGCGCCTCCAGGAGAGAGGCCCAAGCAAGACGCGCCCCGAGGAGCGTCTTGCCACATGTCAACAATGGGTCTGACAGAGGGCCTCAAGGAGAGAGGCCCAAGCAAGACGCTCCTCGGGGCGCGTCTTGTCACATGTCAACACTGGGTCTGACTGAGCGCCTCCAGGAGAGAAGCCCCAGCAAGACGCGCCCCGAGGAGCGTCTTGCCACATGTCAGCACTCTGTCTGACTGTGCGCCTCCAGGAGAGAGGCCCAAGCAAGACGCGCCCCGAGGAGCGTCTTGCCACATGTCACCACTGGGTCTGACTGAGCGCCTCCAGGAGAGAGGCCCAAGCAAGACGTGCCCCGAGGAGCGTCTTGCCACATGTCAACAATGAGTCTGACTGAGGGCCTCCAGGAGAGAAGCCCAAGCAAGACGCGCCCCGAGGAGCGTCTTGCCACATGTCAACAATGGGTCTGACTGAGGGTCTCCAGGAGAGAAGCCCAAGCAAGACGCGCCCCGAGGAGCGTCTTGCCACATGTCAGCACTCGGTCTGACTGAGTGCCTCCGGGAGAGAGGCCCAAGCAAGACGCACCCCGAGGAGTGTCATGCCACATGTCACCACTGGGTCTGACTGAGCGTCTCCAGGAGAGAGGCCCAAGCAAGACGCGCCCCGAGGAGCGTCTTGCCACGTGTCACCACTGGGTCTGACTGAGTGCCTCCAGGAGAGAGGCCCAAGCAAGACGCATCCCGAGGAGCATCTTGCCTTATGTCAGCACTCGGTCTGACTGAGCGCCTCCAGGAGAGAGGCCCAAGCAAGACGCGCCCCGAGGAGCGTCTTGCCACATGTCAACAATGGGTCTGACAGAGGGCCTCAAGGAGAGAGTCCCAAGCAAGACGCTCCTCGGGGCGCGTCTTGTCACATGTCAACACTGGGTCTGACTGAGCGCCTCCAGGAGAGAAGCCCCAGCAAGACGCGCCCCGAGGAGCGTCTTGCCACATGTCACCACTGGGTCTGACTGAGGGCCTCCGGGAGAGAGGCCCAAGCAAGACGCACCCCGAGGAGTGTCATGCCACATGTCACCACTGGGTCTGACTGAGCGTCTCCAGGAGAGAGGCCCAAGCAAGACGCGCCCCGAGGAGCGTCTTGCCACGTGTCACCACTGGGTCTGACTGAGTGCCTCCAGGAGAGAGGCCCAAGCAAGACGCATCCCGAGGAGCATCTTGCCTTATGTCAGCACTCGGTCTGACTGAGCGCCTCCAGGAGAGAGGCCCAAGCAAGACGCGCCCCGAGGAGCGTCTTGCCACATGTCAACAATGGGTCTGACAGAGGGCCTCAAGGAGAGAGTCCCAAGCAAGACGCTCCTCGGGGCGCGTCTTGTCACATGTCAACACTGGGTCTGACTGAGCGCCTCCAGGAGAGAAGCCCCAGCAAGACGCGCCCCGAGGAGCGTCTTGCCACATGTCACCACTGGGTCTGACTGAGGGCCTCCAGGAGAGAAGCCCATGCAAGACGCGCCCCGAGGAGTGTCTTGCCACATGTCAGCACTCGGTCTGACTGAACGCCTCCAGGAGAGAAGCCCCAGCAAGACGCACCCCGAGGAGCGTCTTGCCACATGTCAGCACTCGGTCTGACTGAGCGCCTCCAGGAGAGAATCCCAAGCAAGATGCGCCCCGAGCAGCGTCTTGCCACATGTAAACAATGGGTCTGACTGAGGGCCTCCAGGAGAGAAGCCCAAGCAAGACGCGCCCCGAGGAGCGTCTTGCCACATGTCAGCACTCGGTCTGACTGAGCGCCTCCAGGAGAGAGGCCCAAGCAAGACGCGCCCCGAGGAGCGTCTTGTCACATATCAACACTGGGTCTGACTGAGCGCCTCCAGGAGAGAAGCCCCAGCAAGACGCGCCCCGAGGAGCGTCTTGCCAAATGTCAGCACTCTGTCTGACCGTGCGCCTCCAGGAGAGAGGCCCAAGCAACACGCGCCCCGAGGAGCGTCTTGCCACGTGTCACCACTGGGTCTGACTGAGTGCCTCCAGGAGAGAGGCCCAAGCAAGACGCGCCCCGAGGAGCGTCTTGCTACGTGTCACCACTGGGTCTTATTGAGCGCCTCAAGGAGAGAGGCCACAGCAAGACGCCCCCGAGGAGCATCTTGCCTTATGTCAGCACTCGGTCTGACTGAGCGCCTCCAGGAGAGAGGCCCAAGCAAGACGCGCCCCGAGTAGCGTCTTGCCATATGTCACCAATGGGTCTGACAGAGGGTCTCCAGGAGAGAGGCCCAAGCAAGACGCTCCTCAGGGCGCGTCTTGTCACATGTCAACACTGGGTCTGACTGAGCGCCTCCAGGAGAGAAGCCCCAGCAAGACGCGCCCCGAGGAGCGTCTTGCCACATGTCAGCACTCGGTCTGACTGAGCGCCTCCAGGAGAGAGGCCCAAGCAAGATGCGCCCCGAGGAGCGTCTTGCCACATGTAAACAATGGGTCTGACTGAGGGCCTCCAGGAGAGAAGCCCCAGCAAGACACGCCCCGAGGAGCGTCTTGCCACATGTCAGCACTCTGTCTGACTGTGCGCCTCCAGGAGAGAGGCCCAAGCAAGACGCGCCCCGAGGAGCGTCTTGCCACATGTCACCACTGTGTCTGACTGAGCGCCTCCAGGAGAGAGGCCCAAGCAAGACGTGCCCCGAGGAGCTTCTTGCCACATGTCAACAATGAGTCTGACTGAGGGCCTCCAGGAGAGAAGCCCAAGCAAGACGCGCCCCGAGGAGCGTCTTGCCACATGTCAACAATGGGTCTGACTGAGGGTCTCCAGGAGAGAAGCCCAAGCAAGACGCGCCCCGAGGAGCGTCTTGCCACATGTCAGCACTCGGTCTGACTGAGCGCCTCCAGGAGAGAGGCCCAAGCAAGACGCACCCCGAGGAGCGTCTTGACACATGTCAACACTGGGGCTGACAGAGGGCCTCCAGGAGGGAGGCCCAAGCAAGACGCTCCCCGAGGAGTGTCATGCCACATGTCACCACTGGGTCTGACTGAGCGCCTCCAGGAGAGAGGCCCAAGCAAGACGTGCCCCGAGGAGCGTCATGCCACATGTCACTACTCAGTCTGACTGAGCGCCTCCAGGAGAGAGGCCCAAGCAAGACGCGCCCCGAGGAGCGTCTTGCCACATGTCACCACTGGGTCTGACTGAGCGCCTCCAGGAGAGAGGCCCAAGCAAGACGCGCCCCGAGGAGCGTCTTGCCACATGTCAACAATGAGTCTGACTGAGGGCCTGCAGGAGAGAAGCCCAAGCAAGACGCGCCCCGAGGAGCGTCTTGCCACATGTCAACAATGGGTCTGACTGAGGGTCTCCAGGGGAGAAGCCCAAGCAAGACGCGCCCCGAGGAGCGTCTTGCCACATGTCAGCACTCGGTCTGACTGAGCGCCTCCAGGAGAGAGGCCCAAGCAAGACGCACCCCGAGGAGCGTCTTGACACATGTTAACACTGGGGCTGACAGAGGGCCTCCAGGAGAGAGGCCCAAGCAAGACGCTCCCCGAGGAGTGTCTTGCCACATGTCACCACTGGGTCTGACTGAGCGCCTCCAGGAGAGAGGCCCAAGCAAGACGCGCCCCGAGGAGCGTCATGCCACATGTCACTAATCAGTCTGACTGAGCGCCTCCAGGAGAGTGGCCCAAGCAAGACGCGCCCCGAGGAGCGTCTTGCCACGTGTCAACACTGGGTCTGATTGAGGGCCTCTAGGAGAGAGGCCCAAGCAAGACGCGCCCCGAGGAGCGTCTTGCCACATGTCAACAATGGGTCTGACAGAGGGCCTCCAGGAGAGAGGCCCAAGCAATACGCGCCCCGAGGAGCGTGTTGCCACATGTCACCACTGGGTCTGACTGAGCGCCTCCAGGAGAGAGGCCCAAGCAAGACGCGCCCCGAGGAGCGTCTTGCCACATGTCAACACTTGGTCTGACTGAGCGCCTCCAGGAGATAGGCCCAAGCAAGACGCGCCCCGAGGAGTGTCTTGCCACGTGTCAACACTGTGTCTGACTGAGCGTCTCCAGGAGAGAGGCCCAAGCAAGACGCGCCCCGAGGAGCGTCTTGCCACGTGTCACCACTGGGTCTGACTGAGTGCCTCCAGGAGAGAGGCCCAAGCAAGACGCACCCCGAGGAGTATCTTGCCTTATGTCAGCACTCGGTCTGACTGAGCGCCTCCAGGAGAGAGGCCCAAGCAAGACGCGCCCCGAGGAGCGTCTTGCCACATGTCAACAATGGGTCTGACAGAGGGCCTCAAGGAGAGAGGCCCAAGCAAGACGCTCCTCGGGGCGCGTCTTGTCACATGTCAACACTGGGTCTGACTGAGCGCCTCCAGGAGAGAAGCCCCAGCAAGACGCGCCCCGAGGAGCGTCTTGCCACATGTCACTACTCAGTCTGACTGAGCGCCTCCAGGAGAGAGGCCCAAGCAAGATGCGCCCCGAGGAGCGTCTTGACACATGTCAACACTGGGGCTGACAGAGGGCCTCCAGGAGAGAGGCCCAAGCAAGACGCTCCCCGAGGAGTGTCTTGCCACATGTCACCACTGGGTCTGACTGAGCGCCTCCAGGAGAGAGGCCCAAGCAAGACGCGCCCCGAGGAGCGTCATGCCACATGTCACTACTCAGTCTGACTGAGCGCCTCCAGGAGAGAGGCCCAAGCAAGACGCGCCCCGAGGAGCGTCTTGCCACGTGTCAACACTGGGTCTGATTGAGGGCCTCTAGGAGAGAGGCCCAAGCAAGACGTGCCCCGAGGAGCATCTTGCCACATGTCAACAAAGGGTCTGACAGAGGGCCTCCAGGAGAGAGGCCCAAGCAATACGCGCCCCGAGGAGCGTGTTGCCACATGTCATCACTGGGTCTGACTGAGCGCCTCCAGGAGAGAGGCCCAAGCAAGACGCGCCCCGAGGAGCGTCTTGCCACATGTCAACACTTGGTCTGACTGAGCGCCTCCAGGAGATAGGCCCAAGCAAGACGCGCCCCGAGGAGCGTCTTGCCACGTGTCAACACTGTGTCTGACTGAGCGTCTCCAGGAGAGAGGCCCAAGCAAGACGCGCCCCGAGGAGCATCTTGCCTTATGTCAGCACTCGGTCTGACTGAGCGCCTCCAGGAGAGAGGCCCAAGCAAGACGCGCCCCGAGGAGCGTCTTGCCACATGTCAACAATGGGTCTGACAGAGGGCCTCCAGGAGAGAGGCCCAAGCAAGACGCTCCTCGGGGCGCGTCTTGTCACATGTCAACACTTGGTCTGACTGAGCGCCTCCAGGAGAGAAGCCCCAGCAAGACGCGCCCCGAGGAGCGTCTTGCCACATGTCAGCACTTGGTCTGACTGAGCGCCTCCAGGAGAGAGGCCCAAGCAAGATGCGCCCCGAGGAGCGTCTTGCCACATGTAAACAATGGGTCTGACTGAGGGCCTCCAGGAGAGAAGCCCAAGCAAGACGCGCCCCGAGGAGCGTCTTGCCACATGTCAGCACTCGGTCTGACTGAGCGCCTCCAGGAGAGACGCCCAAGCAAGACGCGCCCCGAGGAGCGTCTTGCGACATATCAACAATGGGTCTGACTGAGGGCCTCCAAGAGAGAAGCCCAAGCAAGACGCGCCCCGAGGAGCGTCTTGTCACATGTCACCACTGGGTCTGACTGAGCGCCTCCAGGAGAGAGGCCCAAGCAAGACGCGCCCCGAGGAGCGTCTTGCCACATGTCACCACTGGGTCTGACTGAGCGCCTCCAGGAGAGAGGCCCAAGCAAGACGCGCCCCGAGGAGCACCTTGCCACATGTCACCACTGGGTCTGACTGAGCGCCTCCAGGAGAGAGGCCCAAGCAAGACGCACCCCGAGGAGCGTGTTGCCACATGTCACCACTGGGTCTGACTGAGCGCCTCCAGGAGAGAGGCCCAAGCAAGACGCGCCCCGAGGAGCACCTTGCCACATGTCACCACTGGGTCTGACTGAGCGCCTCCAGGAGAGAGGCCCAAGCAAGACGCACCCCGAGGAGCGTGTTGCCACATGTCACTAATCAGTCTTACTGAGCGCCTCCAGGAGAGAGGCCCAAGCAAGACGCGCCCCGAGGAGCGTCTTGCCACGTGTCAACACTGGGTCTGATTGAGGGCCTCCAGGAGAGAGGTCCAAGCAAGGTGCGCCCCGAGGAGCGTGTTGCCACATGTCAACAAGGGGTCTGACAGAGGGCCTCCAGGAGAGAGGCCCAAGCAATACGCGCCCCGAGGAGCGTGTTGCCACATGTCACCACTGGGTCTGACTGAGCGCCTCCAGGAGAGAGGCCCAAGCAAGACGCGCCCCGAGGAGCGTCTTGCCACATGTCAACACTTGGTCTGACTGAACGCCTCCAGGAGATAGGCCCAAGCAAGACGCGCCCCGAGGAGCGTCTTGCCAAGTGTCAACACTGTGTCTGACTGAGCGTCTCCAGGAGAGAGGCCGCAGCAAGACGCGCCCCGAGGAGCGTCTTGCCACGTGTCACCACTGGGTCTGACTGAGTGCCTCCAGGAGAGAGGCCCAAGCAAGACGCGCCCCGAGGAGCATCTTGCCTTATGTCAGCATTCGGTCTGACTGAGCGCCTCCAGGAGAGAGGCCCAAGCAAGACGCGCCCCGAGGAGCGTCTTGCCACATGTAAACAATGGGTCTGACAGAGGGCCTCAAGGAGAGAGGCCCAAGCAAGACGCTCCTCGGGGCGCGTCTTGTCACATGTCAACACTGGGTCTGACTGAGCGCCTCCAGGAGAGAAGCCCCAGCAAGACGCGCCCCGAGGAGCGTCTTGCCACATGTCAGCACTCGGTCTGACTGAGCGTCTCCAGGAGAGAGGCCCAAGCAAGACGCGCCCCGAGGAGCATCTTGCCTTATGTCAGCACTCGGTCTGACTGAGCGCCTCCAGGAGAGAGGCCCAAGCAAGACGCGCCCCGAGGAGCGTCTTGCCACATGTCAACAATGGGTCTGACAGAGGGCCTCCAGGAGAGAGGCCCAAGCAAGACGCTCCCCGAGGAGTGTCTTGCCACATGTCACCACTGGGTCTGACTGAGCGCCTCCAGGAGAGAGGCCCAAGCAAGACGCATCCCGAGGATCGTCATGCCACATGTCACTACTCAGTCTGACTGAGCGCCTCCAGGAGAGAGGCCCAAGCAAGATGCGCCCCGAGGAGAGTCTTGACACATGTCAACACTGGGGCTGACAGAGGGCCTCCAGGAGAGAGGCCCAAGCAAGACGCTCCCCGAGGAGTGTCTTGCCACATGTCACCACTGGGTCTGACTGAGCGCCTCCAGGAGAGGAGAGAGGCCCAAGCAAGACGCGCCCCGAGGAGCGTCATGCCACATGTCACTACTCAGTCTGACTGAGCGCCTCCAGGAGAGAGGCCCAAGCAAGACGCGCCCCGAGGAGCGTCTTGCCACGTGTCAACACTGGGTCTGATTGAGGGCCTCTAGGAGAGAGGCCCAAGCAAGACGCGCCCCGAGGAGCATCTTGCCACATGTCAACAAAGGGTCTGACAGAGGGCCTCCAGGAGAGAGGCCCAAGCAATACGCGCCCCGAGGAGCGTGTTGCCACATGTCACCACTGGGTCTGACTGAGCGCCTCCAGGAGAGAGGCCCAAGCAAGACGCGCCCCGAGGAGCGTCTTGCCACATGTCAACACTTGGTCTGACTGAGCGCCTCCAGGAGATAGGCCCAAGCAAGACGCGCCCCGAGGAGCGTCTTGCCACGTGTCAACACTGTGTCTGACTGAGCGTCTCCAGGAGAGAGGCCCAAGCAAGACGCGCCCCGAGGAGCGTCTTGCCACGTGTCACCACTGGGTCTGACTGACTGCCTCCAGGAGAGAGGCCCAAGCAAGATGCGCCCCGAGGAGCATCTTGCCTTATGTCAGCACTCGGTCTGACTGAGCGCCTCCAGGAGAGAGGCCCAAGCAAGACGCGCCCCGAGGAGCGTCTTGCCACATGTCAACAATGGGTCTGACAGAGGGCCTCCAGGAGAGAGGCCCAAGCAAGACGCTCCTCGGGGCACGTCTTGTCACATGTCAACACTGGGTCTGACTGAGCGCCTCCAGGAGAGAAGCCCCAGCAAGACGCGCCCCGAGGAGCGTCTTGCCACATGTCAGCACTCGGTCTGACTGAGCGCCTCCAGGAGAGAGGCCCAAGCAAGATGCGCCCCGAGGAGCGTCTTGCCACATGTAAACAATGGGTCTGACTGAGGGCCTCCAGGAGAGAAGCCCAAGCAAGACGCGCCCCGAGGAGCGTCTTGCCACATGTCAGCACTCGGTCTGACTGAGCGCCTCCAGGAGAGACGCCCAAGCAAGACGCGCCCCGAGGAGCGTCTTGCGACATATCAACAATGGGTCTGACTGAGGGCCTCCAAGAGAGAAGCCCAAGCAAGACGCGCCCCGAGGAGCGTCTTGTCACATGTCACCACTGGGTCTGACTGAGCGCCTCCAGGAGAGAGGCCCAAGCAAGACGCGCCCCGAGGAGCGTCTTGCCACATGTCACCACTGGGTCTGACTGAGCGCCTCCAGGAGAGAGGCCCAAGCAAGACGCGCCCCGAGGAGCACCTTGCCACATGTCACCACTGGGTCTGACTGAGCGCCTCCAGGAGAGAGGCCCAAGCAAGACGCACCCCGAGGAGCGTGTTGCCACATGTCACCACTGGGTCTGACTGAGCGCCTCCAGGAGAGAGGCCCAAGCAAGACGCGCCCCGAGGAGCGTCATGCCACATGTCACTACTCAGTCTGACTGAGCGCCTCCAGGAGAGAGGCCCAAGCAAGACGCGCCCCGAGGAGCGTCTTGCCACGTGTCAACACTGGGTCTGATTGAGGGCCTCCAGGAGAGAGGCCCAAGCAAGATGCGCCCCGAGGAGCGTGTTGCCACATGTCAACAAGGGGTCTGACAGAGGGCCTCCAGGAGAGAGGCCCAAGCAATACGCGCCCCGAGGAGGGTGTTGCCACATGTCACCACTGGGTCTGACTGAGCGCCTCCAGGAGAGAGGCCCAAGCAAGACTCGCCCCGAGGAGCGTCTTGCCACATGTCAACACTTGGTCTGACTGAGCGCCTCCAGGAGATAGGCCCAAGCAAGACGCGCCCCGAGGAGCGTCTTGCCACATGTCACCACTGGGTCTGACTGAGCGCCTCCAGGAGAGAGGCCCAAGCAAGACGCGCCCCGAGGAGCACCTTGCCACATGTCACCACTGGGTCTGACTGAGCGCCTCCAGGAGAGAGGCCCAAGCAAGACGCACCCCGAGGAGCGTGTTGCCACATGTCACCACTGGGTCTGACTGAGGGCCTCCAGGAGAGAGGCCCAAGCAAGACGCGCCCCGAGGAGCGTCATGCCACATGTCACTACTCAGTCTGACTGAGCGCCTCCAGGAGAGAGGCCCAAGCAAGACGCGCCCCGAGGAGCGTCTTGCCACGTGTCAACACTGGGTCTGATTGAGGGCCTCCAGGAGAGAGGCCCAAGCAAGATGCGCCCCGAGGAGCGTGTTGCCACATGTCAACAAGGGGTCTGACAGAGGGCCTCCAGGAGAGAGGCCCAAGCAATACGCGCCCCGAGGAGCGTGTTGCCACATGTCACCACTGGGTCTGACTGAGCGCCTCCAGGAGAGAGTTCCAAGCAAGACGCGCCCCGAGGAGCGTCTTGCCACATGTCAACACTTGGTCTGACTGAGCGCCTCCAGGAGATAGGCCCAAGCAAGACGCGCCCCGAGGAGCGTCTTGCCAAGTGTCAACACTGTGTCTGACTGAGCGTCTCCAGGAGAGAGGCCCAAGCAAGACGCGCCCCGAGGAGCGTCTTGCCACGTGTCACCACTGGGTCTGACTGAGCGCCTCCAGGAGAGAGGCCCAAGCAAGACGCGCCCCGAGGAGCGCCTTGCCACACGTCACCACTGGGTCTTACTGAGCGCCTCCAGGAGAGAGGCCCAAGCAAGACGCGCCCCGAGGAGCGTCTTGCCACATGTCACCACTGGGTCTGACTGAGCGCCTCCAGGAGAGAGGCCCAAGCAATACGCGCCCCGAGGAGCGTGTTGCCACATGTCACCACTGGGTCTGACTGAGCGCCTCCAGGAGAGAGGCCCAAGCAAGACGCGCCCCGAGGAGCGTCTTGCCACATGTCAACACTTGGTCTGACTGAGCGCCTCCAGGAGATAGGCCCAAGCAATACGCGCCCCGAGGAGCGTCTTGCCACGTGTCAACACTGTGTCTGACTGAGCGTCTCCAGGAGAGAGGCCCAAGCAAGACTCGCCCCGAGGAGCGTCTTGCCACGTGTCACCACTGGGTCTGACTGAGTGCCTCCAGGAGAGAGGCCCAAGCAAGACGCGCCACGAGGAGCGTCTTGCCACGTGTCACCACTGGGTCTGATTGAGCGCCTCCAGGAGAGAGGCCACAGCAAGACGCGCCCCGAGGAGCATCTTGCCTTGTGTCAGCACTCGGTCTGACTGAGCGCCTCCAGGAGAGAGGCCCAAGCAAGACGCGCCCCGAGGAGCTTCTTGCCACATGTCAACAATGGGTCTGACAGAGGGCCTCCAGGAGAGAGGCCCAAGCAAGACGCGCCCCGAGGAGCGTCTTGCCACATGTCAGCACTGGGTCTTACTGAGCGCCTCCAGGAGAGAGGCCCAAGCAAGACGCGCCCCGAGGAGCGTCTTGCCACATGTCAACAATGGGTCTGACAGAGGGCCTCCAGGAGAGAGGCCCAAGCAAGACGCTCCTCGGGGCGCGTCTTGTCACATGTCAACACTGGGTCTGACTGAGCGCCTCCAGGAGAGAAGCCCCAGCAAGACGCGCCCCGAGGAGCGTCTTGCCACATGTCAGCACTCGGTCTGACTGAGCGCCTCCAGGAGAGAGGCCCAAGCAAGATGCGCCCCGAGGAGCATCTTGCCACATGTAAACAATGGGTCTGACTGAGGGCCTCCAGGAGAGAAGCCCAAGCAAGACGCGCCCCGAGGAGCGTCTTGCCACATGTCAGCACTCGGTCTGACTGAGCGCCTCCAGGAGAGACGCCCAAGCAAGACGCGCCCCGAGGAGCGTCTTGCGACATATCAACAATGGGTCTGACTGAGGGCCTCCAAGAGAGAAGCCCAAGCAAGACGCGCCCCGAGGAGCGTCTTGTCACATGTCACCACTGGGTCTGACTGAGCGCCTCCAGGAGAGAGGCCCAAGCAAGACGCGCCCCGAGGAGCGTCTTGCCACATGTCACCACTGGGTCTGACTGAGCGCCTCCAGGAGAGAGGCCCAAGCAAGACGCGCCCCGAGGAGCACCTTGCCACATGTCACCACTGGGTCTGACTGAGCGCCTCCAGGAGAGAGGCCCAAGCAAGACGCACCCCGAGGAGCGTGTTGCCACATGTCACCACTGGGTCTGACTGAGCGCCTCCAGGAGAGAGGCCCAAGCAAGACGCGCCCCGAGGAGCGTCATGCCACATGTCACTACTCAGTCTGACTGAGCGCCTCCAGGAGAGAGGCCCAAGCAAGACGCGCCCTGAGGAGCGTCTTGCCACGTGTCAACACTGGGTCTGATTGAGGGCCTCCAGGAGAGAGGCCCAAGCAAGATGCGCCCCGAGGAGCGTGTTGCCACATGTCAACAAGGGGTCTGACAGAGGGCCTCCAGGAGAGAGGCCCAAGCAATACGCGCCCCGAGGAGCGTGTTGCCACATGTCACCACTGGGTCTGACTGAGCGCCTCCAGGAGAGAGGCCCAAGCAAGGCTCGCCCCGAGGAGCGTCTTGCCACATGTCAACACTTGGTCTGACTGAGCGCCTCCAGGAGATAGGCCCAAGCAAGACGCGCCCCGAGGAGCGTCTTGCCAAGTGTCAACACTGTGTCTGACTGAGCGTCTCCAGGAGAGAGGCCCAAGGAAGACACGCCCCGAGGAGCGTCTTGCGACATATCAACAATGGGTCTGACTGAGGGCCTCCAAGAGAGAAGCCCAAGCAAGACGCGCCCCGAGGAGCGTCTTGTCACATGTCACCACTGGGTCTGACTGAGCGCCTCCAGGAGAGAGGCCCAAGCAAGACGCGCCCCGAGGAGCGTCTTGCCACATGTCACCACTGGGTCTGACTGAGCGCCTCCAGGAGAGAGGCCCAAGCAAGACGCGCCCCGAGGAGCACCTTGCCACATGTCACCACTGGGTCTGACTGAGCGCCTCCAGGAGAGAGGCCCAAGCAAGACGCACCCCGAGGAGCGTGTTGCCACATGTCACCACTGGGTCTGACTGAGCGCCTCCAGGAGAGAGGCCCAAGCAAGACGCGCCCCGAGGAGCGTCATGCCACATGTCACTACTCAGTCTGACTGAGCGCCTCCAGGAGAGAGGCCCAAGCAAGACGCGCCCCGAGGAGCGTCTTGCCACGTGTCAACACTGGGTCTGATTGAGGGCCTCCAGGAGAGAGGCCCAAGCAAGATGCGCCCCGAGGAGCGTGTTGCCACATGTCACCACTGGGTCTGACTGAGCGCCTCCAGGAGAGAGTTCCAAGCAAGACGCGCCCCGAGGAGCGTCTTGCCACATGTCAACACTTGGTCTGACTGAGCGCCTCCAGGAGATAGGCCCAAGCAAGACGCGCCCCGAGGAGCGTCTTGCCAAGTGTCAACACTGTGTCTGACTGAGCGTCTCCAGGAGAGAGGCCCAAGCAAGACGCGCCCCGAGGAGCGTCTTGCCACGTGTCACCACTGGGTCTGACTGAGGGCCTCCAGGAGAGAGGCCCAAGCAAGACGCGCCCCGAGGAGCGCCTTGCCACACGTACCACTGGGTCTTACTGAGCGCCTCCAGGAGAGAGGCCCAAGCAAGACGCGCCCCGAGGAGCGTCTTGCCACATGTCACCACTGGGTCTGACTGAGCGCCTCCAGGAGAGAGGCCCAAGCAATACGCGCCCCGAGGAGCGTGTTGCCACATGTCACCACTGGGTCTGACTGAACGCCTCCAGGAGAGAGGCCCAAGCAAGACGCGCCCCGAGGAGCGTCTTGCCACATGTCACCACTGGGTCTGACTGAGCGCCTCCAGGAGAGAGGCCCAAGCAATACGCGCCCCGAGGAGCGTGTTGCCACATGTCAACACTTGGTCTGACTGAGCGCCTCCAGGAGATAGGCCCAAGCAATACGCGCCCCGAGGAGCGTCTTGCCACGTGTCAACACTGTGTCTGACTGAGCGTCTCCAGGAGAGAGGCCCAAGCAAGACTCGCCCCGAGGAGCGTCTTGCCACGTGTCACCACTGGGTCTGACTGAGTGCCTCCAGGAGAGAGGCCCAAGCAAGACGCGCCACGAGGAGCGTCTTGCCACGTGTCACCACTGGGTCTGATTGAGCGCCTCCAGGAGAGAGGCCACAGCAAGACGCGCCCCGAGGAGCATCTTGCCTTGTGTCAGCACTCGGTCTGACTGAGCGCCTCCAGGAGAGAGGCCCAAGCAAGACGCGCCCCGAGGAGCTTCTTGCCACATGTCAGCACTCGGTCTGACTGAGCGCCTCCAGGAGAGAGGCCCAAGCAAGATGCGCCCCGAGGAGCGTCTTGCCAAGTGTCAACACTGTGTCTGACTCAGCGTCTCCAGGAGAGAGGCCCAAGCAAGACGCGCCCCGAGGAGCGTCTTGCCACGTGTCACCACTGGGTCTGACTGAGTGCCTCCAGGAGAGAGGCCCAAGCAAGACGCGCCCCGAGGAGCGTGTTGCCACATGTCACCACTGGGTCTGACTGAGCGCCTCCAGGAGAGAGGCCCAAGCAAGACGCGCCCCGAGGAGCGTCTTGCCACATGTCAACACTTGGTCTGACTGAGCGCCTCCAGGAGATAGGCCCAAGCAATACGCGCCCCGAGGAGCGTCTTGCCACGTGTCAACACTGTGTCTGACTGAGCGTCTCCAGGAGAGAGGCCCAAGCAAGACTCGCCCCGAGGAGCGTCTTGCCACGTGTCACCACTGGGTCTGACTGAGTGCCTCCAGGAGAGAGGCCCAAGCAAGACGCGCCCCGAGGAGCGTGTTGCCACATGTCACCACTGGGTCTGACTGAGCGCCTCCAGGAGAGAGTTCCAAGCAAGACGCGCCCCGAGGAGCGTCTTGCCACATGTCAACACTTGGTCTGACTGAGCGCCTCCAGGAGATAGGCCCAAGCAAGACGCGCCCCGAGGAGCGTCTTGCCAAGTGTCAACACTGTGTCTGACTGAGCGTCTCCAGGAGAGAGGCCCAAGCAAGACGCGCCCCGAGGAGCGTCTTGCCACGTGTCACCACTGGGTCTGACTGAGCGCCTCCAGGAGAGAGGCCCAAGCAAGACGCGCCCCGAGGAGCGCCTTGCCACACGTCACCACTGGGTCTTACTGAGCGCCTCCAGGAGAGAGGCCCAAGCAAGACGCGCCCCGAGGAGCGTCTTGCCACATGTCACCACTGGGTCTGACTGAGCGCCTCCAGGAGAGAGGCCCAAGCAATACGCGCCCCGAGGAGCGTGTTGCCACATGTCACCACTGGGTCTGACTGAGCGCCTCCAGGAGAGAGGCCCAAGCAAGACGCGCCCCGAGGAGCGTCTTGCCACATGTCAACACTTGGTCTGACTGAGCGCCTCCAGGAGATAGGCCCAAGCAATACGCGCCCCGAGGAGCGTCTTGCCACGTGTCAACACTGTGTCTGACTGAGCGTCTCCAGGAGAGAGGCCCAAGCAAGACTCGCCCCGAGGAGCGTCTTGCCACGTGTCACCACTGGGTCTGACTGAGTGCCTCCAGGAGAGAGGCCCAAGCAAGACGCGCCACGAGGAGCGTCTTGCCACGTGTCACCACTGGGTCTGATTGAGCGCCTCCAGGAGAGAGGCCACAGCAAGACGCGCCCCGAGGAGCATCTTGCCTTGTGTCAGCACTCGGTCTGACTGAGCGCCTCCAGGAGAGAGGCCCAAGCAAGACGCGCCCCGAGGAGCTTCTTGCCACATGTCAACAATGGGTCTGACAGAGGGCCTCCAGGAGAGAGGCCCAAGCAAGACGCGCCCCGAGGAGCGTCTTGCCACATGTCAGCACTGGGTCTTACTGAGCGCCTCCAGGAGAGAGGCCCAAGCAAGACGCGCCCCGAGGAGCGTCTTGCCACATGTCAACAATGGGTCTGACAGAGGGCCTCCAGGAGAGAGGCCCAAGCAAGACGCTCCTCGGGGCGCGTCTTGTCACATGTCAACACTGGGTCTGACTGAGCGCCTCCAGGAGAGAAGCCCCAGCAAGACGCGCCCCGAGGAGCGTCTTGCCACATGTCAGCACTCGGTCTGACTGAGCGCCTCCAGGAGAGAGGCCCAAGCAAGATGCGCCCCGAGGAGCATCTTGCAACATGTAAACAATGGGTCTGACTGAGGGCCTCCAGGAGAGAAGCCCAAGCAAGACGCGCCCCGAGGAGCGTCTTGCCACATGTCAGCACTCGGTCTGACTGAGCGCCTCCAGGAGAGACGCCCAAGCAAGACGCGCCCCGAGGAGCGTCTTGCGACATATCAACAATGGGTCTGACTGAGGGCCTCCAAGAGAGAAGCCCAAGCAAGACGCGCCCCGAGGAGCGTCTTGTCACATGTCACCACTGGGTCTGACTGAGCGCCTCCAGGAGAGAGGCCCAAGCAAGACGCGCCCCGAGGAGCGTCTTGCCACATGTCACCACTGGGTCTGACTGAGCGCCTCCAGGAGAGAGGCCCAAGCAAGACGCGCCCCGAGGAGCACCTTGCCACATGTCACCACTGGGTCTGACTGAGCGCCTCCAGGAGAGAGGCCCAAGCAAGACGCACCCCGAGGAGCGTGTTGCCACATGTCACCACTGGGTCTGACTGAGCGCCTCCAGGAGAGAGGCCCAAGCAAGACGCGCCCCGAGGAGCGTCATGCCACATGTCACTACTCAGTCTGACTGAGCGCCTCCAGGAGAGAGGCCCAAGCAAGACGCGCCCTGAGGAGCGTCTTGCCACGTGTCAACACTGGGTCTGATTGAGGGCCTCCAGGAGAGAGGCCCAAGCAAGATGCGCCCCGAGGAGCGTGTTGCCACAGGTCAACAAGGGGTCTGACAGAGGGCCTCCAGGAGAGAGGCCCAAGCAATACGCGCCCCGAGGAGCGTGTTGCCACATGTCACGACTGGGTCTGACTGAGCGCCTCCAGGAGAGAGGCCCAAGCAAGGCTCGCCCCGAGGAGCGTCTTGCCACATGTCAACACTTGGTCTGACTGAGCGCCTCCAGGAGATAGGCCCAAGCAAGACGCGCCCCGAGGAGCGTCTTGCCAAGTGTCAACACTGTGTCTGACTGAGCGTCTCCAGGAGAGAGGCCCAAGGAAGACACGCCCCGAGGAGCGTCTTGCGACATATCAACAATGGGTCTGACTGAGGGCCTCCAAGAGAGAAGCCCAAGCAAGACGCGCCCCGAGGAGCGTCTTGTCACATGTCACCACTGGGTCTGACTGAGCGCCTCCAGGAGAGAGGCCCAAGCAAGACGCGCCCCGAGGAGCACCTTGCCACATGTCACCACTGGGTCTGACTGAGCGCCTCCAGGAGAGAGGCCCAAGCAAGACGCACCCCGAGGAGCGTGTTGCCACATGTCACCACTGGGTCTGACTGAGCGCCTCCAGGAGAGAGGCCCAAGCAAGACGCGCCCCGAGGAGCGTGTTGCCACATGTCACCACTGGGTCTGACTGAGCGCCTCCAGGAGAGAGGCCCAAGCAAGACGCGCCCCGAGGAGCGTCATGCCACATGTCACTACTCAGTCTGACTGAGCGCCTCCAGGAGAGAGGCCCAAGCAAGACGCGCCCCGAGGAGCGTCTTGCCACGTGTCAACACTGGGTCTGATTGAGGGCCTCCAGGAGAGAGGCCCAAGCAAGATGCGCCCCGAGGAGCGTGTTGCCACATGTCACCACTGGGTCTGACTGAGCGCCTCCAGGAGAGAGTTCCAAGCAAGACGCGCCCCGAGGAGCGTCTTGCCACATGTCAACACTTGGTCTGACTGAGCGCCTCCAGGAGATAGGCCCAAGCAAGACGCGCCCCGAGGAGCGTCTTGCCAAGTGTCAACACTGTGTCTGACTGAGCGTCTCCAGGAGAGAGGCCCAAGCAAGACGCGCCCCGAGGAGCGTCATGCCACATGTCACTACTCAGTCTGACTGAGCGCCTCCAGGAGAGAGGCCCAAGCAAGACGCGCCCCGAGGAGCGTCTTGCCACGTGTCAACACTGGGTCTGATTGAGGGCCTCCAGGAGAGAGGCCCAAGCAAGATGCGCCCCGAGGAGCGTGTTGCCACATGTCACCACTGGGTCTGACTGAGCGCCTCCAGGAGAGAGTTCCAAGCAAGACGCGCCCCGAGGAGCGTCTTGCCACATGTCAACACTTGGTCTGACTGAGCGCCTCCAGGAGATAGGCCCAAGCAAGACGCGCCCCGAGGAGCGTCTTGCCAAGTGTCAACACTGTGTCTGACTGAGCGTCTCCAGGAGAGAGGCCCAAGCAAGACGCGCCCCGAGGAGCGTCTTGCCACGTGTCACCACTGGGTCTGACTGAGGGCCTCCAGGAGAGAGGCCCAAGCAAGACGCGCCCCGAGGAGCGCCTTGCCACACGTACCACTGGGTCTTACTGAGCGCCTCCAGGAGAGAGGCCCAAGCAAGACGCGCCCCGAGGAGCGTCTTGCCACATGTCACCACTGGGTCTGACTGAGCGCCTCCAGGAGAGAGGCCCAAGCAATACGCGCCCCGAGGAGCGTGTTGCCACATGTCACCACTGGGTCTGACTGAGCGTCTCCAGGAGAGAGGCCCAAGCAAGACTCGCCCCGAGGAGCGTCTTGCCACGTGTCAACACTTGGTCTGACTGAGCGCCTCCAGGAGATAGGCCCAAGCAATACGCGCCCCGAGGAGCGTCTTGCCACGTGTCAACACTGTGTCTGACTGAGCGTCTCCAGGAGAGAGGCCCAAGCAAGACTCGCCCCGAGGAGCGTCTTGCCACGTGTCACCACTGGGTCTGACTGAGTGCCTCCAGGAGAGAGGCCCAAGCAAGACGCGCCACGAGGAGCGTCTTGCCACGTGTCACCACTGGGTCTGATTGAGCGCCTCCAGGAGAGAGGCCACAGCAAGACGCGCCCCGAGGAGCATCTTGCCTTGTGTCAGCACTCGGTCTGACTGAGCGCCTCCAGGAGAGAGGCCCAAGCAAGACGCGCCCCGAGGAGCTTCTTGCCACATGTCAACAATGGGTCTGACAGAGGGCCTCCAGGAGAGAGGCCCAAGCAAGACGCGCCCCGAGGAGCGTCTTGCCACATGTCAGCACTGGGTCTTACTGAGCGCCTCCAGGAGAGAGGCCCAAGCAAGACGCGCCCCGAGGAGCGTCTTGCCACATGTCAACAATGGGTCTGACAGAGGGCCTCCAGGAGAGAGGCCCAAGCAAGACGCTCCTCGGGGCGCGTCTTGTCACATGTCAACACTGGGTCTGACTGAGCGCCTCCAGGAGAGAAGCCCCAGCAAGACGCGCCCCGAGGAGCGTCTTGCCACATGTCAGCACTCGGTCTGACTGAGCGCCTCCAGGAGAGAGGCCCAAGCAAGATGCGCCCCGAGGAGCATCTTGCCACATGTAAACAATGGGTCTGACTGAGGGCCTCCAGGAGAGAAGCCCAAGCAAGACGCGCCCCGAGGAGCGTCTTGCCACATGTCAGCACTCGGTCTGACTGAGCGCCTCCAGGAGAGACGCCCAAGCAAGACGCGCCCCGAGGAGCGTCTTGCGACATATCAACAATGGGTCTGACTGAGGGCCTCCAAGAGAGAAGCCCAAGCAAGACGCGCCCCGAGGAGCGTCTTGTCACATGTCACCACTGGGTCTGACTGAGCGCCTCCAGGAGAGAGGCCCAAGCAAGACGCGCCCCGAGGAGCGTCTTGCCACATGTCACCACTGGGTCTGACTGAGCGCCTCCAGGAGAGAGGCCCAAGCAAGACGCGCCCCGAGGAGCACCTTGCCACATGTCACCACTGGGTCTGACTGAGCGCCTCCAGGAGAGAGGCCCAAGCAAGACGCACCCCGAGGAGCGTGTTGCCACATGTCACCACTGGGTCTGACTGAGCGCCTCCAGGAGAGAGGCCCAAGCAAGACGCGCCCCGAGGAGCGTCATGCCACATGTCACTACTCAGTCTGACTGAGCGCCTCCAGGAGAGAGGCCCAAGCAAGACGCGCCCTGAGGAGCGTCTTGCCACGTGTCAACACTGGGTCTGATTGAGGGCCTCCAGGAGAGAGGCCCAAGCAAGATGCGCCCCGAGGAGCGTGTTGCCACATGTCAACAAGGGGTCTGACAGAGGGCCTCCAGGAGAGAGGCCCAAGCAATACGCGCCCCGAGGAGCGTGTTGCCACATGTCACCACTGGGTCTGACTGAGCGCCTCCAGGAGAGAGGCCCAAGCAAGGCTCGCCCCGAGGAGCGTCTTGCCACATGTCAACACTTGGTCTGACTGAGCGCCTCCAGGAGATAGGCCCAAGCAAGACGCGCCCCGAGGAGCGTCTTGCCAAGTGTCAACACTGTGTCTGACTGAGCGTCTCCAGGAGAGAGGCCCAAGGAAGACACGCCCCGAGGAGCGTCTTGCGACATATCAACAATGGGTCTGACTGAGGGCCTCCAAGAGAGAAGCCCAAGCAAGACGCGCCCCGAGGAGCGTCTTGTCACATGTCACCACTGGGTCTGACTGAGCGCCTCCAGGAGAGAGGCCCAAGCAAGACGCGCCCCGAGGAGCGTCTTGCCACATGTCACCACTGGGTCTGACTGAGCGCCTCCAGGAGAGAGGCCCAAGCAAGACGCGCCCCGAGGAGCACCTTGCCACATGTCACCACTGGGTCTGACTGAGCGCCTCCAGGAGAGAGGCCCAAGCAAGACGCACCCCGAGGAGCGTGTTGCCACATGTCACCACTGGGTCTGACTGAGCGCCTCCAGGAGAGAGGCCCAAGCAAGACGCGCCCCGAGGAGCGTCATGCCACATGTCACTACTCAGTCTGACTGAGCGCCTCCAGGAGAGAGGCCCAAGCAAGATGCGCCCCGAGGAGCGTCTTGCCACGTGTCAACACTGGGTCTGATTGAGGGCCTCCAGGAGAGAGGCCCAAGCAAGATGCGCCCCGAGGAGCGTGTTGCCACATGTCACCACTGGGTCTGACTGAGCGCCTCCAGGAGAGAGTTCCAAGCAAGACGCGCCCCGAGGAGCGTCTTGCCACATGTCAACACTTGGTCTGACTGAGCGCCTCCAGGAGATAGGCCCAAGCAAGACGCGCCCCGAGGAGCGTCTTGCCAAGTGTCAACACTGTGTCTGACTGAGCGTCTCCAGGAGAGAGGCCCAAGCAAGACGCGCCCCGAGGAGCGTCTTGCCACGTGTCACCACTGGGTCTGACTGAGGGCCTCCAGGAGAGAGGCCCAAGCAAGACGCGCCCCGAGGAGCGCCTTGCCACACGTACCACTGGGTCTTACTGAGCGCCTCCAGGAGAGAGGCCCAAGCAAGACGCGCCCCGAGGAGCGTCTTGCCACATGTCACCACTGGGTCTGACTGAGCGCCTCCAGGAGAGAGGCCCAAGCAATACGCGCCCCGAGGAGCGTGTTGCCACATGTCACCACTGGGTCTGACTGAACGCCTCCAGGAGAGAGGCCCAAGCAAGACGCGCCCCGAGGAGCGTCTTGCCACATGTCAACACTTGGTCTGACTGAGCGCCTCCAGGAGATAGGCCCAAGCAATACGCGCCCCGAGGAGCGTCTTGCCACGTGTCAACACTGTGTCTGACTGAGCGTCTCCAGGAGAGAGGCCCAAGCAAGACTCGCCCCGAGGAGCGTCTTGCCACGTGTCACCACTGGGTCTGACTGAGTGCCTCCAGGAGAGAGGCCCAAGCAAGACGCGCCACGAGGAGCGTCTTGCCACGTGTCACCACTGGGTCTGATTGAGCGCCTCCAGGAGAGAGGCCACAGCAAGACGCGCCCCGAGGAGCATCTTGCCTTGTGTCAGCACTCGGTCTGACTGAGCGCCTCCAGGAGAGAGGCCCAAGCAAGACGCGCCCCGAGGAGCTTCTTGCCACATGTCAGCACTCGGTCTGACTGAGCGCCTCCAGGAGAGAGGCCCAAGCAAGATGCGCCCCGAGGAGCGTCTTGCCAAGTGTCAACACTGTGTCTGACTCAGCGTCTCCAGGAGAGAGGCCCAAGCAAGACGCGCCCCGAGGAGCGTCTTGCCACGTGTCACCACTGGGTCTGACTGAGTGCCTCCAGGAGAGAGGCCCAAGCAAGACGCGCCCCGAGGAGCGTGTTGCCACATGTGACCACTGGGTCTGACTGAGCGCCTCCAGGAGAGAGGCCCAAGCAAGACGCGCCCCGAGGAGCGTCTTGCCACATGTCAACACTTGGTCTGACTGAGCGCCTCCAGGAGATAGGCCCAAGCAATACGCGCCCCGAGGAGCGTCTTGCCACGTGTCAACACTGTGTCTGACTGAGCGTCTCCAGGAGAGAGGCCCAAGCAAGACTCGCCCCGAGGAGCGTCTTGCCACGTGTCACCACTGGGTCTGACTGAGTGCCTCCAGGAGAGAGGCCCAAGCAAGACGCGCCACGAGGAGCGTCTTGCCACGTGTCACCACTGGGTCTGATTGAGCGCCTCCAGGAGAGAGGCCACAGCAAGACGCGCCCCGAGGAGCATCTTGCCTTGTGTCAGCACTCGGTCTGACTGAGCGCCTCCAGGAGAGAGGCCCAAGCAAGACGCGCCCCGAGGAGCTTCTTGCCACATGTCAGCACTCGGTCTGACTGAGCGCCTCCAGGAGAGAGGCCCAAGCAAGATGCGCCCCGAGGAGCGTCTTGCCAAGTGTCAACACTGTGTCTGACTCAGCGTCTCCAGGAGAGAGGCCCAAGCAAGACGCGCCCCGAGGAGCGCTTTGCTACATGTCACCACTGGGTCTGACTGAGCGCCTCCAGGAGAGAGGCCCAAGCAAGACGCGCCCCGAGGAGCGTCTTGCCACATGTCAACACTTGGTCTGACTGAGCGCCTCCAGGAGATAGGCCCAAGCAAGACGCGCCCCGAGGAGCGTCTTGCCACGTGTCAACACTGTGTCTGACTGAGCGTCTCAAGGAGAGAGGCCCAAGCAAGACTCGCCCCGAGGAGCGTCTTGCCACGTGTCACCACTGGGTCTGACTGAGTGCCTCCAGGAGAGAGGCCCAAGCAAGACGCGCCACGAGGAGCGTCTTGCCACGTGTCACCACTGGGTCTGATTGAGCGCCTCCAGGAGAGAGGCTACAGCAAGACGCGCCCCGAGGAGCATCTTGCCTTATGTCAGCACTCGGTCTGACTGAGCGCCTCCAGGAGAGAGGCCCAAGCAAGACGCGCCCCGAGGAGCGTCTTGCCACATGTCAACAATGAGTCTGAACGAGGGCCTCCAGGAGAGAGGCCCAAGCAAGACGCTCCTCGGGGCGCGTCTTGTCACATGTCAACACTGGGTCTGACTGAGCGCCTCCAGGAGAGAAGCCCCAGCAAGACGCGCCCCGAGGAGCGTCTTGCCACATGTCAGCACTCGGTCTGACTGAGCGCCTCCAGGAGAGAGGCCCAAGCAAGATGCGCCCCGAGGAGCATCTTGCCACATGTAAACAATGGGTCTGACTGAGGGCCTCCAAGAGAGAAGCCCAAGCAAGACGCGCCCCGAGGAGCGTCTTGTCACATGTCACCACTGGGTCTGACTGAGCGCCTCCAGGAGAGAGGCCCAAGCAAGACGCGCCCCGAGGAGCGTCTTGCCACATGTCACCACTGGGTCTGACTGAGCGCCTCCAGGACAGAGGCCCAAGCAAGACGCGCCCCGAGGAGCGTCTTGCCACATGTCAGCACTCGGTCTGACTGAACGCCTCCAGGAGAGAAGCCCCAGCAAGACGCGCCCCGAGGAGCGTCTTGCCACATGTCAGCACTCGGTCTGACTGAGCGCCTCCAGGAGAGAGGCCCAAGCAAGACGCGCCCCGAGGAGCGTCTTGCCACATATCAACAATGGGTCTGACTGAGGGCCTCCATGAGAGAAGCCCAAGCAAGACGCGCCCCGAGGAGCGTCTTGTCACATGTCACCACTGGGTCTGACTGAGCGCCTCCAGGAGAGAGGCCCAAGCAAGATGCGCCCCGAGGAGCGTCTTGCCACATGTAATCACTGGGTCTGACTGAGCGCCTCCAGGAGAGAGGCCCCAGCAAAACGCGCCCCGAGGAGCGTCTTGCCTTATGTCAGCACTCGGTCTGACTGAGCGCCTCCAGGAGAGAGGCCCAAGCAAGACGCGCCCCGAGGAGCGTCTTGCCACATATCAACAATGGGTCTGACTGAGGGCCTCCATGAGAGAAGCCCAAGCAAGACGCGCCCCGAGGAGCGTCTTGCCACATGTCAACAATGGGTCTGACAGAGGGCCTCCAGGAGAGAGGCCCAAGCAATACGCGCCCCGAGGAGCGTGTTGCCACATGTCACCACTGGGTCTGACTGAGCGCCTCCAGGAGAGAGGCCCAAGCAAGACGCGCCCCGAGGAGCGTCTTGCCACGTGTCAACACTTGGTCTGACTGAGCGCCTCCAGGAGATAGGCCCAAGCAAGACGCGCCCCGAGGAGCGTCTTGCCACGTGTCAACACTGGGTCTGACTGAGCGTCTCCAGGTGAGAGGCCCAAGCAAGACGCGCCCCGAGGAGCGTCTTGCCACGTGTCACCACTGGGTCTGACTGAGGGCCTCCAGGAGAGAGGCCCAAGCAAGACGCGCCCCGAGGAGCGTCTTGCCACATGTCAACAATGGGTCTGACAGAGGGCCTCCAGGAGAGAGGCCCAAGCAATACGCGCCCCGAGGAGCGTGTTGCCACATGTCACCACTGGGTCTGACTGAGCGCCTCCAGGAGAGAGGCCCAAGCAAGACGCGCCCCGAGGAGCGTCTTGCCACGTGTCAACACTTGGTCTGACTGAGCGCCTCCAGGAGTTAGGCCCAAGCAAGACGCGCCCCGAGGAGCGTCTTGCCACGTGTCAACACTGTGTCTGACTGAGCGTCTCCAGGTGAGAGGCCCAAGCAAGACGCGCCCCGAGGAGCGTCTTGCCACGTGTCACCACTGGGTCTGACTGAGTGCCTCCAGGAGAGAGGCCCAAGCAAGACGCGCCCCGAGGAGCGTCTAGCCACGTGTCACCACTGGGTCTGATTGAGCACCTCCAGGAGAGAGGCCACAGCAAGACGCCCCCGAGGAGCATCTTGCCTTATGTCAGCACTCGGTCTGACTGAGCGCCTCCAGGAGAGAGGCCCAAGCAAGACGCGCCCCGAGGAGCGTCTTGCCACATGTCAACAATGGGTCTGACAGAGGGTCTCCAGGAGAGAGGCCCAAGCAAGACGCTCCTCTGGGCGCGTCTTGTCACATGTCAACACTGGGTCTGACTGAGCGCCTCCAGGAGAGAAGCCCCAGCAAGACGCGCCCCAAGGAGCGTCTTGCCACATGTCAGCACTCGGTCTGACTGAGCGCCTCCAGGAGAGAGGCCCAAGCAAGATGCGCCCCGAGGAGCGTCTTGCCACATGTAATCAATGGGTCTGACTGAGGGCCTCCAGGAGAGAAGCCCAAGCACGACGCGCTCCGAGGAGCGTCTTGCCAAATGTCAGCACTCGGTCTGACTGAGCGCCTCCAGGAGAGAGGCCCAAGCAAGACGCGCCCCGAGGAGCATCTTGCCACATATCAACAATGGGTCTGACTGAGGGCCTCCATGAGAGAAGCCCAAGCAAGACGCGCCCCGAGGAGCGTCTTGTCACATGTCAACACTGGGTCTGACTGAGCGCCTCCAGGAGAGAAGCCCCAGCAAGATGCGCCCCGAGGAGCGTCTTGCCACATGTCAGCACTCTGTCTGACTGTGAGCCTCCAGGAGAGAGGCCCAAGCAAGACGCGCCCCGAGGAGCGTCTTGCCACATGTCAACAATGAGTCTGACTGAGGGCCTCCAGGAGAGAAGCCCAAGCAAGACGCGCCCCGAGGAGCGTCTTGCCACATGTCAGCACTCGGTCTGACTGAACGCCTCCAGGAGAGAAACCCCAGCAAGACGCGCCCCAAGGAGCGTCTTGCCACATGTCAGCACTCGGTCTGACTGAGTGCCTCCAGGAGAGAGGCCCAAGCAAGACGCGCCCCGAGGAGCGTCTTGCCACATATCAACAATGGGTCTGACTGAGGGCCTCCATGAGAGAAGCCCCAGCAAGACGCGCCCCGAGGAGCGTCTTGCCACATGTAAGCACTGGGTCTGACTGAGCGCCTCCAGGAGAGAGGCCCCAGCAAGACGCACCCCGAGGAGCGTCTTGCCTTATGTCAGCACTCGGTCTGACTGAGCGCCTCCAGGAGAGAGGCCCAAGCAAGACGCGCCCCGAGGAGCGTCTTGCCACATGTCAACAATGGGTCTGACTGAGGGCCTCCAGGAGAGAAGCCCAAGCAAGATGCGCCCAAAGGAGCGTCTTGCCACATGTAAACAATGGGTCTGACTGAGGGCCTCCAGGAGAGAAGCCCAAGCAAGACGCGCCCCGAGGAGCGTCTTGCCACATGTCAGCACTCGGTCTGACTGAGCGCCTCCAGGAGAGAGGCCCAGGCAAGACGCGCCTCGAGGAACGTCTTGCCACATATCAGCAATGGGTCTGACTGAGGGCCTCCATGAGAGAAGCCCAAGCAAGACGCGCCCCGAGGAGCGTCTTGCCACATGTCACCACTGGGTCTGACTGAGTGCCTCCAGGAGAGAGGCCCAAGCAAGACGCACCCCGAGGAGCGTCTTGCCACATGTCAACAATGAGTCTGACTGAGGGCCTCCAGGAGAGAAGCCCAAGCAAGACGCTTCCCGAGGAGCGTCTTGCCACATGTCGGCACTCGGTCTGACTGAACCCCTCTAGGAGAGAAGCCCCAGCAAGACGCGCCCCGAGGAGCGTCTTGCCACATGTAAGCACTGGGTCTGACTGAGCGCCTCCAGGAGAGAGGCCCCAGCAAGACGCGCCCCGAGGAGCGTCTTGCCTTATGTCAGCACTCGGTCTGACTGAGCGCCTCCAGGAGAGAGGCCCAAGCAAGACGCGCCCCGAGGAGCGTCTTGCCACATGTCAACAATGGGTCTGACTGAGGGCCTCCAGGAGAGAAGCCCAAGCAAGATGCGCCCAAAGGAGCGTCTTGCCACATGTAAGCAATGGGTCTGACTGAGGGCCTCCAGGAGAGAAGCCCAAGCAAGACGCGCCCCGAGGAGCGTCTTGCCACATGTCAGCACTCGGTCTGACTGAGCGCCTCCAGGAGAGAGGCCCAAGCAAGACGCGCCCTGAGGAGCATCTTGCCACATATCAACAATGGGTCTGACTGAGGGCCTCCATGAGAGAAGCCCAAGCAAGACGCGCCCCGAGGAGCATCTTGCCACATGTCACCACTGGGTCTGACTGAGCGCCTCCAGGAGAGAGGTCCAAGCAAGACGCGCCCCGAGGAGCGTCTTGCCACATGTAAGCACTGGGTCTGACTGAGCGCCTCCAGGAGAGAAGC
Organism: Nothobranchius furzeri; assembly: GCF_043380555.1. NCBI lineage: Eukaryota > Metazoa > Chordata > Actinopteri > Cyprinodontiformes > Nothobranchiidae > Nothobranchius > Nothobranchius furzeri. Next base: position 32,114,565 of record NC_091746.1, read on the forward strand.
CCAAGCAAGACGCTCCTCGGGGCGCGTCTTGTCACATGTCAACACTGGGTCTGACTGAGCGCCTCCAGGAGAGAAGCCCCAGCAAGACGCGCCCCGAGGAGCGTCTTGCCACATGTCAGCAATCGGACTGACTGAGCGCCTCCAGGAGAGAGGCCCAAGCAAGATGCGCCCCGAGGAGCGTCTTGCCACATGTAAACAATGGGTCTGACTGAGGGCCTCCAGGAGAGAAGCCCAAGCAAGACGCACCCCGAGGAGCGTCTTGCCACATGTCAGCACTCGGTCTGACTGAGCGCCTCCAGGAGAGAGGCCCAAGCAAGACGCGCCCAGAGGAGCGTCTTGCCACATATCAACAATGGGTCTCACTGAGGGCCTCCATGAGAGAAGCCCAAGCAAGACGTGCCCCGAGGAGCGTCTTGTCACATGTCAACACTGGGTCTGACTGAGCGCCTCCAGGAGAGAAGCCTCAGCAAGACGCGCCCCGAGGAGCGTCTTGCCACATGTCAGCACTCTGTCTGACTGTGGGCCTCCAGGACAGAGGCACAAGCAAGACGCGCCCCGAGGAGCGTCTTGCCACATGTCAACAATGAGTCTGACTGAGGGCCTCCAGGAGAGAAGCCCAAGCAAGACGCGCCCCGAGGAGCGTCTTGCCACATGTCAGCACTCGGTCTGACTGAACGCCTCCAGGAGAGAAGCCCCAGCAAGACGCGCCCCAAGGAGCGTCTTGCCACATGTCAGCACTCGGTCTGACTGAGTGCCTCCAGGAGAGAGGCCCAAGCAAGACGCGCCCCGAGGAGCGTCTTGCCACATATCAACAATGGGTCTGACTGAGGGCCTCCATGAGAGAAGCCCCAGCAAGACGCGCCCCGAGGAGCTTCTTGCCACATGTAAGCACTGGGTCTGACTGAGCGCCTCCAGGAGAGAGGCCCAAGCAAGACGCGCCCCGAGGAGCGTCTTGCCACATGTCAACAATGGGTCTGACTGAGGGCCTCCAGGAGAGAAGCCCAAGCAAGATGCGCCCAAAGGAGCGTCTTGCCACATGTAAACAATGGGTCTGACTGAGGGCCTCCAGGAGAGAAGCCCAAGCAAGACGCGCCCCGAGGAGCGTCTTGCCACATGTCAGCACTCGGTCTGACTGAGCGCCTCCAGGAGAGAGGCCCAAGCAAGACGCGCCCCGAGGAGTGTCTTGCCACATATCAACAATGGGTCTGACTGAGGGCCTCCATGAGAGAAGCCCAAGCAAGACGCGCCCCGAGGAGCGTCTTGCCACATGTCACCACTGGGTCTGACTGAGTGCCTCCAGGAGAGAGGCCCAAGCAAGACGCACCCCGAGGAGCGTCTTGCCACATGTCAACAATTAGTCTGACTGAGGGCCTCCAGGAGAGAAGCCCAAGCAAGACGCTTCCCGAGGAGCGTCTTGCCACATGTCGGCACTCGGTCTGACTGAACCCCTCTAGGAGAGAAGCCCCAGCAAGACGCGCCCCGAGGAGCGTCTTGCCACATGTAAGCACTGGGTCTGACTGAGCGCCTCCAGGAGAGAGGCCCCAGCAAGACGCGCCCCGAGGAGCGTCTTGCCTTATGTCAGCACTCGGTCTGACTGAGCGCCTCCAGGAGAGAGGCCCAAGCAAGACGCGCCCCGAGGAGCGTCTTGCCACATGTCAACAATGGGTCTGACTGAGGGCCTCCAGGAGAGAAGCCCAAGCAAGACGCGCCCCGAGGAGCGTCTTGCCACATGTCACCACTGGGTCTGACTGAGTGCCTCCAGGAGAGAGGCCCAAGCAAGACGCGTCCCGAGGAGCGTCTTGCCACGTGTCAACACTGGGTCTGACAGAGCATCTCCAGGAGAGAGGCCCAAGCAAGACGCGCCCCGAGGAGCGTCTTGCCACATGTCACCACTGGGTCTGACTGAGCGCCTCCAGGAGAGAGGCCCAAGCAAGACGCGCCCCGAGGAGCATCTTGCCACATGTAAGCACTGGGTCTGACTGAGCGCCTCCAGGAGAGAAGCCCCAGCAAGACGCGCCCCGAGGAGCGTCTTACCACATGTCAGCACTCGGTCTGACTGAACGCCTCCAGGAGAGAAGCCCAAGCAAGACGCGCCCCGAGGAGCGTCTTGCCACATGTCAGCACTCGGTCTGACTGAACGCCTCCAGGAGAGAAGCCCCAGCAAGACGCGCCCCGAGGAGCGTCTTGCCACATGTAAGCACTGGGTCTGACTGAGCGCCTCCTGGAGAGAGGCCCCAGCAAGACGCGCCCCGAGGAGCGTCTTGCCTTATTTCAGCACTCGGTCTGACTGAGCGCCTCCAGGACAGAGGCCCAAGCAAGACGCGCCCCGAGGAGCGTCTTGCCACATGTCAACAATGGGTCTGACTGAGGGCCTCCAGGAGAGAAGCCCAAGCAAGACGCGCCCCGAGGAGCGTCTTGCCACATGTCAGAACCCGGTCTGACTGAGCGCCTCCAGGAGAGAGGCCCAAGCAAGACGCACCCCGAGGAGCGTCTTGACACATGTAAACAATGGGTCTGACTGAGGGCCTCCAGGAGAGAAGCCCAAGCAAGACGCGCCCCGAGGAGCGTCTTGCCACATGTCAGCACTCGGTCTGACTGAGCGCCTCCAGGAGAGAGGCCCAAGCAAGACGCGCCCCGAGGAGTGTCTTGCCACATATCAACAATGGGTCTGACTGAGGGCCTCCATGAGAGAAGCCCAAGCAAGACGCGCCCCGAGGAGCGTCTTGCCACATGTCACCACTGGGTCTGACTGAGTGCCTCCAGGAGAGAGGCCCAAGCAAGACGCACCCCGAGGAGCGTCTTGCCACATGTCAACAATTAGTCTGACTGAGGGCCTCCAGGAGAGAAGCCCAAGCAAGACGCTTCCCGAGGAGCGTCTTGCCACATGTCGGCACTCGGTCTGACTGAACCCCTCTAGGAGAGAAGCCCCAGCAAGACGCGCCCCGAGGAGCGTCTTGCCACATGTAAGCACTGGGTCTGACTGAGCGCCTCCAGGAGAGAGGCCCCAGCAAGACGCGCCCCGAGGAGCGTCTTGCCTTATGTCAGCACTCGGTCTGACTGAGCGCCTCCAGGAGAGAGGCCCAAGCAAGACGCGCCCCGAGGAGCGTCTTGCCACATGTCAACAATGGGTCTGATTGAGGGCCTCCAGGAGAGAAGCCCAAGCAAGATGCGCCCAAAGGAGCGTCTTGCCACATGTAAACAATGGGTCTGACTGAGGGCCTCCAGGAGAGAAGCCCAAGCAAGACGCGCCCCGAGGAGCGTCTTGCCACATGTCAGCACTCGGTCTGACTGAGCGCCTCCAGGAGAGAGGCCCAAGCAAGACGCGCCCCGAGGAGCGTCTTGCCACATATCACCAATGGGTCTGACTGAGGGCCTCCATGAGAGAAGCCCAAGCAAGACGCGCCCCGAGGAGCGTCTTGCCACATGTCACCACTGGGTCTGACTGAGTGCCTCCAGGAGAGAGGCCCAAGCAAGACGCACCCCGAGGAGCGTCTTGCCACGTGTCAACACTGGGTCTGACAGAGCATCTCCAGGAGAGAGGCCCAAGCAAGACGCGCCCCGAGGAGCGTCTTGCCACATGTCACCACTGGGTCTGACTGAGCGCCTCCAGGAGAGAGGCCCAAGCAAGACGCGCCCCGAGGAGCGTCTTGCCACATGTAAGCACTGGGTCTGACTGAGCGCCTCCAGGAGAGAAGCCCCAGCAAGACGCGCCCCGAGGAGCGTCTTACCACATGTCAGCACTCGGTCTGACTGAACGCCTCCAGGAGAGAAGCCCAAGCAAGACGCGCCCCGAGGAGCGTCTTGCCACATGTCAGCACTCGGTCTGACTGAACGCCTCCAGGAGAGAAGCCCCAGCAAGACGCGCCCCGAGGAGCGTCTTGCCTTATTTCAGCACTCGGTCTGACTGAGCGCCTCCAGGAGAGAGGCCCAAGCAAGACGCGCCCCGAGGAGCGTCTTGCCACATGTCAACAATGGGTCTGACTGAGGGCCTCCAGGAGAGAAGCCCAAGCAAGACGCGCCCCGAGGAGCGTCTTGCCACATGTCAGCACTCGGTCTGACTGAGCGCCTCCAGGAGAGAGGCCCAAGCAAGACGCACCCCGAGGAGCGTCTTGACACATGTCAACACTGGGGCTGACAGAGGGCCTCCAGGAGAGAGGCCCAAGCAAGATGCGCCCCGAGGAGCGTCTTGCCACATGTAAACAATGGGTCTGACTGAGGGCCTCCAGGAGAGAAGCCCAAGCAAGACGCGCCCCGAGGAGCGTCTTGCCACATGTCAGCACTTGGTCTGACTGAGCGCCTCCAGGAGAGAGGCCCAAGCAAGACGCGCCCCGAGGAGCGTCTTGCCACATATCAACAATGGGTCTGACTGAGGGCCTCCATGAGAGAAGCCCAAGCAAGACGCGCCCCGAGGAGCGTCTTGTCACATGTCAACACTGGGTCTGACTGAGCGCCTCCAGGAGAGAAGCCCCAGCAAGACGCGCCCCGAGGAGCGTCTTGCCACATGTCAGCACTCTGTCTGACTGTGAGCCTCCAGGAGAGAGGCCCAAGCAAGACGCGCCCCGAGGAGCGTCTTGCCACATGTCAACAATGAGTCTGACTGAGGGCCTCCAGGAGAGAAGCCCAAGCAAGACGCGCCCCGAGGAGCGTCTTGCCTTATGTCAGCACTCGGTCTGACTGAGCGCCTCCAGGAGAGAGGCCCAAGCAAGACGCGCCCCGAGGAGCGTCTTGCCACATGTCAACAATGGGTCTGACTGAGGGCCTCCAGGAGAGAAGCCCAAGCAAGATGCGCCCAAAGGAGCGTCTTGCCACATGTAAACAATGGGTCTGACTGAGGGCCTCCAGGAGAGAAGCCCAAGCAAGACTTGACCCGAGGAGCGTCTTGCCACATATCAACAATGGGTCTGACTGAGGGCCTCCATGAGAGAAGCCCAAGCAAGACGCACCCCGAGGAGCGTCTTGCCACATGTCACCACTGGGTCTGACTGAGCGCCTCCATGAGAGAAGCCCAAGCAAGACGCGCCCCGAGGAGCGTCTTGCCACATGTCAACAATGAGTCTGACTGAGGGCCTCCAGGAGAGAAGCCCAAGCAAGACGCTTCCCGAGGAGCGTCTTGCCACATGTCGGCACTCGGTCTGACTGAACCCCTCTAGGAGAGAAGCCCCAGCAAGACGCGCCCCGAGGAGCGTCTTGCCACATGTAAGCACTGGGTCTGACTGAGCGCCTCCAGGAGAGAGGCCCCAGCAAGACGCGCCCCGAGGAGCGTCTTGCCTTATGTCAGCACTCGGTCTGACTGAGCGCCTCCAGGAGAGAGGCCCAAGCAAGACGTGCCCCGAGGAGCGTCTTGCCACATGTCAACAATGGGTCTGACTGAGGGCCTCCAGGAGAGAAGCCCAAGCAAGATGCGCCCAAAGGAGCGTCTTGCCACATGTAAACAATGGGTCTGACTGAGGGCCTCCAGGAGAGAGGCCCCAGCAAGACGCGCCCCGAGGAGCGTCTTGCCTTATGTCAGCACTCGGTCTGACTGAGCGCCTCCAGGAGAGAGGCCCAAGCAAGACGCGCCCCGAGGAGCGTCTTGCCACATATCAACAATGGGTCTGACTGAGGGCCTCCATGAGAGAAGCCCAAGCAAGACGCGCCGCGAGGAGCGTCTTGCCACATGTCACCACTGGGTCTGACAGAGCGTCTCCAGGAGAGAGGCCCAAGCAAGACGCACCCCGAGGAGCGTCTTGCCACATGTCACCACTGGGTCTGACTGAGCGCCTCCAGGAGAGAAGCCCCAGCAAGACGCGCCCCGAGGAGCGTCTTGCCACATGTCAGCACTCTGTCTGACTGTGAGCCTCCAGGAGAGAGGCCCAAGCAAGACGCGCCCCGAGGAGCGTCTTGCCACATGTCAACAATGAGTCTGACTGAGGGCCTCCAGGAGAGAAGCCCAAGCAAGACGCGCCCCGAGGAGCGTCTTGCCACATGTCAGCACTCTGTCTGACTGTGAGCCTCCAGGAGAGAGGCCCAAGCAAGACGCGCCCCGAGGAGCGTCTTGCCACATGTCAACAATGAGTCTGACTGAGGGCCTCCAGGAGAGAAGCCCAAGCAAGACGCGCCCCGAGGAGCGTCTTGCCACATGTCAGCACTCGGTCTGACTGAACGCCTCCAGGAGAGAAACCCCAGCAAGACGCGCCCCAAGGAGCGTCTTGCCACATGTCAGCACTCGGTCTGACTGAGTGCCTCCAGGAGAGAGGCCCAAGCAAGACGCGCCCCGAGGAGCGTCTTGCCACATATCAACAATGGGTCTGACTGAGGGCCTCCATGAGAGAAGCCCCAGCAAGACGCGCCCCGAGGAGCGTCTTGCCACATGTAAGCACTGGGTCTGACTGAGCGCCTCCAGGAGAGAGGCCCCAGCAAGACGCACCCCGAGGAGCGTCTTGCCTTATGTCAGCACTCGGTCTGACTGAGCGCCTCCAGGAGAGAGGCCCAAGCAAGACGCGCCCCGAGGAGCGTCTTGCCACATGTCAACAATGGGTCTGACTGAGGGCCTCCAGGAGAGAAGCCCAAGCAAGATGCGCCCAAAGGAGCGTCTTGCCACATGTAAACAATGGGTCTGACTGAGGGCCTCCAGGAGAGAAGCCCAAGCAAGACGCGCCCCGAGGAGCGTCTTGCCACATGTCAGCACTCGGTCTGACTGAGCGCCTCCAGGAGAGAGGCCCAAGCAAGACGCGCCTCGAGGAACGTCTTGCCACATATCAACAATGGGTCTGACTGAGGGCCTCCATGAGAGAAGCCCAAGCAAGACGCGCCCCGAGGAGCGTCTTGCCACATGTCACCACTGGGTCTGACTGAGTGCCTCCAGGAGAGAGGCCCAAGCAAGACGCGTCCCGAGGAGCGTCTTGCCACGTGTCAACACTGGGTCTGACAGAGCATCTCCAGGAGAGAGGCCCAAGCAAGACGCGCCCCGAGGAGCGTCTTGCCACATGTCACCACTGGGTCTGACTGAGCGCCTCCAGGAGAGAGGCCCAAGCAAGACGCGCCCCGAGGAGCATCTTGCCACATGTAAGCACTGGGTCTGACTGAGCGCCTCCAGGAGAGAAGCCCCAGCAAGACGCGCCCCGAGGAGCGTCTTACCACATGTCAGCACTCGGTCTGACTGAACGCCTCCAGGAGAGAAGCCCAAGCAAGACGCGCCCCGAGGAGCGTCTTGCCACATGTCAGCACTCGGTCTGACTGAACGCCTCCAGGAGAGAAGCCCCAGCAAGACGCGCCCCGAGGAGCGTCTTGCCACATGTAAGCACTGGGTCTGACTGAGCGCCTCCTGGAGAGAGGCCCCAGCAAGACGCGCCCCGAGGAGCGTCTTGCCTTATTTCAGCACTCGGTCTGACTGAGCGCCTCCAGGACAGAGGCCCAAGCAAGACGCGCCCCGAGGAGCGTCTTGCCACATGTCAACAATGGGTCTGACTGAGGGCCTCCAGGAGAGAAGCCCAAGCAAGACGCGCCCCGAGGAGCGTCTTGCCACATGTCAGAACCCGGTCTGACTGAGCGCCTCCAGGAGAGAGGCCCAAGCAAGACGCACCCCGAGGAGCGTCTTGACACATGTAAACAATGGGTCTGACTGAGGGCCTCCAGGAGAGAAGCCCAAGCAAGACGCGCCCCGAGGAGCGTCTTGCCACATGTCAGCACTCGGTCTGACTGAGCGCCTCCAGGAGAGAGGCCCAAGCAAGACGCGCCCCGAGGAGTGTCTTGCCACATATCAACAATGGGTCTGACTGAGGGCCTCCATGAGAGAAGCCCAAGCAAGACGCGCCCCGAGGAGCGTCTTGCCACATGTCACCACTGGGTCTGACTGAGTGCCTCCAGGAGAGAGGCCCAAGCAAGACGCACCCCGAGGAGCGTCTTGCCACATGTCAACAATTAGTCTGACTGAGGGCCTCCAGGAGAGAAGCCCAAGCAAGACGCTTCCCGAGGAGCGTCTTGCCACATGTCGGCACTCGGTCTGACTGAACCCCTCTAGGAGAGAAGCCCCAGCAAGACGCGCCCCGAGGAGCGTCTTGCCACATGTAAGCACTGGGTCTGACTGAGCGCCTCCAGGAGAGAGGCCCCAGCAAGACGCGCCCCGAGGAGCGTCTTGCCTTATGTCAGCACTCGGTCTGACTGAGCGCCTCCAGGAGAGAGGCCCAAGCAAGACGCGCCCCGAGGAGCGTCTTGCCACATGTCAACAATGGGTCTGACTGAGGGCCTCCAGGAGAGAAGCCCAAGCAAGATGCGCCCAAAGGAGCGTCTTGCCACATGTAAACAATGGGTCTGACTGAGGGCCTCCAGGAGAGAAGCCCAAGCAAGACGCGCCCCGAGGAGCGTCTTGCCACATGTCAGCACTCGGTCTGACTGAGCGCCTCCAGGAGAGAGGCCCAAGCAAGACGCGCCCCGAGGAGCGTCTTGCCACATATCACCAATGGGTCTGACTGAGGGCCTCCATGAGAGAAGCCCAAGCAAGACGCGCCCCGAGGAGCGTCTTGCCACATGTCACCACTGGGTCTGACTGAGTGCCTCCAGGAGAGAGGCCCAAGCAAGACGCACCCCGAGGAGCGTCTTGCCACGTGTCAACACTGGGTCTGACAGAGCATCTCCAGGAGAGAGGCCCAAGCAAGACGCGCCCCGAGGAGCGTCTTGCCACATGTCACCACTGGGTCTGACTGAGCGCCTCCAGGAGAGAGGCCCAAGCAAGACGCGCCCCGAGGAGCGTCTTGCCACATGTAAGCACTGGGTCTGACTGAGCGCCTCCAGGAGAGAAGCCCCAGCAAGACGCGCCCCGAGGAGCGTCTTACCACATGTCAGCACTCGGTCTGACTGAACGCCTCCAGGAGAGAAGCCCAAGCAAGACGCGCCCCGAGGAGCGTCTTGCCACATGTCAGCACTCGGTCTGACTGAACGCCTCCAGGAGAGAAGCCCCAGCAAGACGCGCCCCGAGGAGCGTCTTGCCTTATTTCAGCACTCGGTCTGACTGAGCGCCTCCAGGAGAGAGGCCCAAGCAAGACGCGCCCCGAGGAGCGTCTTGCCACATGTCAACAATGGGTCTGACTGAGGGCCTCCAGGAGAGAAGCCCAAGCAAGACGCGCCCCGAGGAGCGTCTTGCCACATGTCAGCACTCGGTCTGACTGAGCGCCTCCAGGAGAGAGGCCCAAGCAAGACGCACCCCGAGGAGCGTCTTGACACATGTCAACACTGGGGCTGACAGAGGGCCTCCAGGAGAGAGGCCCAAGCAAGATGCGCCCCGAGGAGCGTCTTGCCACATGTAAACAATGGGTCTGACTGAGGGCCTCCAGGAGAGAAGCCCAAGCAAGACGCGCCCCGAGGAGCGTCTTGCCACATGTCAGCACTTGGTCTGACTGAGCGCCTCCAGGAGAGAGGCCCAAGCAAGACGCGCCCCGAGGAGCGTCTTGCCACATATCAACAATGGGTCTGACTGAGGGCCTCCATGAGAGAAGCCCAAGCAAGACGCGCCCCGAGGAGCGTCTTGTCACATGTCAACACTGGGTCTGACTGAGCGCCTCCAGGAGAGAAGCCCCAGCAAGACGCGCCCCGAGGAGCGTCTTGCCACATGTCAGCACTCTGTCTGACTGTGAGCCTCCAGGAGAGAGGCCCAAGCAAGACGCGCCCCGAGGAGCGTCTTGCCACATGTCAACAATGAGTCTGACTGAGGGCCTCCAGGAGAGAAGCCCAAGCAAGACGCGCCCCGAGGAGCGTCTTGCCTTATGTCAGCACTCGGTCTGACTGAGCGCCTCCAGGAGAGAGGCCCAAGCAAGACGCGCCCCGAGGAGCGTCTTGCCACATGTCAACAATGGGTCTGACTGAGGGCCTCCAGGAGAGAAGCCCAAGCAAGATGCGCCCAAAGGAGCGTCTTGCCACATGTAAACAATGGGTCTGACTGAGGGCCTCCAGGAGAGAAGCCCAAGCAAGACTTGACCCGAGGAGCGTCTTGCCACATATCAACAATGGGTCTGACTGAGGGCCTCCATGAGAGAAGCCCAAGCAAGACGCACCCCGAGGAGCGTCTTGCCACATGTCACCACTGGGTCTGACTGAGCGCCTCCATGAGAGAAGCCCAAGCAAGACGCGCCCCGAGGAGCGTCTTGCCACATGTCAACAATGAGTCTGACTGAGGGCCTCCAGGAGAGAAGCCCAAGCAAGACGCTTCCCGAGGAGCGTCTTGCCACATGTCGGCACTCGGTCTGACTGAACCCCTCTAGGAGAGAAGCCCCAGCAAGACGCGCCCCGAGGAGCGTCTTGCCACATGTAAGCACTGGGTCTGACTGAGCGCCTCCAGGAGAGAGGCCCCAGCAAGACGCGCCCCGAGGAGCGTCTTGCCTTATGTCAGCACTCGGTCTGACTGAGCGCCTCCAGGAGAGAGGCCCAAGCAAGACGTGCCCCGAGGAGCGTCTTGCCACATGTCAACAATGGGTCTGACTGAGGGCCTCCAGGAGAGAAGCCCAAGCAAGATGCGCCCAAAGGAGCGTCTTGCCACATGTAAACAATGGGTCTGACTGAGGGCCTCCAGGAGAGAGGCCCCAGCAAGACGCGCCCCGAGGAGCGTCTTGCCTTATGTCAGCACTCGGTCTGACTGAGCGCCTCCAGGAGAGAGGCCCAAGCAAGACGCGCCCCGAGGAGCGTCTTGCCACATATCAACAATGGGTCTGACTGAGGGCCTCCATGAGAGAAGCCCAAGCAAGACGCGCCGCGAGGAGCGTCTTGCCACATGTCACCACTGGGTCTGACAGAGCGTCTCCAGGAGAGAGGCCCAAGCAAGACGCACCCCGAGGAGCGTCTTGCCACATGTCACCACTGGGTCTGACTGAGCGCCTCCAGGAGAGAAGCCCCAGCAAGACGCGCCCCGAGGAGCGTCTTGCCACATGTCAGCACTCTGTCTGACTGTGAGCCTCCAGGAGAGAGGCCCAAGCAAGACGCGCCCCGAGGAGCGTCTTGCCACATGTCAACAATGAGTCTGACTGAGGGCCTCCAGGAGAGAAGCCCAAGCAAGACGCGCCCCGAGGAGCGTCTTGCCACATGTCAGCACTCTGTCTGACTGTGAGCCTCCAGGAGAGAGGCCCAAGCAAGACGCGCCCCGAGGAGCGTCTTGCCACATGTCAACAATGAGTCTGACTGAGGGCCTCCAGGAGAGAAGCCCAAGCAAGACGCGCCCCGAGGAGCGTCTTGCCACATGTCAGCACTCGGTCTGACTGAACGCCTCCAGGAGAGAAACCCCAGCAAGACGCGCCCCAAGGAGCGTCTTGCCACATGTCAGCACTCGGTCTGACTGAGTGCCTCCAGGAGAGAGGCCCAAGCAAGACGCGCCCCGAGGAGCGTCTTGCCACATATCAACAATGGGTCTGACTGAGGGCCTCCATGAGAGAAGCCCCAGCAAGACGCGCCCCGAGGAGCGTCTTGCCACATGTAAGCACTGGGTCTGACTGAGCGCCTCCAGGAGAGAGGCCCCAGCAAGACGCACCCCGAGGAGCATCTTGCCTTATGTCAGCACTCGGTCTGACTGAGCGCCTCCAGGAGAGAGGCCCAAGCAAGACGCGCCCCGAGGAGCGTCTTGCCACATGTCAACAATGGGTCTGACTGAGGGCCTCCAGGAGAGAAGCCCAAGCAAGATGCGCCCAAAGGAGCGTCTTGCCACATGTAAACAATGGGTCTGACTGAGGGCCTCCAGGAGAGAAGCCCAAGCAAGACGCGCCCCGAGGAGCGTCTTGCCACATGTCAGCACTCGGTCTGACTGAGCGCCTCCAGGAGAGAGGCCCAAGCAAGACGCGCCTCGAGGAACGTCTTGCCACATATCAACAATGGGTCTGACTGAGGGCCTCCATGAGAGAAGCCCAAGCAAGACGCGCCCCGAGGAGCGTCTTGCCACATGTCACCACTGGGTCTGACTGAGTGCCTCCAGGAGAGAGGCCCAAGCAAGACGCACCCCGAGGAGCGTCTTGCCACATGTCAACAATGAGTCTGACTGAGGGCCTCCAGGAGAGAAGCCCAAGCAAGACGCTTCCCGAGGAGCGTCTTGCCACATGTCGGCACTCGGTCTGACTGAACCCCTCTAGGAGAGAAGCCCCAGCAAGACGCGCCCCGAGGAGCGTCTTGCCACATGTAAGCACTGGGTCTGACTGAGCGCCTCCAGGAGAGAAGCCCAAGCAAGACGCTCCTCGGGGCGCGTCTTGTCACATGTCAACACTGGGTCTGACTGAGCGCCTCCAGGAGAGAAGCCCCAGCAAGACGCGCCCCGAGGAGCGTCTTGCCACATGTCAGCACTCGGTCTGACTGAGCGCCTCCAGGAGAGAGGCCCAAGCAAGATGCGCCCCGAGGAGCGTCTTGCCACATGTAAACAATGGGTCTGACTGAGGGCCTCCAGGAGAGAAGCCCAAGCAAGACGCACCCCGAGGAGCGTCTTGCCACATGTCAGCACTCGGTCTGACTGAGCGCCTCCAGGAGAGAGGCCCAAGCAAGACGCGCCCAGAGGAGCGTCTTGCCACATATCAACAATGGGTCTGACTGAGGGCCTCCATGAGAGAAGCCCAAGCAAGACGTGCCCCGAGGAGCGTCTTGTCACATGTCAACACTGGGTCTGACTGAGCGCCTCCAGGAGAGAAGCCTCAGCAAGACGCGCCCCGAGGAGCGTCTTGCCACATGTCAGCACTCTGTCTGACTGTGGGCCTCCAGGACAGAGGCACAAGCAAGACGCGCCCCGAGGAGCGTCTTGCCACATGTCAACAATGAGTCTGACTGAGGGCCTCCAGGAGAGAAGCCCAAGCAAGACGCGCCCCGAGGAGCGTCTTGCCACATGTCAGCACTCGGTCTGACTGAACGCCTCCAGGAGAGAAGCCCCAGCAAGACGCGCCCCAAGGAGCGTCTTGCCACATGTCAGCACTCGGTCTGACTGAGTGCCTCCAGGAGAGAGGCCCAAGCAAGACGCGCCCCGAGGAGCGTCTTGCCACATATCAACAATGGGTCTGACTGAGGGCCTCCATGAGAGAAGCCCCAGCAAGACGCGCCCCGAGGAGCGTCTTGCCACATGTAAGCACTGGGTCTGACTGAGCGCCTCCAGGAGAGAGGCCCAAGCAAGACGCGCCCCGAGGAGCGTCTTGCCACATGTCAACAATGGGTCTGACTGAGGGCCTCCAGGAGAGAAGCCCAAGCAAGATGCGCCCAAAGGAGCGTCTTGCCACATGTAAACAATGGGTCTGACTGAGGGCCTCCAGGAGAGAAGCCCAAGCAAGACGCGCCCCGAGGAGCGTCTTGCCACATGTCAGCACTCGGTCTGACTGAGCGCCTCCAGGAGAGAGGCCCAAGCAAGACGCGCCCCGAGGAGTGTCTTGCCACATATCAACAATGGGTCTGACTGAGGGCCTCCATGAGAGAAGCCCAAGCAAGACGCGCCCCGAGAAGCGTCTTGCCACATGTCACCACTGGGTCTGACTGAGTGCCTCCAGGAGAGAGGCCCAAGCAAGACGCACCCCGAGGAGCGTCTTGCCACATGTCAACAATTAGTCTGACTGAGGGCCTCCAGGAGAGAAGCCCAAGCAAGACGCTTCCCGAGGAGCGTCTTGCCACATGTCGGCACTCGGTCTGACTGAACCCCTCTAGGAGAGAAGCCCCAGCAAGACGCGCCCCGAGGAGCGTCTTGCCACATGTAAGCACTGGGTCTGACTGAGCGCCTCCAGGAGAGAGGCCCCAGCAAGACGCGCCCCGAGGAGCGTCTTGCCTTATGTCAGCACTCGGTCTGACTGAGCGCCTCCAGGAGAGAGGCCCAAGCAAGACGCGCCCCGAGGAGCGTCTTGCCACATGTCAACAATGGGTCTGACTGAGGGCCTCCAGGAGAGAAGCCCAAGCAAGACGCGCCCCGAGGAGCGTCTTGCCACATGTCACCACTGGGTCTGACTGAGTGCCTCCAGGAGAGAGGCCCAAGCAAGACGCGTCCCGAGGAGCGTCTTGCCACGTGTCAACACTGGGTCTGACAGAGCATCTCCAGGAGAGAGGCCCAAGCAAGACGCGCCCCGAGGAGCGTCTTGCCACATGTCACCACTGGGTCTGACTGAGCGCCTCCAGGAGAGAGGCCCAAGCAAGACGCGCCCCGAGGAGCGTCTTGCCACATGTAAGCACTGGGTCTGACTGAGCGCCTCCAGGAGAGAAGCCCCAGCAAGACGCGCCCCGAGGAGCGTCTTACCACATGTCAGCACTCGGTCTGACTGAACGCCTCCAGGAGAGAAGCCCAAGCAAGACGCGCCCCGAGGAGCGTCTTGCCACATGTCAGCACTCGGTCTGACTGAACGCCTCCAGGAGAGAAGCCCCAGCAAGACGCGCCCCGAGGAGCGTCTTGCCACATGTAAGCACTGGGTCTGACTGAGCGCCTCCAGGAGAGAGGCCCCAGCAAGACGCGCCCCGAGGAGCGTCTTGCCTTATTTCAGCACTCGGTCTGACTGAGCGCCTCCAGGAGAGAGGCCCAAGCAAGACGCGCCCCGAGGAGCGTCTTGCCACATGTCAACAATGGGTCTGACTGAGGGCCTCCAGGAGAGAAGCCCAAGCAAGACGCGCCCCGAGGAGCGTCTTGCCACATGTCAGCACTCGGTCTGACTGAGCGCCTCCAGGAGAGAGGCCCAAGCAAGACGCACCCCGAGGAGCGTCTTGACACATGTAAACAATGGGTCTGACTGAGGGCCTCCAGGAGAGAAGCCCAAGCAAGACGCGCCCCGAGGAGCGTCTTGCCACATGTCAGCACTCGGTCTGACTGAGCGCCTCCAGGAGAGAGGCCCAAGCAAGACGCGCCCCGAGGAGTGTCTTGCCACATATCAACAATGGGTCTGACTGAGGGCCTCCATGAGAGAAGCCCAAGCAAGACGCGCCCCGAGGAGCGTCTTGCCACATGTCACCACTGGGTCTGACTGAGTGCCTCCAGGAGAGAGGCCCAAGCAAGACGCACCCCGAGGAGCGTCTTGCCACATGTCAACAATTAGTCTGACTGAGGGCCTCCAGGAGAGAAGCCCAAGCAAGACGCTTCCCGAGGAGCGTCTTGCCACATGTCGGCACTCGGTCTGACTGAACCCCTCTAGGAGAGAAGCCCCAGCAAGACGCGCCCCGAGGAGCGTCTTGCCACATGTAAGCACTGGGTCTGACTGAGCGCCTCCAGGAGAGAGGCCCCAGCAAGACGCGCCCCGAGGAGCGTCTTGCCTTATGTCAGCACTCGGTCTGACTGAGCGCCTCCAGGAGAGAGGCCCAAGCAAGACGCGCCCCGAGGAGCGTCTTGCCACATGTCAACAATGGGTCTGACTGAGGGCCTCCAGGAGAGAAGCCCAAGCAAGATGCGCCCAAAGGAGCGTCTTGCCACATGTAAACAATGGGTCTGACTGAGGGCCTCCAGGAGAGAAGCCCAAGCAAGACGCGCCCCGAGGAGCGTCTTGCCACATGTCAGCACTCGGTCTGACTGAGCGCCTCCAGGAGAGAGGCCCAAGCAAGACGCGCCCCGAGGAGCGTCTTGCCACATATCACCAATGGGTCTGACTGAGGGCCTCCATGAGAGAAGCCCAAGCAAGACGCGCCCCGAGGAGCGTCTTGCCACATGTCACCACTGGGTCTGACTGAGTGCCTCCAGGAGAGAGGCCCAAGCAAGACGCACCCCGAGGAGCGTCTTGCCACGTGTCAACACTGGGTCTGACAGAGCATCTCCAGGAGAGAGGCCCAAGCAAGACGCGCCCCGAGGAGCGTCTTGCCACATGTCACCACTGGGTCTGACTGAGCGCCTCCAGGAGAGAGGCCCAAGCAAGACGCGCCCCGAGGAGCGTCTTGCCACATGTAAGCACTGGGTCTGACTGAGCGCCTCCAGGAGAGAAGCCCCAGCAAGACGCGCCCCGAGGAGCGTCTTACCACATGTCAGCACTCGGTCTGACTGAACGCCTCCAGGAGAGAAGCCCAAGCAAGACGCGCCCCGAGGAGCGGCTTGCCACATGTCAGCACTCGGTCTGACTGAACGCCTCCAGGAGAGAAGCCCCAGCAAGACGCGCCCCGAGGAGCGTCTTGCCACATGTAAGCACTGGGTCTGACTGAGCGCCTCCAGGAGAGAGGCCCCAGCAAGACGCGCCCCGAGGAGCGTCTTGCCTTATTTCAGCACTCGGTCTGACTGAGCGCCTCCAGGAGAGAGGCCCAAGCAAGACGCGCCCCGAGGAGCGTCTTGCCACATGTCAACAATGGGTCTGACTGAGGGCCTCCAGGAGAGAAGCCCAAGCAAGACGCGCCCCGAGGAGCGTCTTGCCACATGTCAGCACTCGGTCTGACTGAGCGCCTCCAGGAGAGAGGCCCAAGCAAGACGCACCCCGAGGAGCGTCTTGACACATGTCAACACTGGGGCTGACAGAGGGCCTCCAGGAGAGAGGCCCAAGCAAGATGCGCCCCGAGGAGCATCTTGCCACATGTAAACAATGGGTCTGACTGAGGGCCTCCAGGAGAGAAGCCCAAGCAAGACGCGCCCCGAGGAGCGTCTTGCCACATGTCAGCACTCGGTCTGACTGAGCGCCTCCAGGAGAGAGGCCCAAGCAAGACGCGCCCCGAGGAGCGTCTTGCCACATATCAACAATGGGTCTGACTGAGGGCCTCCATGAGAGAAGCCCAAGCAAGACGCGCCCCGAGGAGCGTCTTGTCACATGTCAACACTGGGTCTGACTGAGCGCCTCCAGGAGAGAAGCCCCAGCAAGACGCGCCCCGAGGAGCGTCTTGCCACATGTCAGCACTCGGTCTGACTGAACGCCTCCAGGAGAGAGGCCCAAGCAAGACGCGCCCCGAGGAGCGTCTTGCCACATGTCAACAATGAGTCTGACTGAGGGCCTCCAGGAGAGAAGCCCAAGCAAGACGCGCCCCGAGGAGCGTCTTGCCACATGTCAGCACTCGGTCTGACTGAACGCCTCCAGGAGAGAAGCCCCAGCAAGACGCGCCCCGAGGAGCGTCTTGCCACAAATCAACAATGGGTCTGACTGAGGGCCTCCATGAGAGAAGCCCCAGCAAGACGCTCCCCGAGGAGCGTCTTGCCTTATGTCAGCACTCGGTCTGACTGAGCGCCTCCAGGAGAGAGGCCCAAGCAAGACGCGCCCCGAGGAGCGTCTTGCCACATGTCAACAATGGGTCTGACTGAGGGCCTCCAGGAGAGAAGCCCAAGCAAGACTTGCCCCGAGGAGCGTCTTGCCACATGTCAGCACTCGGTCTGACTGAGCGCCTCCAGGAGAGAGGCCCAAGCAAGACGCGCCCCGAGGAGCATCTTGCCACATATCAACAATGGGTCTGACTGAGGGCCTCCATGAGAGAAGCCCAAGCAAGACGCGCCCCGAGGAGCGTCTTGCCACATGTCACCACTGGGTCTGACTGAGTGCCTACAGGAGAGAGGCCCAAGCAAGACGCACCCCGAGGAGCGTCTTGCCACATGTCAACAATGAGTCTGACTGAGGGCCTCCAGGAGAGAAGCCCAAGCAAGACGCTTCCCGAGGAGCGTCTTGCCACATGTCGGCACTCGGTCTGACTGAACCCCTCTAGGAGAGAAGCCCCAGCAAGACGCGCCCCGAGGAGCGTCTTGCCACATGTAAGCACTGGGTCTGACTGAGCGCCTCCAGGAGAGAGGCCCCAGCAAGACGCGCCCCGAGGAGCGTCTTGCCTTATGTCAGCACTCGGTCTGACTGAGCGCCTCCAGGAGAGAGGCCCAAGCAAGACGTGCCCCGAGGAGCGTCTTGCCACATGTCAACAATGGGTCTGACTGAGGGCCTCCAGGAGAGAAGCCCAAGCAAGATGCGCCCAAAGGAGCGTCTTGCCACATGTAAACAATGGGTCTGACTGAGGGCCTCCAGGAGAGAGGCCCCAGCAAGACGCGCCCCGAGGAGCGTCTTGCCTTATGTCAGCACTCGGTCTGACTGAGCGCCTCCAGGAGAGAGGCCCAAGCAAGACGCGCCCCGAGGAGCGTCTTGCCACATATCAATAATGGGTCTGACTGAGGGCCTCCATGAGAGAAGCCCAAGCAAGACGCGCCGCGAGGAGCGTCTTGCCACATGTCACCACTGGGTCTGACTGAGTGCCTCCAGGAGAGAGGCCCAAGCAAGACGCACCCCGAGGAGCGTCTTGCCACGTGTCAACACTGGGTCTGACAGAGCGTCTCCAGGAGAGAGGCCCAAGCAAGACGCGCCCCGAGGAGCGTCTTGCCACATGTCACCACTGGGTCTGACTGAGCGCCTCCAGGAGAGAGGCCCAAGCAAGACGCGCCCCGAGGAGCGTCTTGCCACATGTAAGCACTGGGTCTGACTGAGCGCCTCCAGGAGAGAAGCCCCAGCAAGACGCGCCCCGAGGAGCGTCTTACCACATGTCAGCACTCGGTCTGACTGAACGCCTCCAGGAGAGAAGCCCAAGCAAGACGCGCCCCGAGGAGCGTCTTGCCACATGTCAGCACTCGGTCTGACTGAACGCCTCCAGGAGAGAAGCCCCAGCAAGACGCGCCCCGAGGAGCGTCTTGCCACATGTAAGCACTGGGTCTGACTGAGCGCCTCCAGGAGAGAGGCCCCAGCAAGACGCGCCCCGAGGAGCGTCTTGCCTTATGTCAGCACTCGGTCTGACTGAGCGCCTCCAGGAGAGAGGCCCAAGCAAGACGCGCCCCGAGGAGCGTCTTGCCACATGTCAACAATGGGTCTGACTGAGGGCCTCCAGGAGAGAAGCCCAAGCAAGACGCGCCCCGAGGAGCGTCTTGCCACATGTCAGCACTCGGTCTGACTGAGCGCCTCCAGTAAACTTTACACATCCAGGTCTCCTGTGGGATGCGAGGGGAGGGGAAGAGCCCCACACACACTCACAGCTCACTTCCCCCACCTACTCTGGGGAAACAAAGACCCATTCATCTCACACACACACACATACATACACACAAAACACCTTGAACATTATTTTGAATATACATCCTTTCAATCATATCACATGGTTATTATTCATTTATGCCACTGTTTATTCATTTGACAAATTGTTAATTAAACGTTATAAAAATCAGATTTTCGTCTCCAGTAGCTTTGTTGTGTCGAAGAGAAGTCTCTGCTCCAAGGATTGTACGAACTTCAAGAAAGACTGATAAGAGTTTTGGATTCAATTTTTCCCCGGTTAAAGGGGAATGGTGCCCCGTATATCTAAGAATATCTTAATTAATTAATAAATCAGTAAATAGTTACATATTTACAGAATTTATTGAAGAATCCAAAAGTAAGTTGAAGCTTACTAATTGGTCGCTCCTAATAACCCCAACAGTGCGATCATCATGAACCGTTCAGATCACTTACAACTCAGTAGATTCTACCTTCTTGTAACGTTTCAGCCTGATTGGACCTTGTTTTCACACAAATGGACCCAGAATGATTTGAAATTGTGCTTCGTGCAACATAATTCTGGGTGCCATTTACAAACCATAAGTGCTAATGACTCCATTCCTTTCTGTGGTTGTAGGGGCTGTTGATTGGAGTACATTAAAACAAACCTGATCTCTCTAGGACATTCAGAAGCCAAGTTATAAGCCAACAAAGGTGTAACTGGACTACTTCTTTAAAGTGACACCAGGCCCGGCGACCTATGGGACATGGTTTGAGCCCCTATAGGAATGTGCGATAATCATGAAACGTTCAGATCACTTACAACTCAATGGATTCTACCTTCTTGTAACGTTTCAGCATGATTGGACCTTGTTTTCACACAAATGAACCCAGAATGATGTGAAATTGTGCTTCGTGCAACATAATTCTGGGTGCCATTTAAAAACCATAAGTGCTAATTACTCCATTCCTTTTTGTGGTTGTAGGGGCTGTTGATTGGAGTACACTAAAACAAACCTGATCTCTCTAGGACATGCAGAAGCCAAGTTATAAGCCCACAAATGTGTAACTGGACTACTTCTTTAAATTGACACCAGATCCGGTGACCTTTGGGACATGGTTTGACCCCTTATAGGAATGTGCGATCATCATGAAACGTTCAGATCACTTACAACTCAATAGATTCTACCTTCCTGTAACGTTTCAGCCTGATTGGACCTTGTTTTCACACAAATGAACCCAGAATGATGTGAAATTGTGCTTCGTGCAACATAATTCTGGGTGCCATTTAAAAACCATAAGTGCTAATGGCTCCATTCCTTTTTGTGGTTGTAGGGGCTGTTAATTGGAGTACACTAAAATAAACCTGATCTCTCTAGGACATTCAGAAGCCAAGTTATAAGCCCACAAAGGTGTAACTGGACTACTTATTTAAAGTGACACCAAGCCCGGTGACCTTTGGGACATGGTTTGACCCCCTATAGGAATGTGCGATCATCATGAAACGTTCAGATCACTTACAACTCAATAGATTCTACCTTCTTGTAACGTTGCAGCCTGATTGGACCTTGTTTTCACACAAATGAACCCAGAATGATGTGAAATTGTGCTTCGTGCAACATAATTCTGGGTGCCATTTAAAAACCATAAGTGCTAATGACTCCATTCCTTTTTGTGGTAATGGGGGCTGTTAATTGGAGTACTCTAAAATAAACCTGACCTCTCTAGGATATTCAGAAGCCAAGTTATAAGTCCACAAAGGTGTAACTGGACTACTTCTTTAAATTGATACCAGATCCGGTGACCTTTGGGACATGGTTTGACCCCCTTAGGAAAGTGCTATCATCATGAAACGTTCAGATCACGTACAACTCAATAGATTCTACCTTCCTGTAACGTTTCTGCCTGATTGGACCTTGTTTTCACACAAATGAACCCAGAATGATGTGAAATTGTGCTTCGTGCAACATAATTCTGGGTGCCATTCAAAAACCATAAATGCTAATGACACCATTCCTTTTTGTGGTTGTAGGGGCTGTTGATTGGAGTACACTAAAAAAAACTGATCTCTCTAGGACATTCAGAAGCAAAGTTATAAGCCCACAAAGGTGTAACTGGACTACTTCTTTAAATTGACACCAGATCCGGTGACCTTTGGGACATGGTTTGACCCCCTTAGGAAAGTGCTATCATCATGAAACGTTCAGATCACTTACAACTCAATAGATTCTACCTTCTTGTAACGTTTCAGCCTGATTGGACCTTGTTTTCACACAAATGAACCCAGAATGATGTGAAATTGTGCTTCGTGCAACATAATTCTGGGTGCCATTTAAAAACCATAAGTGCTAATGACACCATTCCTTTTTGTGGTCGTATGGGCTGTTGATTGGAGTACACTAAAACAAACCTGATCTCTCTAGGACATTCAGAAGCAAAGTTATAAGCCCACAAATGTGTAACTGGACTACTTCTTTAAAGTGACACCAGGCCTGGTGACCTTTGGGACATGGTTTTACCCCCTATAGGAATGTGCGATCATTATGAAACGTTCAGATCACTTACAACTCAATAGATTCTACCTTCTTGTAACGTTTCAGCCTGATTGGACCTTGTTTTCACACAAATGGACCCAGAATGATGTGAAATTGTGCTTCGTGCAACATAATTCTGCGTGCCATTTAAAAACCATAAGTGCTAATGGCTCCATTCCTTTTTGTGGTTGTAGGGGCTGTTAATTGGAGTACTCTAAAACAAACCTGACCTCTCTAGGATATTCAGAAGCCAAGTTATAAGCCCACAAAGGTGTAACTGGACTACTTCTTTAAAGTGACACGAAGCCCGGTGACCTTTGGGACATGGTTTGACCCCCTATAGGAATGTGTAATCATCATGAAACGTTCAGATCACTTACAACTCAATAGATTCTACCTTCCTGTAATGTTTCTGCCTGATTGGACCTTGTTTTCACACAAATGAACCCAGAATGATGTCAAATTGTGCTTCGTGCAACATAATTCTGGGTGCCATTTACAAACCATAAGTGCTAATGACTCCATTCCTTTTTGTGGTTGTAGGGGCTGTTGATTGGAGTACACTAAAACAAACCTGATCTCTCTAGGACATTCAGAAGCCAAGTTATAAGCCCACAAATGTGTAACTGGACTACTTCTTTAAATTGACACCGGATCCGGTGACGTTTGGGACATGGTTTGACCCCCTTAGGAATGTGCGATCATCATGAAACGTTCAGATCACTTACAACTCAGTAGATTCTACCTTCCTGTAACGTTTCAGCCTGATTGGACCTTGTTTTCACACAAATGAACCCAGAATGATGTGAAATTGTGCTTCGTGCAACATAATTCTGGGTGCCATTTAAAAACCATAAGTGCTAATGGCTCCATTCCTTTTTGTGGTTGTAGGGGCTGTTAATTGGAGTACACTAAAATAAACCTGATCACTCTAGGACATTCAGAAGCCAAGTTATAAGCCCACAAATGTGTAACTGGACTACTTCTTTAAAGTGACACCAGGCCTGGTGACCTTTGGGACATGGTTTGACCCCCTATAGGAATGTGCGATCATCATGAAACGTTCAGATCACTTACAACTCAATAGATTCTACCTTCTTGTAACGTTTCAGCCTGATTGGACCTTGTTTTCACACAAATGAACCCAGAATGATGTGAAATTGTGCTTCGTGCAACATAATTCTGGGTGCCATTTAAAAACCATAAGTGCTAATGACTCCATTCCTTTTTGTGGTAATGGGGGCTGTTACTTGGAGTACTCTAAAACAAACCTGACCTCTCTAGGATATTCAGTAGCCAAGTTATAAGCCCACAAAGGTGTAACTGGACTACTTCTTTAAATTGACACCAGATCCGGTGAACATGGGGCCATGGTTTGACCCCCTTAGGAAAGTGCTATCATCATGAAACATTCAGATCACTTACAACTCAATAGATTCTACCTTCCTGTAACGTTTCTGCCTGATTGGACCTTGTTTTCACACAAATGAACCCAGAATGATGTGAAATTGTGCTTCGTGCAACATAATTCTGGGTGCCATTTAAAAACCATAAGTGCTAATGACACCATTCCTTTTTGTGGTTGTATGGGCTGTTGATTGGAGTACACTAAAACAAACCTGATCTCTCTAGGACATTCAGAAGCAAAGTTATAAGCCCACAAAGGTGTAACTGGACTACTTCTTTAAATTGACACCAGATCCGGTGACCTTTGGGACATGGTTTGACCCCCTTAGGGAAGTGCTATCATCATGAAACGTTCAGATTACTTACAACTCAATAGATTCTACCTTCTTGTAACGTTTCAGCCTGATTGGACCTTGTTTTCACACAAATGAACCCAGATTGATGTGAAATTGTGCTTCGTGCAACATAATTCTGGGTGCCATTTAAAAACCATAAGTGCTAATGACTCCATTCCTTTTTGTGGTTGTAGGGGCTGTTGATTGGAGTACACTAAAACAAACCTGATCTCTCTAGGACATGCAGAAGCCAAGTTATATGCCCACAAAGGTGTAACTGGACTACTTCTTTAAATTGACACCAGATCCGGTGACCTTTGGGACATGGTTTGACCCCTTATAGGAATGTGCGATCATCATGAAACATTCAGATCACTTACAATTCAATAGATTCTACCTTCTTGTAACGTTTCAGCCTGATTGGACCTTGTTTTCACACAAATGGACCCAGAATGATGTGAAATTGTGCTTCGTGCAACATAATTCTGGGTGCCATTTACAAACCATAAGTGCTAATGACTCCATTCCTTTCTGTGGTTTTAGGGGCTGTTGACTGGAGTACATTAAAACAAACCTGATCTCTCTAGGACATTCAGAAGCCAAGTTATAAGCCAACAAAGGGTTAACTGGACTACTTCTTTAAAGTGACACCAGGCCCGGCGACCTATGGGACATGATTTGAGCCCCTATAGGAATGTGCGATAATCATGAAACGTTCAGATCACTTACAACTCAATGGATTCTACCTTCTTGTAACGTTTCAGCATGATTGGACCTTGTTTTCACACAAATGAACCCAGAATGATGTGAAATTGTGCTTCGTGCAACATAATTCTGGGTGCCATTTTAAAACCATAAGTGCAAATTACTCCATTCCTTTTTGTGGTTGTAGGGGCTGTTGACTGGAGTACACTAAAACAAACTTGATCTCTCTAGGACATGCAGAAGCCAAGTTATAAGCCCACAAATGTGTAACTGGACTACTTCTTTAAATTGACACCAGATCCGGTGACCTTTGGGACATGGTTTGACCCCTTATAGGAATGTGCGATCATCATGAAACGTTCAGATCACTTACAACTCAATAGATTCTACCTTCCTGTAACGTTTCAGCCTGATTGGACCTTGTTTTCACACAAATGAACCCAGAATGATGTGAAATTGTGCTTCGTGCAACATAATTCTGGGTGCCATTTAAAAACCATAAGTGCTAATGGCTCCATTCCTTTTTGTGGTTGTAGGGGCTGTTAATTGGAGTACACTAAAATAAACCTGATCTCTCTAGGACATTCAGAAGCCAAGTTATAAGCCCACAAAGGTGTAACTGGACTACTTATTTAAAGTGACACCAAGCCCGGTGACCTTTGGGACATGGTTTGACCCCCTATAGGAATGTGCGATCATCATGAAACGTTCAGATCACTTACAACTCAATAGATTCTACCTTCTTGTAACGTTGCAGCCTGATTGGACCTTGTTTTCACACAAATGAACCCAGAATGATGTGAAATTGTGCTTCGTGCAACATAATTCTGGGTGCCATTTAAAAACCATAAGTGCTAATGACTCCATTCCTTTTTGTGGTAATGGGGGCTGTTAATTGGAGTACTCTAAAATAAACCTGACCTCTCTAGGATATTCAGAAGCCAAGTTATAAGTCCACAAAGGTGTAACTGGACTACTTCTTTAAATTGATACCAGATCCGGTGACCTTTGGGACATGGTTTGACCCCCTTAGGAAAGTGCTATCATCATGAAACGTTCAGATCACGTACAACTCAATAGATTCTACCTTCCTGTAACGTTTCTGCCTGATTGGACCTTGTTTTCACACAAATGAACCCAGAATGATGTGAAATTGTGCTTCGTGCAACATAATTCTGGGTGCCATTCAAAAACCATAAGTGCTAATGACACCATTCCTTTTTGTGGTTGTAGGGGCTGTTGATTGGAGTACACTAAAAAAACTGATCTCTCTAGGACATTCAGAAGCAAAGTTATAAGCCCACAAAGGTGTAACTGGACTACTTCTTTAAATTGACACCAGATCCGGTGACCTTTGGGACATGGTTTGACCCCCTTAGGAAAGTGCTATCATCATGAAACGTTCAGATCACTTACAACTCAATAGATTCTACCTTCTTGTAACGTTTCAGCCTGATTGGACCTTGTTTTCACACAAATGAACCCAGAATGATGTGAAATTGTGCTTCGTGCAACATAATTCTGGGTGCCATTTAAAAACCATAAGTGCTAATGACACCATTCCTTTTTGTGGTCGTATGGGCTGTTGATTGGAGTACACTAAAACAAACCTGATCTCTCTAGGACATTCAGAAGCAAAGTTATAAGCCCACAAATGTGTAACTGGACTACTTCTTTAAAGTGACACCAGGCCTGGTGACCTTTGGGACATGGTTTTACCCCCTATAGGAATGTGCGATCATTATGAAACGTTCAGATCACTTACAACTCAATAGATTCTACCTTCTTGTAACGTTTCAGCCTGATTGGACCTTGTTTTCACACAAATGGACCCAGAATGATGTGAAATTGTGCTTCGTGCAACATAATTCTGCGTGCCATTTAAAAACCATAAGTGCTAATGGCTCCATTCCTTTTTGTGGTTGTAGGGGCTGTTAATTGGAGTACTCTAAAACAAACCTGACCTCTCTAGGATATTCAGAAGCCAAGTTATAAGCCCACAAAGGTGTAACTGGACTACTTCTTTAAAGTGACACGAAGCCCGGTGACCTTTGGGACATGGTTTGACCCCCTATAGGAATGTGTAATCATCATGAAACGTTCAGATCACTTACAACTCAATAGATTCTACCTTCCTGTAATGTTTCTGCCTGATTGGACCTTGTTTTCACACAAATGAACCCAGAATGATGTCAAATTGTGCTTCGTGCAACATAATTCTGGGTGCCATTTACAAACCATAAGTGCTAATGACTCCATTCCTTTTTGTGGTTGTAGGGGCTGTTGATTGGAGTACACTAAAACAAACCTGATCTCTCTAGGACATTCAGAAGCCAAGTTATAAGCCCACAAATGTGTAACTGGACTACTTCTTTAAATTGACACCGGATCCGGTGACGTTTGGGACATGGTTTGACCCCCTTAGGAATGTGCGATCATCATGAAACGTTCAGATCACTTACAACTCAGTAGATTCTACCTTCCTGTAACGTTTCAGCCTGATTGGACCTTGTTTTCACACAAATGAACCCAGAATGATGTGAAATTGTGCTTCGTGCAACATAATTCTGGGTGCCATTTAAAAACCATAAGTGCTAATGGCTCCATTCCTTTTTGTGGTTGTAGGGGCTGTTAATTGGAGTACACTAAAATAAACCTGATCACTCTAGGACATTCAGAAGCCAAGTTATAAGCCCACAAATGTGTAACTGGACTACTTCTTTAAAGTGACACCAGGCCTGGTGACCTTTGGGACATGGTTTGACCCCCTATAGGAATGTGCGATCATCATGAAACGTTCAGATCACTTACAACTCAATAGATTCTACCTTCTTGTAACGTTTCAGCCTGATTGGACCTTGTTTTCACACAAATGAACCCAGAATGATGTGAAATTGTGCTTCGTGCAACATAATTCTGGGTGCCATTTAAAAACCATAAGTGCTAATGACTCCATTCCTTTTTGTGGTAATGGGGGCTGTTACTTGGAGTACTCTAAAACAAACCTGACCTCTCTAGGATATTCAGTAGCCAAGTTATAAGCCCACAAAGGTGTAACTGGACTACTTCTTTAAATTGACACCAGATCCGGTGAACATGGGGCCATGGTTTGACCCCCTTAGGAAAGTGCTATCATCATGAAACATTCAGATCACTTACAACTCAATAGATTCTACCTTCCTGTAACGTTTCTGCCTGATTGGACCTTGTTTTCACACAAATGAACCCAGAATGATGTGAAATTGTGCTTCGTGCAACATAATTCTGGGTGCCATTTAAAAACCATAAGTGCTAATGACACCATTCCTTTTTGTGGTTGTATGGGCTGTTGATTGGAGTACACTAAAACAAACCTGATCTCTCTAGGACATTCAGAAGCAAAGTTATAAGCCCACAAAGGTGTAACTGGACTACTTCTTTAAATTGACACCAGATCCGGTGACCTTTGGGACATGGTTTGACCCCCTTAGGGAAGTGCTATCATCATGAAACGTTCAGATTACTTACAACTCAATAGATTCTACCTTCTTGTAACGTTTCAGCCTGATTGGACCTTGTTTTCACACAAATGAACCCAGATTGATGTGAAATTGTGCTTCGTGCAACATAATTCTGGGTGCCATTTAAAAACCATAAGTGCTAATGACTCCATTCCTTTTTGTGGTTGTAGGGGCTGTTGATTGGAGTACACTAAAACAAACCTGATCTCTCTAGGACATGCAGAAGCCAAGTTATATGCCCACAAAGGTGTAACTGGACTACTTCTTTAAATTGACACCAGATCCGGTGACCTTTGGGACATGGTTTGACCCCTTATAGGAATGTGCGATCATCATGAAACATTCAGATCACTTACAATTCAATAGATTCTACCTTCTTGTAACGTTTCAGCCTGATTGGACCTTGTTTTCACACAAATGGACCCAGAATGATGTGAAATTGTGCTTCGTGCAACATAATTCTGGGTGCCATTTACAAACCATAAGTGCTAATGACTCCATTCCTTTCTGTGGTTTTAGGGGCTGTTGACTGGAGTACATTAAAACAAACCTGATCTCTCTAGGACATTCAGAAGCCAAGTTATAAGCCAACAAAGGGTTAACTGGACTACTTCTTTAAAGTGACACCAGGCCCGGCGACCTATGGGACATGGTTTGAGCCCCTATAGGAATGTGCGATAATCATGAAACGTTCAGATCACTTACAACTCAATGGATTCTACCTTCTTGTAACGTTTCAGCATGATTGGACCTTGTTTTCACACAAATGAACCCAGAATGATGTGAAATTGTGCTTCGTGCAACATAATTCTGGGTGCCATTTTAAAACCATAAGTGCAAATTACTCCATTCCTTTTTGTGGTTGTAGGGGCTGTTGACTGGAGTACACTAAAACAAACTTGATCTCTCTAGGACATGCAGAAGCCAAGTTATAAGCCCACAAATGTGTAACTGGACTACTTCTTTAAATTGACACCAGATCCGGTGACCTTTGGGACATGGTTTGACCCCTTATAGGAATGTGCGATCATCATGAAACGTTCAGATCACTTACAACTCAATAGATTCTACCTTCCTGTAACGTTTCAGCCTGATTGGACCTTGTTTTCACACAAATGAACCCAGAATGATGTGAAATTGTGCTTCGTGCAACATAATTCTGGGTGCCATTTAAAAACCATAAGTGCTAATGGCTCCATTCCTTTTTGTGGTTGTAGGGGCTGTTAATTGGAGTACACTAAAATAAACCTGATCTCTCTAGGACATTCAGAAGCCAAGTTATAAGCCCACAAAGGTGTAACTGGACTACTTATTTAAAGTGACACCAATCCCGGTGACCTTTGGGACATGGTTTGACCCCCTATAGGAATGTGCGATCATCATGAAACGTTCCGATCACTTACAACTCAATAGATTCTACCTTCCTGTAATGTTTCTGCCTGATTGGACCTTGTTTTCACACAAATGAACCCAGAATGATGTCAAATTGTGCTTCGTGCAACATAATTCTGGGTGCCATTTACAAACCATAAGTGCTAATGACTCCATTCCTTTTTGTGGTTGTAGGGGCTGTTGATTGGAGTACACTAAAACAAACCTGATCTCTCTAGGACATTCAGAAGCCAAGTTATAAGCCCACAAATGTGTAACTGGACTACTTCTTTAAATTGACACCGGATCCGGTGACGTTTGGGACATGGTTTGACCCCCTTAGGAATGTGCGATCATCATGAAACGTTCAGATCACTTACAACTCAGTAGATTCTACCTTCCTGTAACGTTTCAGCCTGATTGGACCTTGTTTTCACACAAATGAACCCAGAATGATGTGAAATTGTGCTTCGTGCAACATAATTCTGGGTGCCATTTAAAAACCATAAGTGCTAATGGCTCCATTCCTTTTTGTGGTTGTAGGGGCTGTTAATTGGAGTACACTAAAATAAACCTGATCACTCTAGGACATTCAGAAGCCAAGTTATAAGCCCACAAATGTGTAACTGGACTACTTCTTTAAAGTGACACCAGGCCTGGTGACCTTTGGGACATGGTTTGACCCCCTATAGGAATGTGCGATCATCATGAAACGTTCAGATCACTTACAACTCAATAGATTCTACCTTCTTGTAACGTTTCAGCCTGATTGGACCTTGTTTTCACACAAATGAACCCAGAATGATGTGAAATTGTGCTTCGTGCAACATAATTCTGGGTGCCATTTAAAAACCATAAGTGCTAATGACTCCATTCCTTTTTGTGGTAATGGGGGCTGTTACTTGGAGTACTCTAAAACAAACCTGACCTCTCTAGGATATTCAGTAGCCAAGTTATAAGCCCACAAAGGTGTAACTGGACTACTTCTTTAAATTGACACCAGATCCGGTGAACATGGGGCCATGGTTTGACCCCCTTAGGAAAGTGCTATCATCATGAAACATTCAGATCACTTACAACTCAATAGATTCTACCTTCCTGTAACGTTTCTGCCTGATTGGACCTTGTTTTCACACAAATGAACCCAGAATGATGTGAAATTGTGCTTCGTGCAACATAATTCTGGGTGCCATTTAAAAACCATAAGTGCTAATGACACCATTCCTTTTTGTGGTTGTATGGGCTGTTGATTGGAGTACACTAAAACAAACCTGATCTCTCTAGGACATTCAGAAGCAAAGTTATAAGCCCACAAAGGTGTAACTGGACTACTTCTTTAAATTGACACCAGATCCGGTGACCTTTGGGACATGGTTTGACCCCCTTAGGGAAGTGCTATCATCATGAAACGTTCAGATTACTTACAACTCAATAGATTCTACCTTCTTGTAACGTTTCAGCCTGATTGGACCTTGTTTTCACACAAATGAACCCAGATTGATGTGAAATTGTGCTTCGTGCAACATAATTCTGGGTGCCATTTAAAAACCATAAGTGCTAATGACTCCATTCCTTTTTGTGGTTGTAGGGGCTGTTGATTGGAGTACACTAAAACAAACCTGATCTCTCTAGGACATGCAGAAGCCAAGTTATATGCCCACAAAGGTGTAACTGGACTACTTCTTTAAATTGACACCAGATCCGGTGACCTTTGGGACATGGTTTGACCCCTTATAGGAATGTGCGATCATCATGAAACATTCAGATCACTTACAATTCAATAGATTCTACCTTCTTGTAACGTTTCAGCCTGATTGGACCTTGTTTTCACACAAATGGACCCAGAATGATGTGAAATTGTGCTTCGTGCAACATAATTCTGGGTGCCATTTACAAACCATAAGTGCTAATGACTCCATTCCTTTCTGTGGTTTTAGGGGCTGTTGACTGGAGTACATTAAAACAAACCTGATCTCTCTAGGACATTCAGAAGCCAAGTTATAAGCCAACAAAGGGTTAACTGGACTACTTCTTTAAAGTGACACCAGGCCCGGCGACCTATGGGACATGGTTTGAGCCCCTATAGGAATGTGCGATAATCATGAAACGTTCAGATCACTTACAACTCAATGGATTCTACCTTCTTGTAACGTTTCAGCATGATTGGACCTTGTTTTCACACAAATGAACCCAGAATGATGTGAAATTGTGCTTCGTGCAACATAATTCTGGGTGCCATTTTAAAACCATAAGTGCAAATTACTCCATTCCTTTTTGTGGTTGTAGGGGCTGTTGACTGGAGTACACTAAAACAAACTTGATCTCTCTAGGACATGCAGAAGCCAAGTTATAAGCCCACAAATGTGTAACTGGACTACTTCTTTAAATTGACACCAGATCCGGTGACCTTTGGGACATGGTTTGACCCCTTATAGGAATGTGCGATCATCATGAAACGTTCAGATCACTTACAACTCAATAGATTCTACCTTCCTGTAACGTTTCAGCCTGATTGGACCTTGTTTTCACACAAATGAACCCAGAATGATGTGAAATTGTGCTTCGTGCAACATAATTCTGGGTGCCATTTAAAAACCATAAGTGCTAATGGCTCCATTCCTTTTTGTGGTTGTAGGGGCTGTTAATTGGAGTACACTAAAATAAACCTGATCTCTCTAGGACATTCAGAAGCCAAGTTATAAGCCCACAAAGGTGTAACTGGACTACTTATTTAAAGTGACACCAATCCCGGTGACCTTTGGGACATGGTTTGACCCCCTATAGGAATGTGCGATCATCATGAAACGTTCCGATCACTTACAACTCAATAGATTCTACCTTCCTGTAATGTTTCTGCCTGATTGGACCTTGTTTTCACACAAATGAACCCAGAATGATGTCAAATTGTGCTTCGTGCAACATAATTCTGGGTGCCATTTACAAACCATAAGTGCTAATGACTCCATTCCTTTTTGTGGTTGTAGGGGCTGTTGATTGGAGTACACTAAAACAAACCTGATCTCTCTAGGACATTCAGAAGCCAAGTTATAAGCCCACAAATGTGTAACTGGACTACTTCTTTAAATTGACACCGGATCCGGTGACGTTTGGGACATGGTTTGACCCCCTTAGGAATGTGCGATCATCATGAAACGTTCAGATCACTTACAACTCAGTAGATTCTACCTTCCTGTAACGTTTCAGCCTGATTGGACCTTGTTTTCACACAAATGAACCCAGAATGATGTGAAATTGTGCTTCGTGCAACATAATTCTGGGTGCCATTTAAAAACCATAAGTGCTAATGGCTCCATTCCTTTTTGTGGTTGTAGGGGCTGTTAATTGGAGTACACTAAAATAAACCTGATCACTCTAGGACATTCAGAAGCCAAGTTATAAGCCCACAAATGTGTAACTGGACTACTTCTTTAAAGTGACACCAGGCCTGGTGACCTTTGGGACATGGTTTGACCCCCTATAGGAATGTGCGATCATCATGAAACGTTCAGATCACTTACAACTCAATAGATTCTACCTTCTTGTAACGTTTCAGCCTGATTGGACCTTGTTTTCACACAAATGAACCCAGAATGATGTGAAATTGTGCTTCGTGCAACATAATTCTGGGTGCCATTTAAAAACCATAAGTGCTAATGACTCCATTCCTTTTTGTGGTAATGGGGGCTGTTACTTGGAGTACTCTAAAACAAACCTGACCTCTCTAGGATATTCAGTAGCCAAGTTATAAGCCCACAAAGGTGTAACTGGACTACTTCTTTAAATTGACACCAGATCCGGTGAACATGGGGCCATGGTTTGACCCCCTTAGGAAAGTGCTATCATCATGAAACATTCAGATCACTTACAACTCAATAGATTCTACCTTCCTGTAACGTTTCTGCCTGATTGGACCTTGTTTTCACGCAAATGAACCCAGAATGATGTGAAATTGTGCTTCGTGCAACATAATTCTGGGTGCCATTTAAAAACCATAAGTGCTAATGACACCATTCCTTTTTGTGGTTGTATGGGCTGTTGATTGGAGTACACTAAAACAAACCTGATCTCTCTAGGACATTCAGAAGCAAAGTTATAAGCCCACAAAGGTGTAACTGGACTACTTCTTTAAATTGACACCAGATCCGGTGACCTTTGGGACATGGTTTGACCCCCTTAGGGAAGTGCTATCATCATGAAACGTTCAGATTACTTACAACTCAATAGATTCTACCTTCTTGTAACGTTTCAGCCTGATTGGACCTTGTTTTCACACAAATGAACCCAGATTGATGTGAAATTGTGCTTCGTGCAACATAATTCTGGGTGCCATTTAAAAACCATAAGTGCTAATGACTCCATTCCTTTTTGTGGTTGTAGGGGCTGTTGATTGGAGTACACTAAAACAAACCTGATCTCTCTAGGACATGCAGAAGCCAAGTTATATGCCCACAAAGGTGTAACTGGACTACTTCTTTAAATTGACACCAGATCCGGTGACCTTTGGGACATGGTTTGACCCCTTATAGGAATGTGCGATCATCATGAAACATTCAGATCACTTACAATTCAATAGATTCTACCTTCTTGTAACGTTTCAGCCTGATTGGACCTTGTTTTCACACAAATGGACCCAGAATGATGTGAAATTGTGCTTCGTGCAACATAATTCTGGGTGCCATTTACAAACCATAAGTGCTAATGACTCCATTCCTTTCTGTGGTTTTAGGGGCTGTTGACTGGAGTACATTAAAACAAACCTGATCTCTCTAGGACATTCAGAAGCCAAGTTATAAGCCAACAAAGGGTTAACTGGACTACTTCTTTAAAGTGACACAAGGCCCGGCGACCTATGGGACATGGTTTGAGCCCCTATAGGAATGTGCGATAATCATGAAACGTTCAGATCACTTACAACTCAATGGATTCTACCTTCTTGTAACGTTTCAGCATGATTGGACCTTGTTTTCACACAAATGAACCCAGAATGATGTGAAATTGTGCTTCGTGCAACATAATTCTGGGTGCCATTTTAAAACCATAAGTGCAAATTACTCCATTCCTTTTTGTGGTTGTAGGGGCTGTTGACTGGAGTACACTAAAACAAACTTGATCTCTCTAGGACATGCAGAAGCCAAGTTATAAGCCCACAAATGTGTAACTGGACTACTTCTTTAAATTGACACCAGATCCGGTGACCTTTGGGACATGGTTTGACCCCTTATAGGAATGTGCGATCATCATGAAACGTTCAGATCACTTACAACTCAATAGATTCTACCTTCCTGTAACGTTTCAGCCTGATTGGACCTTGTTTTCACACAAATGAACCCAGAATGATGTGAAATTGTGCTTCGTGCAACATAATTCTGGGTGCCATTTAAAAACCATAAGTGCTAATGGCTCCATTCCTTTTTGTGGTTGTAGGGGCTGTTAATTGGAGTACACTAAAATAAACCTGATCTCTCTAGGACATTCAGAAGCCAAGTTATAAGCCCACAAAGGTGTAACTGGACTACTTATTTAAAGTGACACCAATCCCGGTGACCTTTGGGACATGGTTTGACCCCCTATAGGAATGTGCGATCATCATGAAACGTTCCGATCACTTACAACTCAATAGATTCTACCTTCTTGTAACGTTTCAGCCTGATTGGACCTTGTTTTCACACAAATGAACCCAGAATGATGTGAAATTGTGCTTCGTGCAACATAATTCTGGGTGCCATTTAAAAACCATAAGTGCTAATGACTCCATTCCTTTTTGTGGTAATGGGGGCTGTTAATTGGAGTACTCTAAAATAAACCTAACCTCTCTAGGATATTCAGAAGCCAAGTTATAAGTCCACAAAGGTGTAACTGGACTACTTCTTTAAATTGATACCAGATCCGGTGACCTTTGGGACATGGTTTGACCCCCTTAGGAAAGTGCTATCATCATGAAACGTTCAGATCACGTACAACTCAATAGATTCTACCTTCCTGTAACGTTTCTGCCTGATTGGACCTTGTTTTCACACAAATGAACCCAGAATGATGTGAAATTGTGCTTCGTGCAACATAATTCTGGGTGCCATTCAAAAACCATAAGTGCTAATGACACCATTCCTTTTTGTGGTTGTAGGGGCTGTTGATTGGAGTACACTAAAAAAACCTGATCTCTCTAGGACATTCAGAAGCAAAGTTATAAGCCCACAAAGGTGTAACTAGACTACTTCTTTAAATTGACACCAGATCCGGTGACCTTTGGGACATGGTTTGACCCCCTTAGGAAAGTGCTATCATCATGAAACGTTCAGATCACTTACAACTCAATAGATTCTACCTTCTTGTAACGTTTCAGCCTGATTGGACCTTGTTTTCACACAAATAAACCCAGAATGATGTGAAATTGTGCTTCGTGCAACATAATTCTGGGTGCCATTTAAAAACCATAAGTGCTAATGACACCATTCCTTTTTGTGGTCGTATGGGCTGTTGATTGGAGTACACTAAAACAAACCTGATCTCTCTAGGACATTCAGAAGCAAAGTTATAAGCCCACAAATGTGTAACTGGACTACTTCTTTAAAGTGACACCAGGCCTGGTGACCTTTGGGACATGGTTTTACCCCCTATAGGAATGTGCGATCATTATGAAACGTTCAGATCACTTACAACTCAATAGATTCTACCTTCTTGTAACGTTTCAGCCTGATTGGACCTTGTTTTCACACAAATGGACCCAGAATGATGTGAAATTGTGCTTCGTGCAACATAATTCTGCGTGCCATTTAAAAACCATAAGTGCTAATGGCTCCATTCCTTTTTGTGGTTGTAGGGGCTGTTAATTGGAGTACTCTAAAACAAACCTGACCTCTCTAGGATATTCAGAAGCCAAGTTATAAGCCCACAAAGGTGTAACTGGACTACTTCTTTAAAGTGACACGAAGCCCGGTGACCTTTGGGACATGGTTTGACCCCCTATAGGAATGTGTAATCATCATGAAACGTTCAGATCACTTACAACTCAATAGATTCTACCTTCCTGTAATGTTTCTGCCTGATTGGACCTTGTTTTCACACAAATGAACCCAGAATGATGTCAAATTGTGCTTCGTGCAACATAATTCTGGGTGCCATTTACAAACCATAAGTGCTAATGACTCCATTCCTTTTTGTGGTTGTAGGGGCTGTTGATTGGAGTACACTAAAACAAACCTGATCTCTCTAGGACATTCAGAAGCCAAGTTATAAGCCCACAAATGTGTAACTGGACTACTTCTTTAAATTGACACCGGATCCGGTGACGTTTGGGACATGGTTTGACCCCCTTAGGAATGTGCGATCATCATGAA
The DNA here is from genome assembly GCF_043380555.1 of Nothobranchius furzeri. NCBI lineage: Eukaryota > Metazoa > Chordata > Actinopteri > Cyprinodontiformes > Nothobranchiidae > Nothobranchius > Nothobranchius furzeri. The sequence continues at coordinate 32,150,596 of NC_091746.1, forward strand.
ACGTTCAGATCACTTACAACTCAGTAGATTCTACCTTCCTGTAACGTTTCAGCCTGATTGGACCTTGTTTTCACACAAATGAACCCAGAATGATGTGAAATTGTGCTTCGTGCAACATAATTCTGGGTGCCATTTAAAAACCATAAGTGCTAATGGCTCCATTCCTTTTTGTGGTTGTAGGGGCTGTTAATTGGAGTACACTAAAATAAACCTGATCACTCTAGGACATTCAGAAGCCAAGTTATAAGCCCACAAATGTGTAACTGGACTACTTCTTTAAAGTGACACCAGGCCTGGTGACCTTTGGGACATGGTTTGACCCCCTATAGGAATGTGCGATCATCATGAAACGTTCAGATCACTTACAACTCAATAGATTCTACCTTCTTGTAACGTTTCAGCCTGATTGGACCTTGTTTTCACACAAATGAACCCAGAATGATGTGAAATTGTGCTTCGTGCAACATAATTCTGGGTGCCATTTAAAAACCATAAGTGCTAATGACTCCATTCCTTTTTGTGGTAATGGGGGCTGTTACTTGGAGTACTCTAAAACAAACCTGACCTCTCTAGGATATTCAGTAGCCAAGTTATAAGCCCACAAAGGTGTAACTGGACTACTTCTTTAAATTGACACCAGATCCGGTGAACATGGGGCCATGGTTTGACCCCCTTAGGAAAGTGCTATCATCATGAAACATTCAGATCACTTACAACTCAATAGATTCTACCTTCCTGTAACGTTTCTGCCTGATTGGACCTTGTTTTCACACAAATGAACCCAGAATGATGTGAAATTGTGCTTCGTGCAACATAATTCTGGGTGCCATTTAAAAACCATAAGTGCTAATGACACCATTCCTTTTTGTGGTTGTATGGGCTGTTGATTGGAGTACACTAAAACAAACCTGATCTCTCTAGGACATTCAGAAGCAAAGTTATAAGCCCACAAAGGTGTAACTGGACTACTTCTTTAAATTGACACCAGATCCGGTGACCTTTGGGACATGGTTTGACCCCCTTAGGGAAGTGCTATCATCATGAAACGTTCAGATTACTTACAACTCAATAGATTCTACCTTCTTGTAACGTTTCAGCCTGATTGGACCTTGTTTTCACACAAATGAACCCAGATTGATGTGAAATTGTGCTTCGTGCAACATAATTCTGGGTGCCATTTAAAAACCATAAGTGCTAATGACTCCATTCCTTTTTGTGGTTGTAGGGGCTGTTGATTGGAGTACACTAAAACAAACCTGATCTCTCTAGGACATGCAGAAGCCAAGTTATATGCCCACAAAGGTGTAACTGGACTACTTCTTTAAATTGACACCAGATCCGGTGACCTTTGGGACATGGTTTGACCCCTTATAGGAATGTGCGATCATCATGAAACATTCAGATCACTTACAATTCAATAGATTCTACCTTCTTGTAACGTTTCAGCCTGATTGGACCTTGTTTTCACACAAATGGACCCAGAATGATGTGAAATTGTGCTTCGTGCAACATAATTCTGGGTGCCATTTACAAACCATAAGTGCTAATGACTCCATTCCTTTCTGTGGTTTTAGGGGCTGTTGACTGGAGTACATTAAAACAAACCTGATCTCTCTAGGACATTCAGAAGCCAAGTTATAAGCCAACAAAGGGTTAACTGGACTACTTCTTTAAAGTGACACCAGGCCCGGCGACCTATGGGACATGGTTTGAGCCCCTATAGGAATGTGCGATAATCATGAAACGTTCAGATCACTTACAACTCAATGGATTCTACCTTCTTGTAACGTTTCAGCATGATTGGACCTTGTTTTCACACAAATGAACCCAGAATGATGTGAAATTGTGCTTCGTGCAACATAATTCTGGGTGCCATTTTAAAACCATAAGTGCAAATTACTCCATTCCTTTTTGTGGTTGTAGGGGCTGTTGACTGGAGTACACTAAAACAAACTTGATCTCTCTAGGACATGCAGAAGCCAAGTTATAAGCCCACAAATGTGTAACTGGACTACTTCTTTAAATTGACACCAGATCCGGTGACCTTTGGGACATGGTTTGACCCCTTATAGGAATGTGCGATCATCATGAAACGTTCAGATCACTTACAACTCAATAGATTCTACCTTCCTGTAACGTTTCAGCCTGATTGGACCTTGTTTTCACACAAATGAACCCAGAATGATGTGAAATTGTGCTTCGTGCAACATAATTCTGGGTGCCATTTAAAAACCATAAGTGCTAATGGCTCCATTCCTTTTTGTGGTTGTAGGGGCTGTTAATTGGAGTACACTAAAATAAACCTGATCTCTCTAGGACATTCAGAAGCCAAGTTATAAGCCCACAAAGGTGTAACTGGACTACTTATTTAAAGTGACACCAATCCCGGTGACCTTTGGGACATGGTTTGACCCCCTATAGGAATGTGCGATCATCATGAAACGTTCCGATCACTTACAACTCAATAGATTCTACCTTCTTGTAACGTTTCAGCCTGATTGGACCTTGTTTTCACACAAATGAACCCAGAATGATGTGAAATTGTGCTTCGTGCAACATAATTCTGGGTGCCATTTAAAAACCATAAGTGCTAATGACTCCATTCCTTTTTGTGGTAATGGGGGCTGTTAATTGGAGTACTCTAAAATAAACCTAACCTCTCTAGGATATTCAGAAGCCAAGTTATAAGTCCACAAAGGTGTAACTGGACTACTTCTTTAAATTGATACCAGATCCGGTGACCTTTGGGACATGGTTTGACCCCCTTAGGAAAGTGCTATCATCATGAAACGTTCAGATCACGTACAACTCAATAGATTCTACCTTCCTGTAACGTTTCTGCCTGATTGGACCTTGTTTTCACACAAATGAACCCAGAATGATGTGAAATTGTGCTTCGTGCAACATAATTCTGGGTGCCATTCAAAAACCATAAGTGCTAATGACACCATTCCTTTTTGTGGTTGTAGGGGCTGTTGATTGGAGTACACTAAAAAAACCTGATCTCTCTAGGACATTCAGAAGCAAAGTTATAAGCCCACAAAGGTGTAACTAGACTACTTCTTTAAATTGACACCAGATCCGGTGACCTTTGGGACATGGTTTGACCCCCTTAGGAAAGTGCTATCATCATGAAACGTTCAGATCACTTACAACTCAATAGATTCTACCTTCTTGTAACGTTTCAGCCTGATTGGACCTTGTTTTCACACAAATAAACCCAGAATGATGTGAAATTGTGCTTCGTGCAACATAATTCTGGGTGCCATTTACAAACCATAAGTGCTAATGACTCCATTCCTTTTTGTGATTGTAGGGGCTGTTGATTGGAGTACACTAAAACAAACCTGATCTCTCTAGGACATGCAGAAGCCAAGTTATAAGCCCACAAATGTGTAACTGGACTACTTCTTTAAATTGACACCAGATCCGGTGACCTTTGGGACATGGTTTGACCCCTTATAGGAATGTGCGATCATCATGAAACATTCAGATCACTTACAACTCAATAGATTCTACCTTCTTGTAACGTTTCAGCCTGATTGGACCTTGTTTTCACACAAATGGACCCAGAATGATGTGAAATTGTGCTTCGTGCAACATAATTCTGGGTGCCATTTAAAAACCATAAGTGCTAATGACTCCATTCCTTTTTGAGGTTGTAGGGGCTGTTGATTGGAGTACATTAAAACAAACCTGATCTCTCTAGGACATTCAGAAACCAAGTTATAAGCCCTCAAAAGTGTAATTGGACTACTTCTTTAAATTGACACCAGATCCGGTGACCTTTGGGACATGGTTTGACCCCCTTAGGAAAGTGCTATCATCATGAAACGTTCAGATCACTTACAACTCAATAGATTCTACCTTCTTGTAACGTTTCAGCCTGATTGGACCTTGTTTTCACACAAATGGACCCAGAATGATGTGAAATTGTGCTTCGTGCAACATAATTCTGGGTGCCATTTACAAACCATAAGTGCTAATGACTCCATTCCTTTTTGTGGTTGTAGGGGCTGTTGATTGGAGTACACTAAAACAAACCTGATCTCTCTAGGACATTCAGAAGCCAAGTTATATGACCACAAATGTGTAACTGGACTACTTCTTTAAATTGACACCAGATCCGGTGACGTTTGGGACATGGTTTGACCCCCTTAGGACAGTGCTATCATCATGAAACGTTCAGATCACTTACAACTCAATAGATTCTACCTTCCTGTAACGTTTCAGCCTGATTGGACCTTGTTTTCACACAAATGGACCCAGAATGATGTGAAATTGTGCTTCGTGCAACATGATTCTGGGTGCCATTTACAAACCATAAGTGCTAATGACTCCATTCCTTTTTGTGGTTGTAGGGGCTGTTGATTGGAGTACACTAAAACAAACCTGATCCCTCTAGTACATTCAGAAGCCAAGTTATAAGCCCACAAAGGTGTAACTGGACTGCTTCTTTAAATTGACACCAGATCCGGTGACCTTTGGGACATGGTTTGACCCCCTTAGGAAAGTGCTATCATCATGAAACGTTCAGATCACTTACAACTCAATAGATTCTACCTTCCTGTAACGTTTCTGCCTGATTGGACCTTGTTTTCACACAAATGAACCCAGAATGATGTCAAATTGTGCTTCGTGCAACATAATTCTGGGTGCCATTTACAAACTATAAGTGCTAATGACTCCATTCCTTTTTGTGGTTGTAGGGGCTGTTGATTGGAGTACACTAAAACAAACCTGATCTCTCTAGGACATTCAGAAGCCAAGTTATAAGCCCACAAATGTGTAACTGGACTACTTCTTTAAATTGACACCGGATCCGGTGACGTTTGGGACATGGTTTGACCCCCTTAGGAATGTGCGATCATCATGAAACGTTAAGATCACTTACAACTCAGTAGATTCTACCTTCCTGTAACGTTTCAGCCTGATTGGACCTTGTTTTCACACAAATGAACCCAGAATGATGTGAAATTGTGCTTCGTGCAACATAATTCTGGGTGCCATTTAAAAACCATAAGTGCTAATGACTCCATTCCTTTTTGTGGTTGTAGGGGCTGTTGATTGGAGTACTCTAAAACAAACCTGACCTCTCTAGGATATTCAGTAGCCAAGTTATAAGCCCACAAAGGTGTAACTGGACTACTTCTTTAAATTGACACCAGATCCGGTGACCTTTGGGACATGGTTTGACCCCCTTAGGAAAGTGCTATCATCATGAAACGTTCAGATCACTTACAACTCAATAGATTCTACCTTCCTGTAACGTTTCTGCCTGATTGGACCTTGTTTCCACACAAATGAACCCAGAATGATGTGAAATTGTGCTTCGTGCAACATAATTCTGGGTGCCATTTAAAAACCATAAGTGCTAATGACACCATTCCTTTTTGTGGTTGTAATGGCTGTTGATTGGAGTACACTAAAACAAACCTGATCTCTCTAGGACATTCAGAAGCAAAGTTATAAGCCCACAAAGGTGTAACTGGACTACTTCTTTAAATTGACACCAGATCCGGTGACCTTTGGGACATGGTTTGACCCCTTATAGGAATGTGCGATCATCATGAAACATTCAGATCACTTACAATTCAATAGATTCTACCTTCTTGTAACGTTTCAGCCTGATTGGACCTTGTTTTCACACAAATGGACCCAGAATGATGTGAAATTGTGCTTCGTGCAACATAATTCTGGGTGCCATTTACAAACCATAAGTACTAATGACTCCATTCCTTTTTGTGGTTGTAGGGGCTGTTGATTGGAGTACACTAAAACAAACCTGATCTCTCTAGGACATTCAGAAGCCAAGTTATAAGCCCACAAATGTATACCTGGACTACTTCGTTAAAGTGACACCAGGCCTGGTGACCTTTGGGACATGGTTTGACCCCCTATAGGAATGTGCGATCATCATGAAACGTTCAGATCACTTACAACTCAATAGATTCTACCTTCTTGTAACGTTTCAGCCTGATTGGACCTTGTTTTCACACAAATGAACCCAGAATGATGTGAAATTGTGCTTCATGCAACATAATTCTGGGTGCCATTTAAAAACCATAAGTGCTAATGACTCCATTCCTTTTTGAGGTTGTAGGGGCTGTTGATTGGAGTACATTAAATCAAACCTGATCTCTCTAGGACATTCAGAAACCAAGTTATAAGCCCTCAAAAGTGTAATTGGACTACTTCTTTAAATTGACACCAGATCCGGTGACCTTTGGGACATGGTTTGACCCCCTTAGGACAGTGCTATCATCATGAAACGTTCAGATCACTTACAACTCAATAGATTCTACCTTCCTGTAACGTTTCAGCCTGATTGGACCTTGTTTTCACACAAATGGACCCAGAATGATGTGAAATTGTGCTTCGTGCAACATGATTCTGGGTGCCATTTACAAACCATAAGTGCTAATGACTCCATTCCTTTTTGTGGTTGTAGGGGCTGTTCATTGGAGTACACTAAAACAAACCTGATCTCTCTAGTACATTCAGAAGCCAAGTTATAAGCCCACAAAGGTGTAACTGGACTGCTTCTTTAAATTGACACCAGATCCGGTGACCTTTGGGACATGGTTTGACCCCCTTAGGAAAGTGCTATCATCATGAAACGTTCAGATCACTTACAACTCAATAGATTCTACCTTCCTGTAACGTTTCTGCCTGATTGGACCTTGTTTTCACACAAATGAACCCAGAATGATGTCAAAATGTGCTTCGTGCAACATAATTCTGGGTGCCATTTACAAACTATAAGTGCTAATGACTCCATTCCTTTTTGTGGTTGTAGGGGCTGTTGATTGGAGTACACTAAAACAAACCTGATCTCTCTAGGACATTCAGAAGCCAAGTTATAAGCCCACAAATGTGTAACTGGACTACTTCTTTAAATTGACACCGGATCCGGTGACGTTTGGGACATGGTTTGACCCCCTTAGGAATGTGCGATCATCATGAAACGTTCAGATCACTTACAACTCAGTAGATTCTACCTTCCTGTAACGTTTCAGCCTGATTGGACCTTGTTTTCACACAAATGAACCCAGAATGATGTGAAATTGTGCTTCGTGCAACATAATTCTGGGTGCCATTTAAAAACCATAAGTGCTAATGGCTCCATCCCTTTTTGTGGTTGTAGGGGCTGTTAATTGGAGTACACTAAAATAAACCTGATCTCTCTAGGACATTCAGAAGCCAAGTTATAAGCCCACAAATGTGTAACTGGACTACTTCTTTAAAGTGACACCAGGCCTGGTGACCTTTGGGACATGGTTTGACCCCCTATAGGAATGTGCGATCATCATGAAACGTTCAGATCACTTACAACTCAATAGATTCTACCTTCTTGTAACGTTTCAGCCTGATTGGACCTTGTTTTCACACAAATGAACCCAGAATGATGTGAAATTGTGCTTCGTGCAACATAATTCTGGGTGCCATTTAAAAACCATAAGTGCTAATGACTCCATTCCTTTTTGTGGTAAAAGGGGCTGTTAATTGGAGTACTCTAAAACAAACCTGACCTCTCTAGGACATGCAGAAGCCAAGTTATAAGCCCACAAAGGTGTAACTGGACTACTTCTTTAAATTGACACCAGATCCGGTGACCTTTGGGACGTGGTTTGACCCCTTATAGGAATGTGCGATCATCATGAAACATTCAGATCACTTACAACTCAATAGATTCTACCTTCTTGTAACGTTTCAGCCTGATTGGACCTTGTTTTCACACAAATGGACCCAGAATGATGTGAAATTGTGCTTCGTGCAACATAATTCTGGGTGCCATTTACAAACCATAAGTGCTAATGACTCCATTCCTTTTTGTGGTTGTAGGGGCTGTTGATTGGAGTACACTTAAACAAACCTGATCTCTCTAGGACAATCAGAAGCCAAGTTATAAGCCCACAAAGGTGTAACTGGACTACTTTTTTAAAGTGACACCAGGCCCGGTGACCTTTGGGACATGGTTTGACCCCCTATAGGAATGTGCGATCATCTTGAAACGTTCAGATCACTTACAACTCAATAGATTCTACCTTCTTGTAGCGTTTCAGCCTGATTGGACCTTGTTTTCACACAAATGAACCCAGAATGATGTGAAATTGTGCTTCGTGCAACATAATTCTGGGTGCCATTTACAAAACATAAGTGCTAATGACTTCATTCCTTTTTGTGGTTGTATGGGCTGTTGATTGGAGTACACTAAAACAAACCTGACTTCTCTAGGACATTCAGAAGCCAAGTTACAAGCCCACAAATGTGTAACTGGACTACTTCCTTAAATTGACACCAGATCCGGTGACCTTTGGGACATGGTTTGACCCCCTTAGGAAAGTGCTATCATCATGAAACGTTCAGATCACTTACAACTCAATAGATTCTACCTTCCTGTAACGTTTCAGCCTGATTGGACCTTGTTTTCACACAAAAGAACCCAGAATGATGTGAAATTGTGCTTCGTGCAACATAATTCTGGGTGCCATTTACAAACCATAAGTGCTAATGACTCCATTCCTTTTTGTGGTTGTAGGGGCTGTGGATTGGAGTACACTAAAACAAACCTGATCTCTCTAGGACTTTCAGAAGCCAAGTTATAAGCCCATAGATGTGTAGCTGGACTACTTCTTTAAATTGACACCAGATCCGGTGACCTTTGGGACATGGTTTGACCCCCTTAGGAAAGTGCTATCATCATGAAAAGTTCAGATCACTTACAACTCAATAGATTCTACCTTCCTGTAACATTTCAGCCTGATTGGACCTTGTTTTCACACAAATGAACCCAGAATGATGTGAAATTGTGCTTCGTGCAACATAATTCTGGGTGCCATTTACAAACCATAAGTGCTAATGACTCCATTCCTTTTTGAGGTTGTAGGGGCTGTTGATTGGAGTACACTAAAACAAACCTGATCTCTCTAGGACATTCAGAAGCCAAGTTATAAGCCCAAAAATGTGTAACTGGACTACTTCTTTAAAGTGACACCAGGCCCGGTGACCTTTGGGACATGGTTTGACCCCCTATAGGAATGTGCGATCATCTTGAAACGTTCAGATCACTTACAACTCAATAGATTCTACCTTCTAGTAGCGTTTCAGCCTGATTGGACCTTTTTTTTCCACACAAATGGACCCAGAATGATGTGAAATTGTGCTTCGTGCAACATAATTCTGGGTGCCATTTAAAAACCATAAGTGCTAATGACTCCATTCCTTTTTGTGGTTGTAGGGGCTGTTGATTGGAGTATACTAAAACAAACCTGATCTCTCTAGGACATTCAGAAGCCAAGTTGTAAGCCCACAAAGGTGTAACTGGACTACTTCTTTAAATTGACACCAGATCCGGTGACCTTTGGGACATGGTTTGACCCCCTTAGGAAAGTGCTATCATCATGAAACGTTCAGATCACTTACAACTCAATAGATTCTACCTTCCTGTAACATTTCAGCCTGATCCGACCTTGTTTTCACACAAATGAACCCAGAATGATGTGAAATTGTGCTTCGTGCAACATAATTCTGGGTGCCATTTAAAAACCATAAGTGCTAATGACTCCATTCCTTTTTGAGGTTGTAGGGGCTGTTGATTGGAGTACACTAAAACAAACCTGATCTCTCTAGGACATTCAGAAGCCAAGTTATAAGCCCTCAAAGGTGTGACTGGACTACTTCTTTAAAGTGACACCAGGCCCGGTGACCTTTGGGACATGGTTTGACCCCCTATAGGAATGTGCGATCATCATGAAACGTTCAGATCACTTACAACTCAATAGATTCTACCTTCTTGTAGCATTTCAGCCTGATTGGACCTTGTTTTCACACAAATGGACCCAGAATGATGTGAAATTGTGCTTCGTGCAACATAATTCTGGGTGACATTTACAAACCTTAAGTGCTAATGACTCCATTCCTTTTTGTGGTTGTAGGGGCTGTTGATTGGAGTACACTAAAACAAACCTAACCTCTCTAGGACATTCGGAAGCCAAGTTATAAGCCCACAAAGGTGTAACTGGACTACTTCTTTAAAGTGACACCAGGCCCGGTGACCTTTGGGACATGGTTTTACCCCCTATAGGAATGTGCGATCATCTTGAAACGTTCAGATCACTTACAACTCAATAGATTCTACCTTCTTGTAGCGTTTCAGCCTGATTGGACCTTGTTTTCACACAAATGGACCCAGAATGATGTGAAATTGTGCTTTGTGCAACATAATTCTGGTTGCCATTTACAAACCTTAAGTGCTAATGACTCCATTCCTTTTTGTGGTTGTAGGGGCTGTTGATTGGAGTACACTAAAACAAACCTGATCTCTCTAGGACATTCAGAAGCCAAGTTATAAGCCCACAAATGTGTAACTGGACTACTTCTTTAATTTGACACCAGATCCGGTGACCTTTGGGACTTGGTTTCACCCTTTTAGGAATGTGCTATCATCATGAAACGTTCAGATCACTTACAACTCAATAGATTCTACCTTCCTGTAACGTTTCAGCCTGATTGCACCTTGTTTTCACACAAATGGACCCAGAATGATGTGAAATTGTGCTTCGTGCAACATAATTCTGGGTGCCATTTACAAACCTTAAGTGCTAATGACTCCATTCCTTTTTGTGGTTGTAGGGGCTGTTGATTGGAGTACACTAAAACAAACCTGATCTCTCTAGGACATTCAGAAGCCAAGTTATAAGCCCACAAATGTGTAACTGGACTACTTCTTAAAATTGACACCAGATCCGGTGACCTTTGGGACATGGTTTGACCCCCTTAGGAAAGTGCGATCATCATGGAACGTTCAGATCACTTACAAATCAATAGATTCTACCTTCCTGTAACTTTTCAGCCTGATTGGACCTTGTTTTCACACAAATGAACCCAGAATGATGTGAAATTGTGCTTCGTGCAACATAATTCTGGGTGCCATTTAAAAACCATAAGTGCTAATGACTCTATTCTTTTTTGTGGTTGTAGGGGCTGTTGATTGGAGTATACTAAAACAAACCTGATCTCTCTAGGACATTCAGAAGACAAGTTATAAGCCCACAAAGGTGTAACTGGACTACTTCTTTAAATTGACACCAGATCCGGTGACCTTTGGGACATGGTTTGACCCCCTTAGGAAAGTGCTATCATCATGAAACGTTCAGATCACTTACAACTCAATAGATTCTACCTTCCTGTAACGTTTCAGCCTGATTGGACCTTGTTTTCACACAAATGAACCCAGAATGATGTGAAATTGTGCTTCGTGCAACATAATTCTGGGTGCCATTTACAAACCTTAAGTGCTAATGACTCCATTCCTTTTTGTGGTTGTAGGGGCTGTGGATTGGAGTACACTAAAACAAACCTGATCTCTCTAGGACATTCAGAAGCCAAGTTATAAGCCCACAAATGTGTAACTGGACTACTTCTTTAAATTGACACCAGATCCGGTGACCTTTGGGACATGGTTTGACCCCTTAGGAAAGTGCTATCATCATAAAACGTTCAGATCACTTACAACTCAATAGATTCTACCTTCCTGTAACGTTTCAGCCTGATTGGACCTTGTTTTCACACAAATAAACCCAGAATGATGTGAAATTGTGCTTCGTGCAACATAATTCTGGGTGCCATTTAAAAACCATAAGTGCTAATGACTCCATTCCTTTTTGTGGTTGTAGGGGCGGTTGATTGGAGTATACTAAAAAAAACCTGATCTCTCTAGGACATTCAGAAGCCAAGTTATAAGGCCACAAAGGTGTAACTGGACTACTTCTTTAAATTGACACCAGATCCGGTGACCTTTGGGACATGGTTTGACCCCCAATAGGAATGTGCGATCATCATGAAACGTTCAGATCAATTACAACTCAATAGATTCTACCTTCTTGTAACGTTTCAGCCTGATTGGACTTTGTTTTCACACAAATGGACCCAGAATGATGTGAAATTGTGCTTCGTGCAACATAATTCTGGGTGCCATTTACAAACCATAAGTGCTAATGACTCCATTCCTTTTTGTGGTTGTAGGGGCTGTTGATTGGAGTACATTAAAACAAACCTGATCTCTCTAGGACATTCAGAAGCCAAGTTATAAGCCCACAAATGTGTAACTGGACTACTTTAAATTGACACCAGATCCGGTGACCTTTGGGACATGGTTTGACCCCCTTAGGAAAGTCCTATCATCATGAAACGTTCAGATCACTTACAACTCAATAGATTCTACCTTCCTGTAACGTTTCAGCCTGATTGGACCTTGTTTTCACACAAATGAACCCAGAATGATGTGAAATTGTGCTTCGTGCAACATAATTCTGGGTGCCATTTACAAACCATAAGTGCTAATGACTCCATTCCTCTTTGTGGTTGTAGGGGCTGTTGATTGGAGTACACTAAAACAAACCTGATCTCTCTAGGACATTCAGAAGCCAAGTTATAAGCCCACAAAGGTGTAACTGGACTACTTTTTTAAAGTGACACCAGGCCCGGTGACCTTTGGGACATGGTTTGACCCCCTATAGGAATGTGCGATCATCTTGAAACGTTCAGATCACTTACAACTCAATAGATTCTACCTTCCTGTAACGTTTCAGCCTTATTGGACCTTGTTTTCACACAAATGGACCCAGAATGATGTGAAATTGTGCTTCGTGCAACATAATTCTGGGTGCCATTTACAAACCTTAAGTGCTAATGATTCCATTCCTTTTTGTGGTTGTAGGGGCTGTGGATTGGAGTACACTAAAACAAACCTGATCTCTCTAGGACTTTCAGAAGCCAAGTTATAAGCCCACAAATGTGTAACTGGACTACTTCTTTAAATTGACACCAGATCCGGTGACCTTTGGGACATGGTTTGACCCCCTTAGGAAAGTGCTATCATCATGAATCGTTCACATCACTTACAACTCAATAGATTCTACCTTCTTGTAGCGTTTCAGCCTGATTGGACCTTGTTTTCACACAAATGAACCCAGAATGATGTGAAATTGTGCTTCGTGCAACATAATTCTGGGTGCCATTTACAAAACATAAGTGCTAATGACTTCAATCCTTTTTGTGGTTGTAGGGGCTGTTGATTGGAGTACACTAAAACAAACCTGACTTCTCTAGGACATTCAGAAGCCAAGTTACAAGCCCACAAATGTGTAACTGGACTACTTCTTTAAATTGACACCAGATCCGGTGACCTTTGGGACATGGTTTGACCCCCTTAGGAAAGTGCTATCATCATGAAACGTTCAGATCACTTACAACTCAATAGATTCTACCTTCCTGTAACATTTCAGCCTGATTGGACCTTGTTTTCACACAAATGAACCCAGAATGATGTGAAATTGTGCTTTGTGCAACATAATTCTGGGTGCCATTTAAAAACCATAAGTGCTAATGACTCCATTCCTTTTTGTGGTGGTAGGGGCTGTTGATTGGAGTACACTAAAACAAACCTAACCTCTCTAGGACATTCAGAAGCCAAGTTATAAGCCCACAAAGGTGTAACTGGACTACTTCTTTAAATTGACACCAGGCCCGGTGACCTTTGGGACATGGTTTTACCCCCTATAGGAATGTGCGATCATCTTGAAACGTTCAGATCACTTACAACTCAATAGATTCTACCTTCCTGTAACGTTTCAGCCTGATTGGACCTTGTTTTCACACAAATGGACCCAGAATGATTTGAAATTGTGCTTCGTGCAACATAATTCTGGGTGCCATTTAAAAACCTTAAGTGCTAATGACTCCATTCCTTTTTGTGGTTGTAGGGGCTGTGGATTGGAGTACACTTAAACAAACCTGATCTCTCTAGGACTTTCAGAAGCCAAGTTAAAAGCCCACAAATGTGTAACTGGACTACTTCTTTAAATTGACACCAGATCCGGTGACCTTTGGGACATGGTTTGACCCCCTTAGGAAAGTGCTATCATCATGAAAAGTTCACATCACTTACAACTCAATAGATTCTACCTTCCTGTAACGTTTCAGCCTGATTGGACCTTGTTTTCACACAAATGAACCCAGAATGATGTGAAATTGTGCTTCGTGCAACATAATTCTGGGTGCCATTTAAAAACCATAAGTGCTAATGACTCCATTCCTTTTTGTGGTTGTAGGGGCTGTTGATTGGAGTATACTACAACAAACCTGATCTCTCTAGGACATTCAGAAGCCAAGTTATAAGCCCTCAAAGGTGTAACTGGACTACTTTAAAGTGACACCAGGCCCGGTGACCTTTGGGACATGGTTTGACCCCCTATAGGAATGTGCGATCAACATGAAACGTTCAGATCACTTACAACTCAATAGATTCTACCTTCTTGTAACGTTTCAGCCTGATTGGACCTTGTTTTCACACAAATGGACCCAGAATGATGTGAAATTGTGCTTCGTGCAACATAATTCTGGGTGCCATTTACAAACCATAAGTGCTAATGACTCCATTCATTTTTGTGGTTGTAGGGGCTGTTGATTGGAGTATACTACAACAAACCTGATCTCTCTAGGACATTCAGAAGCCAAGTTATAAGCCCTCAAAGGTGTAACTGGACTACTTTAAAGTGACACCAGGCCCGGTGACCTTTGGGACATGGTTTGACCCCCTATAGGAATGTGCGATCATCATGAAACGTTCAGATCACTTACAACTCAATCGATTCTACCTTCTTGTAACGTTTCAGCCTGATTGGACCTTGTTTTCACACAAATGGACCCAGAATGATGTGAAATTGTGCTTCGTGCAACATAATTCTGGGTGCCATTTACAAACCTTAAGTGCTAATGACTCCATTCATTTTTGTGGTTGTAGGGGCTGTTGATTGGAGTACACTAAAACAAACCTGATCTCTCTTGGACATTCAGAAGCCAAGTTATAAGCCCACAAATGTGTAAGTGGACTACTTCTTTAAATTGACACCAGATCCGGTGACCTTTGGGACATGGTTTGACCCCCTTAGGAATGTGCTATCATCATGAAACGTTCAGATCACTTACAACTCAATAGCTTCTACCTTCCTGTAACGTTTCAGCCTGATTGGACCTTGTTTTCACACAAATGGACCCAGAATGATGTGAAATTGTGCTTCGTGCAACATAATTTTGGGTGCCATTTACAAACCTTAAGTGATAATGACTCCATTCCTTTTTGTGGTTGTAGGGGCTGTGGATTGGAGTACACTAAAACAAACCTGATCTCTCTAGGACATTCAGAAGGCAAATTATAAGCCCACAAATGTGTAACTGGACTACTTCTTAAAATTGACACCAGATCCGGTGACCTTTGGGACACGGTTTGACCCCCTTAGGAAAGTGCTATCATTATGAAACGTTCAGATCACTTACAACTCAATAGATTCTACCTTCCTGTAACGTTTCAGCCTGATTGGACCTTGTTTTAACACAAATGAACCCAGAATGATGTGAAATTGTGCTTCGTGCAACATAATTCTGGGTGCCATTTAAAAACCATAAGTGCTAATGACTCCATTCCTTTTTGTGGTTGTAGGGGCGGTTGATTGGAGTATACTAAAAAAAAACCTGATCTCTCTAGGACATTCAGAAGCCAAGTTATAAGGCCACAAAGGTGTAACTGGACTACTTCTTTAAATTGACACCAGATCCGGTGACCTTTGGGACATGGTTTGACCCCCAATAGGAATGTGCGATCATCATGAAACGTTCAGATCAATTACAACTCAATAGATTCTACCTTCTTGTAACGTTTCAGCCTGATTGGACTTTGTTTTCACACAAATGGACCCAGAATGATGTGAAATTGTGCTTCGTGCAACATAATTCTGGGTGCCATTTACAAACCATAAGTGCTAATGACTCCATTCCTTTTTGTGGTTGTAGGGGCTGTTGATTGGAGTACATTAAAACAAACCTGATCTCTCTAGGACATTCAGAAGCCAAGTTATAAGCCCACAAATGTGTAACTGGACTACTTCTTTAAATTGACACCAGATCCGGTGACCTTTGGGACATGGTTTGACCCCCTTAGGAAAGTCCTATCATCATGAAACGTTCAGATCACTTACAACTCAATAGATTCTACCTTCCTGTAACGTTTCAGCCTGATTGGACCTTGTTTTCACACAAATGAACCCAGAATGATGTGAAATTGTGCTTCGTGCAACATAATTCTGGGTGCCATTTACAAACCATAAGTGCTAATGACTCCATTCCTCTTTGTGGTTGTAGGGGCTGTTGATTGGAGTACACTAAAACAAACCTGATCTCTCTAGGACATTCAGAAGCCAAGTTATATGCCCACAAATGTGTAACTGGACTACTTCTTTAAATTGACACCAGTTCCGGTGACCTTTGGGACATGGTTTGACCCCCTTAGGAAAGTGCTATCATCATGAAACGTTCAGATCACTTGCAACTCAATAGATTCTACCTTCCTGTAACATTTCAGCCTGATTGGACCTGGTTTTCACACAAATTAACCCAGAATGATGTGGAATTGTGCTTCGTGCAACATAATTCTGGGTGCCATTTACAAACCATAAGTGCTAATGACTCCATTCCTTTTTGTGGTTGTAGGGGCTGTTGATTGGAGAACACTAAAACAAACCTAACCTCTCTAGGACATTCAGAAGCCAAGTTATAAGCCCACAAAGGTGTAACTGGACTACTTTTTTAAAGTGACACCAGGCCCGGTGACCTTTGGGACATGGTTTGACCCCCTATAGGAATGTGCGATCATCTTGAAACGTTCAGATCACTTACAACTCAATAGATTCTACCTTCCTGTAACGTTTCAGCCTTATTGGACCTTGTTTTCACACAAATGGACCCAGAATGATGTGAAATTGTGCTTCGTGCAACATAATTCTGGGTGCCATTTACAAACCTTAAGTGCTAATGATTCCATTCCTTTTTGTGGTTGTAGGGGCTGTGGATTGGAGTACACTAAAACAAACCTGATCTCTCTAGGACTTTCAGAAGCCAAGTTATAAGCCCACAAATGTGTAACTGGACTACTTCTTTAAATTGACACCAGATCCGGTGACCTTTGGGACATGGTTTGACCCCCTTAGGAAAGTGCTATCATCATGAATCGTTCACATCACTTACAACTCAATAGATTCTACCTTCCTGTAACGTTTCAGCCTGATTGGACCTTGTTTTCACACAAATGAACCCAGAATGATGTGATATTGTGCTTCGTGCAACATAATTCTGGGTGCCATTTACAAACCATAAGTGCTAATGACTCCATTCCTTTTTGTGGTTGTAGGGGCTGTTGATTGGAGTACACTAAAACAAACCTAACCTCTCTAGG
This sequence comes from Nothobranchius furzeri, assembly GCF_043380555.1. Taxonomy (NCBI): domain Eukaryota; kingdom Metazoa; phylum Chordata; class Actinopteri; order Cyprinodontiformes; family Nothobranchiidae; genus Nothobranchius; species Nothobranchius furzeri. Next base: position 32,167,886 of record NC_091746.1, read on the forward strand.
ACATTCAGAAGCCAAGTTATGAGCCCACAAAGGTGTAACTGGACTACTTCTTTAAAGTGACACCAGGCCCGGTGACCTTTGGGACATGGTTTTACCCCCTATAGGAATGTGCGATCATCTTGAAACGTTCAGATCACTTACAACTCAATAGATTCTACCTTCCTGTAACGTTTCAGCCTGATTGGACCTTGCTTTCACACAAATGAACCCAGAATGATGTGAAATTGTGCTTCGTGCAACATAATTCTGGGTGCCATTTAAAAACCATAAGTGCTAATGGCTCCATTCCTTTTTGTGGTTGTAGGGGCTGTTAACTGGAGTACACTAAAATAAACCTGATCTCTCTAGGACATTCAGAAGCCAAGTTATAAGCCCACAAATGTGTAACTGGACTACTTCTTTAAAGTGACACCAGGCCTGGTGACCTTTGGGACATGGTTTGACCCCCTATAGGAATGTGCGATCATCATGAAACGTTCAGATCACTTACAACTCAATAGATTCTACCTTCTTGTAACGTTTCAGCCTGATTGGACCTTGTTTTCACACAAATGAACCCAGAATGATGTGAAATTGTGCTTCGTGCAACATAATTCTGGGTGCCATTTAAAAACCATAAGTGCTAATGACTCCATTCCTTTTTGTGGTAAAAGGGGCTGTTAATTGGAGTACTCTAAAACAAACCTGACCTCTCTAGGACATGCAGAAGCCAAGTTATAAGCCCACAAAGGTGTAACTGGACTACTTCTTTAAATTGACACCAGATCCGGTGACCTTTGGGACGTGGTTTGACCCCTTATAGGAATGTGCGATCATCATGAAACATTCAGATCACTTACAACTCAATAGATTCTACCTTCTTGTAACGTTTCAGCCTGATTGGACCTTGTTTTCACACAAATGGACCCAGAATGATGTGAAATTGTGCTTCGTGCAACATAATTCTGGGTGCCATTTACAAACCATAAGTGCTAATGACTCCATTCCTTTTTGTGGTTGTAGGGGCTGTTGATTGGAGTACACTTAAACAAACCTGATCTCTCTAGGACAATCAGAAGCCAAGTTATAAGCCCACAAAGGTGTAACTGGACTACTTTTTTAAAGTGACACCAGGCCCGGTGACCTTTGGGACATTGTTTGACCCCCTATAGGAATGTGCGATCATCTTGAAACGTTCAGATCACTTACAACTCAATAGATTCTACCTTCTTGTAGCGTTTCAGCCTGATTGGACCTTGTTTTCACACAAATGAACCCAGAATGATGTGAAATTGTGCTTCGTGCAACATAATTCTGGGTGCCATTTACAAAACATAAGTGCTAATGACTTCATTCCTTTTTGTGGTTGTATGGGCTGTTGATTGGAGTACACTAAAACAAACCTGACTTCTCTAGGACATTCAGAAGCCAAGTTACAAGCCCACAAATGTGTAACTGGACTACTTCCTTAAATTGACACCAGATCCGGTGACCTTTGGGACATGGTTTGACCCCCTTAGGAAAGTGCTATCATCATGAAACGTTCAGATCACTTACAACTCAATAGATTCTACCTTCCTGTAACGTTTCAGCCTGATTGGACCTTGTTTTCACACAAAAGAACCCAGAATGATGTGAAATTGTGCTTCGTGCAACATAATTCTGGGTGCCATTTACAAACCATAAGTGCTAATGACTCCATTCCTTTTTGTGGTTGTAGGGGCTGTGGATTGGAGTACACTAAAACAAACCTGATCTCTCTAGGACTTTCAGAAGCCAAGTTATAAGCCCATAGATGTGTAACTGGACTACTTCTTTAAATTGACACCAGATCCGGTGACCTTTGGGACATGGTTTGACCCCCTTAGGAAAGTGCTATCATCATGAAACGTTCAGATCACTTACAACTCAATAGATTCTACCTTCCTGTAACATTTCAGCCTGATTGGACCTTGTTTTCACACAAATGAACCCAGAATGATGTGAAATTGTGCTTCGTGCAACATAATTCTGGGTGCCATTTACAAACCATAAGTGCTAATGACTCCATTCCTTTTTGAGGTTGTAGGGGCTGTTGATTGGAGTACACTAAAACAAACCTGATCTCTCTAGGACATTCAGAAGCCAAGTTATAAGCCCAAAAATGTGTAACTGGACTACTTCTTTAAAGTGACACCAGGCCCGGTGACCTTTGGGACATGGTTTGACCCCCTATAGGAATGTGCGATCATCTTGAAACGTTCAGATCACTTACAACTCAATAGATTCTACCTTCTAGTAGCGTTTAAGCCTGATTGGACCTTTTTTTTCACACAAATGGACCCAGAATGATGTGAAATTGTGCTTCGTGCAACATAATTCTGGGTGCCATTTAAAAACCATAAGTGCTAATGACTCCATTCCTTTTTGTGGTTGTAGGGGCTGTTGATTGGAGTATACTAAAACAAACCTGATCTCTCTAGGACATTCAGAAGCCAAGTTGTAAGCCCACAAAGGTGTAACTGGACTACTTCTTTAAATTGACACCAGATCCGGTGACCTTTGGGACATGGTTTGACCCCCTTAGGAAAGTGCTATCATCATGAAACGTTCAGATCACTTACAACTCAATAGATTCTACCTTCCTGTAACATTTCAGCCTGATCCGACCTTGTTTTCACACAAATGAACCCAGAATGATGTGAAATTGTGCTTCGTGCAACATAATTCTAGGTGCCATTTAAAAACCATAAGTGCTAATGACTCCATTCCTTTTTGAGGTTGTAGGGGCTGTTGATTGGAGTACACTAAAACAAACCTGATCTCTCTAGGACATTCAGAAGCCAAGTTATAAGCCCTCAAAGGTGTGACTGGACTACTTCTTTAAAGTGACACCAGGCCCGGTGACCTTTGGGACATGGTTTGACCCCCTATAGGAATGTGCGATCATCATGAAACGTTCAGATCACTTACAACTCAATAGATTCTACCTTCTTGTAGCATTTCAGCCTGATTGGACCTTGTTTTCACACAAATGGACCCAGAATGATGTGAAATTGTGCTTCGTGCAACATAATTCTGGGTGACATTTACAAACCTTAAGTGCTAATGACTCCATTCCTTTTTGTGGTTGTAGGGGCTGTTGATTGGAGTACACTAAAACAAACCTAACCTCTCTAGGACATTCGGAAGCCAAGTTATAAGCCCACAAAGGTGTAACTGGACTACTTCTTTAAAGTGACACCAGGCCCGGTGACCTTTGGGACATGGTTTTACCCCCTATAGGAATGTGCGATCATCTTGAAATGTTCAGATCACTTACAACTCAATAGATTCTACCTTCTTGTAGCGTTTCAGCCTGATTGGACCTTGTTTTCACACAAATGGACCCAGAATGATGTGAAATTGTGCTTTGTGCAACATAATTCTGGTTGCCATTTACAAACCTTAAGTGCTAATGACTCCATTCCTTTTTGTGGTTGTAGGGGCTGTTGATTGGAGTACACTAAAACAAACCTGATCTCTCTAGGACATTCAGAAGCCAAGTTATAAGCCCACAAATGTGTAACTGGACTACTTCTTTAATTTGACACCAGATCCGGTGACCTTTGGGACTTGGTTTCACCCTTTTAGGAATGTGCTATCATCATGAAACGTTCAGATCACTTACAACTCAATAGATTCTACCTTCCTGTAACGTTTCAGCCTGATTGCACCTTGTTTTCACACAAATGGACCCAGAATGATGTGAAATTGTGCTTCGTGCAACATAATTCTGGGTGCCATTTACAAACCTTAAGTGCTAATGACTCCATTCCTTTTTGTGGTTGTAGGGGCTGTTGATTGGAGTACACTAAAACAAACCTGATCTCTCTAGGACATTCAGAAGCCAAGTTATAAGCCCACAAATGTGTAACTGGACTACTTCTTAAAATTGACACCAGATCCGGTGACCTTTGGGACATGGTTTGACCCCCTTAGGAAAGTGCGATCATCATGGAACGTTCAGATCACTTACAAATCAATAGATTCTACCTTCCTGTAACTTTTCAGCCTGATTGGACCTTGTTTTCACACAAATGAACCCAGAATGATGTGAAATTGTGCTTCGTGCAACATAATTCTGGGTGCCATTTAAAAACCATAAGTGCTAATGACTCTATTCTTTTTTGTGGTTGTAGGGGCTGTTGATTGGAGTATACTAAAACAAACCTGATCTCTCTAGGACATTCAGAAGACAAGTTATAAGCCCACAAAGGTGTAACTGGACTACTTCTTTAAATTGACACCAGATCCGGTGACCTTTGGGACATGGTTTGACCCCCTTAGGAAAGTGCTATCATCATGAAACGTTCAGATCACTTACAACTCAATAGATTCTACCTTCCTGTAACGTTTCAGCCTGATTGGACCTTGTTTTCACACAAATGAACCCAGAATGATGTGAAATTGTGCTTCGTGCAACATAATTCTGGGTGCCATTTACAAACCTTAAGTGCTAATGACTCCATTCCTTTTTGTGGTTGTAGGGGCTGTGGATTGGAGTACACTAAAACAAACCTGATCTCTCTAGGACATTCAGAAGCCAAGTTATAAGCCCACAAATGTGTAACTGGACTACTTCTTTAAATTGACACCAGATCCGGTGACCTTTGGGACATGGTTTGACCCCCAATAGGAATGTGCGATCATCATGAAACGTTCAGATCAATTACAACTCAATAGATTCTACCTTCTTGTAACGTTTCAGCCTGATTGGACTTTGTTTTCACACAAATGGACCCAGAATGATGTGAAATTGTGCTTCGTGCAACATAATTCTGGGTGCCATTTACAAACCATAAGTGCTAATGACTCCATTCCTTTTTGTGGTTGTAGGGGCTGTTGATTGGAGTACATTAAAACAAACCTGATCTCTCTAGGACATTCAGAAGCCAAGTTATAAGCCCACAAATGTGTAACTGGACTACTTTAAATTGACACCAGATCCGGTGACCTTTGGGACATGGTTTGACCCCCTTAGGAAAGTCCTATCATCATGAAACGTTCAGATCACTTACAACTCAATAGATTCTACCTTCCTGTAACGTTTCAGCCTGATTGGACCTTGTTTTCACACAAATGAACCCAGAATGATGTGAAATTGTGCTTCGTGCAACATAATTCTGGGTGCCATTTACAAACCATAAGTGCTAATGACTCCATTCCTCTTTGTGGTTGTAGGGGCTGTTGATTGGAGTACACTAAAACAAACCTGATCTCTCTAGGACATTCAGAAGCCAAGTTATAAGCCCACAAAGGTGTAACTGGACTACTTTTTTAAAGTGACACCAGGCCCGGTGACCTTTGGGACATGGTTTGACCCCCTATAGGAATGTGCGATCATCTTGAAACGTTCAGATCACTTACAACTCAATAGATTCTACCTTCCTGTAACGTTTCAGCCTTATTGGACCTTGTTTTCACACAAATGGACCCAGAATGATGTGAAATTGTGCTTCGTGCAACATAATTCTGGGTGCCATTTACAAACCTTAAGTGCTAATGATTCCATTCCTTTTTGTGGTTGTAGGGGCTGTGGATTGGAGTACACTAAAACAAACCTGATCTCTCTAGGACTTTCAGAAGCCAAGTTATAAGCCCACAAATGTGTAACTGGACTACTTCTTTAAATTGACACCAGATCCGGTGACCTTTGGGACATGGTTTGACCCCCTTAGGAAAGTGCTATCATCATGAATCGTTCACATCACTTACAACTCAATAGATTCTACCTTCTTGTAGCGTTTCAGCCTGATTGGACCTTGTTTTCACACAAATGAACCCAGAATGATGTGAAATTGTGCTTCGTGCAACATAATTCTGGGTGCCATTTACAAAACATAAGTGCTAATGACTTCAATCCTTTTTGTGGTTGTAGGGGCTGTTGATTGGAGTACACTAAAACAAACCTGACTTCTCTAGGACATTCAGAAGCCAAGTTACAAGCCCACAAATGTGTAACTGGACTACTTCTTTAAATTGACACCAGATCCGGTGACCTTTGGGACATGGTTTGACCCCCTTAGGAAAGTGCTATCATCATGAAACGTTCAGATCACTTACAACTCAATAGATTCTACCTTCCTGTAACATTTCAGCCTGATTGGACCTTGTTTTCACACAAATGAACCCAGAATGATGTGAAATTGTGCTTTGTGCAACATAATTCTGGGTGCCATTTAAAAACCATAAGTGCTAATGACTCCATTCCTTTTTGTGGTGGTAGGGGCTGTTGATTGGAGTACACTAAAACAAACCTAACCTCTCTAGGACATTCAGAAGCCAAGTTATAAGCCCACAAAGGTGTAACTGGACTACTTCTTTAAAGTGACACCAGGCCCGGTGACCTTTGGGACATGGTTTTACCCCCTATAGGAATGTGCGATCATCTTGAAACGTTCAGATCACTTACAACTCAATAGATTCTACCTTCCTGTAACGTTTCAGCCTGATTGGACCTTGTTTTCACACAAATGGACCCAGAATGATTTGAAATTGTGCTTCGTGCAACATAATTCTGGGTGCCATTTAAAAACCTTAAGTGCTAATGACTCCATTCCTTTTTGTGGTTGTAGGGGCTGTGGATTGGAGTACACTTAAACAAACCTGATCTCTCTAGGACTTTCAGAAGCCAAGTTAAAAGCCCACAAATGTGTAACTGGACTACTTCTTTAAATTGACACCAGATCCGGTGACCTTTGGGACATGGTTTGACCCCCTTAGGAAAGTGCTATCATCATGAAAAGTTCACATCACTTACAACTCAATAGATTCTACCTTCCTGTAACGTTTCAGCCTGATTGGACCTTGTTTTCACACAAATGAACCCAGAATGATGTGAAATTGTGCTTCGTGCAACATAATTCTGGGTGCCATTTAAAAACCATAAGTGCTAATGACTCCATTCCTTTTTGTGGTTGTAGGGGCTGTTGATTGGAGTATACTACAACAAACCTGATCTCTCTAGGACATTCAGAAGCCAAGTTATAAGCCCTCAAAGGTGTAACTGGACTACTTTAAAGTGACACCAGGCCCGGTGACCTTTGGGACATGGTTTGACCCCCTATAGGAATGTGCGATCAACATGAAACGTTCAGATCACTTACAACTCAATAGATTCTACCTTCTTGTAACGTTTCAGCCTGATTGGACCTTGTTTTCACACAAATGGACCCAGAATGATGTGAAATTGTGCTTCGTGCAACATAATTCTGGGTGCCATTTACAAACCATAAGTGCTAATGACTCCATTCATTTTTGTGGTTGTAGGGGCTGTTGATTGGAGTATACTACAACAAACCTGATCTCTCTAGGACATTCAGAAGCCAAGTTATAAGCCCTCAAAGGTGTAACTGGACTACTTTAAAGTGACACCAGGCCCGGTGACCTTTGGGACATGGTTTGACCCCCTATAGGAATGTGCGATCATCATGAAACGTTCAGATCACTTACAACTCAATCGATTCTACCTTCTTGTAACGTTTCAGCCTGATTGGACCTTGTTTTCACACAAATGGACCCAGAATGATGTGAAATTGTGCTTCGTGCAACATAATTCTGGGTGCCATTTACAAACCTTAAGTGCTAATGACTCCATTCATTTTTGTGGTTGTAGGGGCTGTTGATTGGAGTACACTAAAACAAACCTGATCTCTCTTGGACATTCAGAAGCCAAGTTATAAGCCCACAAATGTGTAAGTGGACTACTTCTTTAAATTGACACCAGATCCGGTGACCTTTGGGACATGGTTTGACCCCCTTAGGAATGTGCTATCATCATGAAACGTTCAGATCACTTACAACTCAATAGCTTCTACCTTCCTGTAACGTTTCAGCCTGATTGGACCTTGTTTTCACACAAATGGACCCAGAATGATGTGAAATTGTGCTTCGTGCAACATAATTTTGGGTGCCATTTACAAACCTTAAGTGATAATGACTCCATTCCTTTTTGTGGTTGTAGGGGCTGTGGATTGGAGTACACTAAAACAAACCTGATCTCTCTAGGACATTCAGAAGGCAAATTATAAGCCCACAAATGTGTAACTGGACTACTTCTTAAAATTGACACCAGATCCGGTGACCTTTGGGACACGGTTTGACCCCCTTAGGAAAGTGCTATCATTATGAAACGTTCAGATCACTTACAACTCAATAGATTCTACCTTCCTGTAACGTTTCAGCCTGATTGGACCTTGTTTTAACACAAATGAACCCAGAATGATGTGAAATTGTGCTTCGTGCAACATAATTCTGGGTGCCATTTAAAAACCATAAGTGCTAATGACTCCATTCCTTTTTGTGGTTGTAGGGGCGGTTGATTGGAGTATACTAAAAAAAAACCTGATCTCTCTAGGACATTCAGAAGCCAAGTTATAAGGCCACAAAGGTGTAACTGGACTACTTCTTTAAATTGACACCAGATCCGGTGACCTTTGGGACATGGTTTGACCCCCAATAGGAATGTGCGATCATCATGAAACGTTCAGATCAATTACAACTCAATAGATTCTACCTTCTTGTAACGTTTCAGCCTGATTGGACTTTGTTTTCACACAAATGGACCCAGAATGATGTGAAATTGTGCTTCGTGCAACATAATTCTGGGTGCCATTTACAAACCATAAGTGCTAATGACTCCATTCCTTTTTGTGGTTGTAGGGGCTGTTGATTGGAGTACATTAAAACAAACCTGATCTCTCTAGGACATTCAGAAGCCAAGTTATAAGCCCACAAATGTGTAACTGGACTACTTCTTTAAATTGACACCAGATCCGGTGACCTTTGGGACATGGTTTGACCCCCTTAGGAAAGTCCTATCATCATGAAACGTTCAGATCACTTACAACTCAATAGATTCTACCTTCCTGTAACGTTTCAGCCTGATTGGACCTTGTTTTCACACAAATGAACCCAGAATGATGTGAAATTGTGCTTCGTGCAACATAATTCTGGGTGCCATTTACAAACCATAAGTGCTAATGACTCCATTCCTCTTTGTGGTTGTAGGGGCTGTTGATTGGAGTACACTAAAACAAACCTGATCTCTCTAGGACATTCAGAAGCCAAGTTATATGCCCACAAATGTGTAACTGGACTACTTCTTTAAATTGACACCAGTTCCGGTGACCTTTGGGACATGGTTTGACCCCCTTAGGAAAGTGCTATCATCATGAAACGTTCAGATCACTTGCAACTCAATAGATTCTACCTTCCTGTAACATTTCAGCCTGATTGGACCTGGTTTTCACACAAATTAACCCAGAATGATGTGGAATTGTGCTTCGTGCAACATAATTCTGGGTGCCATTTACAAACCATAAGTGCTAATGACTCCATTCCTTTTTGTGGTTGTAGGGGCTGTTGATTGGAGAACACTAAAACAAACCTAACCTCTCTAGGACATTCAGAAGCCAAGTTATAAGCCCACAAAGGTGTAACTGGACTACTTTTTTAAAGTGACACCAGGCCCGGTGACCTTTGGGACATGGTTTGACCCCCTATAGGAATGTGCGATCATCTTGAAACGTTCAGATCACTTACAACTCAATAGATTCTACCTTCTGTAACGTTTCAGCCTTATTGGACCTTGTTTTCACACAAATGGACCCAGAATGATGTGAAATTGTGCTTCGTGCAACATAATTCTGGGTGCCATTTACAAACCTTAAGTGCTAATGATTCCATTCCTTTTTGTGGTTGTAGGGGCTGTGGATTGGAGTACACTAAAACAAACCTGATCTCTCTAGGACTTTCAGAAGCCAAGTTATAAGCCCACAAATGTGTAACTGGACTACTTCTTTAAATTGACACCAGATCCGGTGACCTTTGGGACATGGTTTGACCCCCTTAGGAAAGTGCTATCATCATGAATCGTTCACATCACTTACAACTCAATAGATTCTACCTTCCTGTAACGTTTCAGCCTGATTGGACCTTGTTTTCACACAAATGAACCCAGAATGATGTGATATTGTGCTTCGTGCAACATAATTCTGGGTGCCATTTACAAACCATAAGTGCTAATGACTCCATTCCTTTTTGTGGTTGTAGGGGCTGTTGATTGGAGTACACTAAAACAAACCTAACCTCTCTAGGACATTCAGAAGCCAAGTTATGAGCCCACAAAGGTGTAACTGGACTACTTCTTTAAAGTGACACCAGGCCCGGTGACCTTTGGGACATGGTTTTACCCCCTATAGGAATGTGCGATCATCTTGAAACGTTCAGATCACTTACAACTCAATAGATTCTACCTTCTTGTAGCGTTTCAGCCTGACTGGACCTTGTTTTCACACAAATGGACCCAGAATGATGTGAAATTGTGCTTCGTGCAACATAATTCTGGGTGCCATTTAAAAACCATAAGTGCGAATGACTCCATTCCTCTTTGTGGTTGTAGGGGCTGTTGATTGGAGTACATTAAAACAAACCTGATCTCTCTAGGACATTCAGAAGCCAAGTTATAAGCCCACAAATGTGTAACTGGACTACTTCTTTAAATTGACACCAGTTCCGGTGACCTTTGGGACATGGTTTGACCCCCTTAGGAAAGTGCTATCATCATGAAACGTTCAGATCACTTACAACTCAATAGATTCTACCTTCCTGTAACATTTCAGCCTGATTGGACCTTGTTTTCACACAAATTAACCCAGAATGATGTGGAATTGTGCTTCGTGCAACATAATTCTGGGTGCCATTTACAAACCATAAGTGCTAATGACTCCATTCCTTTTTGTGGTTGTAGGGGCTGTTGATTGGAGAACACTAAAACAAACCTAACCTCTCTAGGACATTCAGAAGCCAAGTTATAAGCCCACAAAGGTGTAACTGGACTACTTTTTTAAAGTGACACCAGGCCCGGTGACCTTTGGGACATGGTTTGACCACCTATAGGAATGTGCGATCATCTTGAAACGTTCAGATCACTTACAACTCAATAGATTCTACCTTCTTGTAGCGTTTCAGCCTGATTGGACCTTGTTTTCACACAAATGAACCCAGAATGATGTGAAATTGTGCTTCGTGCAACATAATTCTGGGTGCCATTTACAAAACATAAGTGCTAATGACTTCAATCCTTTTTGTGGTTGTAGGGGCTGTTGATTGGAGTACACTAAAACAAACCTGACTTCTCTAGGACATTCAGAAGCCAAGTTACAAGCCCACAAATGTGTAACTGGACTACTTCTTTAAATTGACACCAGATCCGGTGACCTTTGGGACATGGTTTGACCCCCTTAGGAAAGTGCTATCATCATGAAACGTTCAGATCACTTACAACTCAATAGATTCTACCTTCCTGTAACATTTCAGCCTGATTGGACCTTGTTTTCACACAAATGAACCCAGAATGATGTGAAATTGTGCTTCGTGCAACATAATTCTGGGTGCCATTTAAAAACCATAAGTGCTAATGACTCCATTCCTTTTTGTGGTGGTAGGGGCTGTTGATTGGAGTACACTAAAACAAACCTAACCTCTCTAGGACATTCAGAAGCCAAGTTATAAGCCCACAAAGGTGTAACTGGACTACTTCTTTAAAGTGACACCAGGCCCGGTGACCTTTGGGACATGGTTTTACCCCCTATAGGAATGTGCGATCATCTTGAAACGTTCAGATCACTTACAACTCAATAGATTCTACCTTCCTGTAACGTTTCAGCCTGATTGGACCTTGTTTTCACACAAATGGACCCAGAATGATTTGAAATTGTGCTTCGTGCAACATAATTCTGGGTGCCATTTAAAAACCTTAAGTGCTAATGACTCCATTCCTTTTTGTGGTTGTAGGGGCTGTGGATTGGAGTACACTTAAACAAACCTGATCTCTCTAGGACTTTCATAAGCCAAGTTAAAAGCCCACAAATGTGTAACTGGACTACTTCTTTAAATTGACACCAGATCCGGTGACCTTTGGGACATGGTTTGACCCCCTTAGGAAAGTGCTATCATCATGAAAAGTTCACATCACTTACAACTCAATAGATTCTACCTTCCTGTAACGTTTCAGCCTGATTGGACCTTGTTTTCACACAAATGAACCCAGAATGATGTGAAATTGTGCTTCGTGCAACATAATTCTGGGTGCCATTTAAAAACCATAAGTGCTAATGACTCCATTCCTTTTTGTGGTTGTAGGGGCTGTTGATTGGAGTATACTACAACAAACCTGATCTCTCTAGGACATTCAGAAGCCAAGTTATAAGCCCTCAAAGGTGTAACTGGACTACTTTAAAGTGACACCAGGCCCGGTGACCTTTGGGACATGGTTTGACCCCCTATAGGAATGTGCGATCATCATGAAACGTTCAGATCACTTACAACTCAATAGATTCTACCTTCTTGTAACGTTTCAGCCTGATTGGACCTTGTTTTCACACAAATGGACCCAGAATGATGTGAAATTGTGCTTCGTGCAACATAATTCTGGGTGCCATTTACAAACCATAAGTGCTAATGACTCCATTCATTTTTGTGGTTGTAGGGGCTGTTGATTGGAGTATACTACAACAAACCTGATCTCTCTAGGACATTCAGAAGCCAAGTTATAAGCCCTCAAAGGTGTAACTGGACTACTTTAAAGTGACACCAGGCCCGGTGACCTTTGGGACATGGTTTGACCCCCTATAGGAATGTGCGATCATCATGAAACGTTCAGATCACTTACAACTCAATAGATTCTACCTTCTTGTAACGTTTCAGCCTGATTGGACCTTGTTTTCACACAAATGGACCCAGAATGATGTGAAATTGTGCTTCGTGCAACATAATTCTGGGTGCCATTTACAAACCTTAAGTGCTAATGACTCCATTCATTTTTGTGGTTGTAGGGGCTGTTGATTGGAGTACACTAAAACAAACCTGATCTCTCTTGGACATTCAGAAGCCAAGTTATAAGCCCACAAATGTGTAAGTGGACTACTTCTTTAAATTGACACCAGATCCGGTGACCTTTGGGACATGGTTTGACCCCCTTAGGAATGTGCTATCATCATGAAACGTTCAGATCACTTACAACTCAATAGCTTCTACCTTCCTGTAACGTTTCAGCCTGATTGGACCTTGTTTTCACACAAATGGACCCAGAATGATGTGAAATTGTGCTTCGTGCAACATAATTTTGGGTGCCATTTACAAACCTTAAGTGATAATGACTCCATTCCTTTTTGTGGTTGTAGGGGCTGTGGATTGGAGTACACTAAAACAAACCTGATCTCTCTAGGACATTCAGAAGGCAAATTATAAGCCCACAAATGTGTAACTGGACTACTTCTTAAAATTGACACCAGATCCGGTGACCTTTGGGACACGGTTTGACCCCCTTAGGAAAGTGCTATCATCATGAAACGTTCAGATCACTTACAACTCAATAGATTCTACCTTCCTGTAACGTTTCAGCCTGATTGGACCTTGTTTTAACACAAATGAACCCAGAATGATGTGAAATTGTGCTTCGTGCAACATAATTCTGGGTGCCATTTAAAAACCATAAGTGCTAATGACTCCATTCCTTTTTGTGGTTGTAGGGGCTGTTGATTGGAATATACTAAAACAAACCTGATCTCTCTAGGACATTCAGAAGCCAAGTTATAAGCCCACAAATGTGTAACTGGACTACTTCTTTAAATTGACACCAGATCCGGTGACCTTTGGGACATGGTTTGACCCCCTTAGGAAAGTGCTATCATCATGAAACGTTCAGATCACTTACAACTCAATAGATTCTACCTTCCTGTAACGTTTCAGCCTGATTGGACCTTGTTTTCACACAAATGAACCCAGAATGATGTGAAATTGTGCTTCGTGCAACATAATTCTGGGTGCCATTTAAAAAACCATAAGTGCTAATGACTCCATTCCTTTTTGTGGTTGTAGGGGCTGTTGATTGGAGTACACTAAAACAAACCTAACCTCTCTAGGACATTCAGAAGCCAAGTTATAAGCCCACAAAGGTGTAACTGGACTACTTCTTTAAAGTGACACCAGGCCCGGTGACCTTTGGGACATGGTTTTACCCCCTATAGGAATGTGCGATCATCTTGAAACGTTCAGATCACTTACATCTCAATAGATTCTACCTTCCTGTAACGTTTCAGCCTGATTGGACCTTGTTTTTACACAAATGGACCGAGAATGATGTGAAAATGTGCTTCGTGCAACATAATTCTGGGTGCCATTTACAAACCTTAAGTGCTAATGACTCCATTCCTTTTTGTGGTTGTAGGGGCTGTGGATTGGAGTACACTAAAACAAACCTGATCTCTCTAGGACTTTCAGAAGCCAAGTTATAAGCCCACAAATGTGTAACTGGACTACTTTAAATTGACACCAGATCCAGTGACCTTTGGGACATGGTTTGACCCCCTTAGGAAAGTGCTATCATCATGAAACGTTCAGATCACTTACAACTCAATAGATTCTTCCTTCCTGTAACATTTCAGCCTGATTGGACCTTGTTTTCACACAAATGAACCCAGAATGATGTGAAATTCTGCTTCGTGCAACATAATTCTGGGTGCTATTTACAAACCATAAGTGCTAATGACTCCATTCCTTTTTGTGGTTGTAGGGGCTGTGGATTGGAGTACACTTAAACAAACCTGATCTCTCTAGGACTTTCATAAGCCAAGTTAAAAGCCCACAAATGTGTAACTGGACTACTTCTTTAAATTGACACCAGATCCGGTGACCTTTGGGACATGGTTTGACCCCCTTAGGAAAGTGCTATCATCATGAAAAGTTCACATCACTTACAACTCAATAGATTCTACCTTCCTGTAACGTTTCAGCCTGATTGGACCTTGTTTTCACACAAATGAACCCAGAATGATGTGAAATTGTGCTTCGTGCAACATAATTCTGGGTGCCATTTAAAAACCATAAGTGCTAATGACTCCATTCCTTTTTGTGGTTGTAGGGGCTGTTGATTGGAGTATACTACAACAAACCTGATCTCTCTAGGACATTCAGAAGCCAAGTTATAAGCCCTCAAAGGTGTAACTGGACTACTTTAAAGTGACACCAGGCCCGGTGACCTTTGGGACATGGTTTGACCCCCTATAGGAATGTGCGATCATCATGAAACGTTCAGATCACTTACAACTCAATAGATTCTACCTTCTTGTAACGTTTCAGCCTGATTGGACCTTGTTTTCACACAAATGGACCCAGAATGATGTGAAATTGTGCTTCGTGCAACATAATTCTGGGTGCCATTTACAAACCATAAGTGCTAATGACTCCATTCATTTTTGTGGTTGTAGGGGCTGTTGATTGGAGTATACTACAACAAACCTGATCTCTCTAGGACATTCAGAAGCCAAGTTATAAGCCCTCAAAGGTGTAACTGGACTACTTTAAAGTGACACCAGGCCCGGTGACCTTTGGGACATGGTTTGACCCCCTATAGGAATGTGCGATCATCATGAAACGTTCAGATCACTTACAACTCAATAGATTCTACCTTCTTGTAACGTTTCAGCCTGATTGGACCTTGTTTTCACACAAATGGACCCAGAATGATGTGAAATTGTGCTTCGTGCAACATAATTCTGGGTGCCATTTACAAACCTTAAGTGCTAATGACTCCATTCATTTTTGTGGTTGTAGGGGCTGTTGATTGGAGTACACTAAAACAAACCTGATCTCTCTTGGACATTCAGAAGCCAAGTTATAAGCCCACAAATGTGTAAGTGGACTACTTCTTTAAATTGACACCAGATCCGGTGACCTTTGGGACATGGTTTGACCCCCTTAGGAATGTGCTATCATCATGAAACGTTCAGATCACTTACAACTCAATAGCTTCTACCTTCCTGTAACGTTTCAGCCTGATTGGACCTTGTTTTCACACAAATGGACCCAGAATGATGTGAAATTGTGCTTCGTGCAACATAATTTTGGGTGCCATTTACAAACCTTAAGTGATAATGACTCCATTCCTTTTTGTGGTTGTAGGGGCTGTGGATTGGAGTACACTAAAACAAACCTGATCTCTCTAGGACATTCAGAAGGCAAATTATAAGCCCACAAATGTGTAACTGGACTACTTCTTAAAATTGACACCAGATCCGGTGACCTTTGGGACACGGTTTGACCCCCTTAGGAAAGTGCTATCATCATGAAACGTTCAGATCACTTACAACTCAATAGATTCTACCTTCCTGTAACGTTTCAGCCTGATTGGACCTTGTTTTAACACAAATGAACCCAGAATGATGTGAAATTGTGCTTCGTGCAACATAATTCTGGGTGCCATTTAAAAACCATAAGTGCTAATGACTCCATTCCTTTTTGTGGTTGTAGGGGCTGTTGATTGGAATATACTAAAACAAACCTGATCTCTCTAGGACATTCAGAAGCCAAGTTATAAGCCCACAAATGTGTAACTGGACTACTTCTTTAAATTGACACCAGATCCGGTGACCTTTGGGACATGGTTTGACCCCCTTAGGAAAGTGCTATCATCATGAAACGTTCAGATCACTTACAACTCAATAGATTCTACCTTCCTGTAACGTTTCAGCCTGATTGGACCTTGTTTTCACACAAATGAACCCAGAATGATGTGAAATTGTGCTTCGTGCAACATAATTCTGGGTGCCATTTAAAAAACCATAAGTGCTAATGACTCCATTCCTTTTTGTGGTTGTAGGGGCTGTTGATTGGAGTACACTAAAACAAACCTAACCTCTCTAGGACATTCAGAAGCCAAGTTATAAGCCCACAAAGGTGTAACTGGACTACTTCTTTAAAGTGACACCAGGCCCGGTGACCTTTGGGACATGGTTTTACCCCCTATAGGAATGTGCGATCATCTTGAAACGTTCAGATCACTTACATCTCAATAGATTCTACCTTCCTGTAACGTTTCAGCCTGATTGGACCTTGTTTTTACACAAATGGACCGAGAATGATGTGAAAATGTGCTTCGTGCAACATAATTCTGGGTGCCATTTACAAACCTTAAGTGCTAATGACTCCATTCCTTTTTGTGGTTGTAGGGGCTGTGGATTGGAGTACACTAAAACAAACCTGATCTCTCTAGGACTTTCAGAAGCCAAGTTATAAGCCCACAAATGTGTAACTGGACTACTTTAAATTGACACCAGATCCAGTGACCTTTGGGACATGGTTTGACCCCCTTAGGAAAGTGCTATCATCATGAAACGTTCAGATCACTTACAACTCAATAGATTCTTCCTTCCTGTAACATTTCAGCCTGATTGGACCTTGTTTTCACACAAATGAACCCAGAATGATGTGAAATTCTGCTTCGTGCAACATAATTCTGGGTGCTATTTACAAACCATAAGTGCTAATGACTCAATTCCTTTTTGAGGTTGTAGGGGATGTTGATTGGAGTACACTAAAACAAACCTAACCTCTCTAGGACATTCAGAAGCCAAGTTATAAGCCCACCAAGGTGTAACTGGACTACTTATTTAAAGTGACACCAGGCCCGGTGACCTCTGGGACATGGTTTTACCCCCTATAGGAATGTGCCATCATCTTGAAACGTTCAGATCACTTACAACTCAATAGATTCTACCTTCTTGTAGCGTTTCAGCCTGATTGGACCTTGTTTTCACACAAATGGACCCAGAATGATGTGAAATTGTGCTTCGTGCAACATAATTCTGGGTGCCATTTACAAACCTTAAGTGCTAATGACTCCATTCATTTTTGTGGTTGTAGGGGCTGTTGATTGGAGTACACTAAAACAAACCTGATCTCTCTTGGACATTCAGAAGCCAAGTTATAAGCCCACAAATGTGTAACTGGACTACTTCTTTAAATTGACACCAGATCCGGTGACCTTTGGGACATTGTTTGACCCCCTTAGGAATGTGCTATCATCATGAAACATTCAGATCACTTACAACTCAATAGATTCTACCTTCCTGTAACGTTTCAGCCTGATTGGACCTTGTTTTCACACAAATGGACCCAGAATTATGTGAAATTGTGCTTCATGCAACATAATTCTGGGTGCCATTTACAAACCTTAAGTGCTAATGACTCCATTCCTTTTTGTGGTTGTAGGGGCTGTGGATTGGAGTACACTAAAACAAACCTGATCTCTCTAGGACATTCAGAAGGCAAGTTATAAGCCCACAAATGTGTAACTGGACTACTTCTTAAAATTGACACCAGATCCGGTGACCTTTGGGACACGGTTTGACCCCCTTAGGAAAGTGCTATCATCATGAAACGTTCAGATCACTTACAACTCAATAGATTCTACCTTCCTGTAACGTTTCAGCCTGATTGGACCTTGTTTTCACTCAAATGAACCCAGAATGATGTGAAATTGTGCTTCGTGCAACATAATTCTGGGTGCCATTTAAAAACCATAAGTGCTAATGACTCCATTCCTTTTTGTGGTTGTAGGGGCTGTTGATTGGAGTATACTAAAACAACTCTGATCTCTCTAGGACATTCAGAAGCCAAGTTATAAGCCCACAAAGGTGTAACTGGACTACTTCTTTAAATTGACACCAGATCCGGTGACCTTTGGGACATGGTTTGACCCCCTTAAGAAAGTGCTATCATCATGAAACGTTCAGATCACTTACAACTCAATAGATTATACCTTCCTGTAACATTTCAGCCTGATTGGACCTTGTTTTCACACAAATGGACCCAGAATGATGTGAAATTGTGCTTCGTGCAACATAATTCTGGGTGCCATTTACAAACCATAAGTGCTAATGACTCCATTCATTTTTGTGGTTGTAGGGGCTGTTGATTGGAGTATACTACAACAAACCTGATCTCTCTAGGACATTCAGAAGCCAAGTTATAAGCCCTCAAAGGTGTAACTGGACTACTTTAAAGTGACACCAGGCCCGGTGACCTTTGGGACATGGTTTGACCCCCTATAGGAATGTGCGATCATCATGAAACGTTCAGATCACTTACAACTCAATAGATTCTACCTTCTTGTAACGTTTCAGCCTGATTGGACCTTGTTTTCACACAAATGGACCCAGAATGATGTGAAATTGTGCTTCGTGCAACATAATTCTGGGTGCCATTTACAAACCTTAAGTGCTAATGACTCCATTCATTTTTGTGGTTGTAGGGGCTGTTGATTGGAGTACACTAAAACAAACCTGATCTCTCTTGGACATTCAGAAGCCAAGTTATAAGCCCACAAATGTGTAAGTGGACTACTTCTTTAAATTGACACCAGATCCGGTGACCTTTGGGACATGGTTTGACCCCCTTAGGAATGTGCTATCATCATGAAACGTTCAGATCACTTACAACTCAATAGCTTCTACCTTCCTGTAACGTTTCAGCCTGATTGGACCTTGTTTTCACACAAATGGACCTAGAATGATGTGAAATTGTGCTTCGTGCAACATAATTTTGGGTGCCATTTACAAACCTTAAGTGATAATGACTCCATTCCTTTTTGTGGTTGTAGGGGCTGTGGATTGGAGTACACTAAAACAAACCTGATCTCTCTAGGACATTCAGAAGCCAAGTTATAAGCCCACAAATGTGTAACTGGACTACTTCTTTAAATTGACACCAGATCCGGTGACCTTTGGGACATGGTTTGACCCCCTTAGGAAAGTGCTATCATCATGAAACGTTCAGATCACTTACAACTCAATAGATTCTACCTTCCTGTAACGTTTCAGCCTGATTGGACCTTGTTTTCACACAAATGAACCCAGAATGATGTGAAATTGTGCTTCGTGCAACATAATTCTGGGTGCCATTTAAAAAACCATAAGTGCTAATGACTCCATTCCTTTTTGTGGTTGTAGGGGCTGTTGATTGGAGTACACTAAAACAAACCTAACCTCTCTAGGACATTCAGAAGCCAAGTTATAAGCCCACAAAGGTGTAACTGGACTACTTCTTTAAAGTGACACCAGGCCCGGTGACCTTTGGGACATGGTTTTACCCCCTATAGGAATGTGCGATCATCTTGAAACGTTCAGATCACTTACATCTCAATAGATTCTACCTTCCTGTAACGTTTCAGCCTGATTGGACCTTGTTTTTACACAAATGGACCGAGAATGATGTGAAAATGTGCTTCGTGCAACATAATTCTGGGTGCCATTTACAAACCTTAAGTGCTAATGACTCCATTCCTTTTTGTGGTAGTAGGGGCTGTGGATTGGAGTACACTAAAACAAACCTGATCTCTCTAGGACTTTCAGAAGCCAAGTTATAAGCCCACAAATGTGTAACTGGACTACTTTAAATTGACACCAGATCCAGTGACCTTTGGGACATGGTTTGACCCCCTTAGGAAAGTGCTATCATCATGAAACGTTCAGATCACTTACAACTCAATAGATTCTTCCTTCCTGTAACATTTCAGCCTGATTGGACCTTGTTTTCACACAAATGAACCCAGAATGATGTGAAATTCTGCTTCGTGCAACATAATTCTGGGTGCTATTTACAAACCATAAGTGCTAATGACTCAATTCCTTTTTGAGGTTGTAGGGGATGTTGATTGGAGTACACTAAAACAAACCTAACCTCTCTAGGACATTCAGAAGCCAAGTTATAAGCCCACCAAGGTGTAACTGGACTACTTATTTAAAGTGACACCAGGCCCGGTGACCTCTGGGACATGGTTTTACCCCCTATAGGAATGTGCCATCATCTTGAAACGTTCAGATCACTTACAACTCAATAGATTCTACCTTCTTGTAGCGTTTCAGCCTGATTGGACCTTGTTTTCACACAAATGGACCCAGAATGATGTGAAATTGTGCTTCGTGCAACATAATTCTGGGTGACATTTACAAACCTTAAGTGCTAATGACTCCATTCCTTTTTGTGGTTGTAGGGGCTGTTGATTGGAGTACACTAAAACAAACCTAACCTCTCTAGGACATTCGGAAGGCAAATTATAAGCCCACAAATGTGTAACTGGACTACTTCTTAAAATTGACACCAGATCCGGTGACCTTTGGGACACGGTTTGACCCCCTTAGGAAAGTGCTATCATCATGAAACGTTCAGATCACTTACAACTCAATAGATTCTACCTTCCTGTAACGTTTCAGCCTGATTGGACCTTGTTTTAACACAAATGAACCCAGAATGATGTGAAATTGTGCTTCGTGCAACATAATTCTGGGTGCCATTTAAAAACCATAAGTGCTAATGACTCCATTCCTTTTTGTGGTTGTAGGGGCTGTTGATTGGAATATACTAAAACAAACCTGATCTCTCTAGGACATTCAGAAGCCAAGTTATAAGCCCACAAATGTGTAACTGGACTACTTCTTTAAATTGACACCAGATCCGGTGACCTTTGGGACATGGTTTGACCCCCTTAGGAAAGTGCTATCATCATGAAACGTTCAGATCACTTACAACTCAATAGATTCTACCTTCCTGTAACGTTTCAGCCTGATTGGACCTTGTTTTCACACAAATGAACCCAGAATGATGTGAAATTGTGCTTCGTGCAACATAATTCTGGGTGCCATTTAAAAAACCATAAGTGCTAATGACTCCATTCCTTTTTGTGGTTGTAGGGGCTGTTGATTGGAGTACACTAAAACAAACCTAACCTCTCTAGGACATTCAGAAGCCAAGTTATAAGCCCACAAAGGTGTAACTGGACTACTTCTTTAAAGTGACACCAGGCCCGGTGACCTTTGGGACATGGTTTTACCCCCTATAGGAATGTGCGATCATCTTGAAACGTTCAGATCACTTACATCTCAATAGATTCTACCTTCCTGTAACGTTTCAGCCTGATTGGACCTTGTTTTTACACAAATGGACCGAGAATGATGTGAAAATGTGCTTCGTGCAACATAATTCTGGGTGCCATTTACAAACCTTAAGTGCTAATGACTCCATTCCTTTTTGTGGTAGTAGGGGCTGTGGATTGGAGTACACTAAAACAAACCTGATCTCTCTAGGACTTTCAGAAGCCAAGTTATAAGCCCACAAATGTGTAACTGGACTACTTTAAATTGACACCAGATCCAGTGACCTTTGGGATATGGTTTGACCCCCTTAGGAAAGTGCTATCATCATGAAACGTTCAGATCACTTACAACTCAATAGATTCTTCCTTCCTGTAACATTTCAGCCTGATTGGACCTTGTTTTCACACAAATGAACCCAGAATGATGTGAAATTCTGCTTCGTGCAACATAATTCTGGGTGCTATTTACAAACCATAAGTGCTAATGACTCAATTCCTTTTTGAGGTTGTAGGGGATGTTGATTGGAGTACACTAAAACAAACCTAACCTCTCTAGGACATTCAGAAGCCAAGTTATAAGCCCACCAAGGTGTAACTGGACTACTTATTTAAAGTGACACCAGGCCCGGTGACCTCTGGGACATGGTTTTACCCCCTATAGGAATGTGCCATCATCTTGAAACGTTCAGATCACTTACAACTCAATAGATTCTACCTTCTTGTAGCGTTTCAGCCTGATTGGACCTTGTTTTCACACAAATGGACCCAGAATGATGTGAAATTGTGCTTCGTGCAACATAATTCTGGGTGCCATTTACAAACCTTAAGTGCTAATGACTCCATTCATTTTTGTGGTTGTAGGGGCTGTTGATTGGAGTACACTAAAACAAACCTGATCTCTCTTGGACATTCAGAAGCCAAGTTATAAGCCCACAAATGTGTAACTGGACTACTTCTTTAAATTGACACCAGATCCGGTGACCTTTGGGACATTGTTTGACCCCCTTAGGAATGTGCTATCATCATGAAACATTCAGATCACTTACAACTCAATAGATTCTACCTTCCTGTAACGTTTCAGCCTGATTGGACCTTGTTTTCACACAAATGGACCCAGAATTATGTGAAATTGTGCTTCATGCAACATAATTCTGGGTGCCATTTACAAACCTTAAGTGCTAATGACTCCATTCCTTTTTGTGGTTGTAGGGGCTGTGGATTGGAGTACACTAAAACAAACCTGATCTCTCTAGGACATTCAGAAGGCAAGTTATAAGCCCACAAATGTGTAACTGGACTACTTCTTAAAATTGACACCAGATCCGGTGACCTTTGGGACACGGTTTGACCCCCTTAGGAAAGTGCTATCATCATGAAACGTTCAGATCACTTACAACTCAATAGATTCTACCTTCCTGTAACGTTTCAGCCTGATTGGACCTTGTTTTCACTCAAATGAACCCAGAATGATGTGAAATTGTGCTTCGTGCAACATAATTCTGGGTGCCATTTAAAAACCATAAGTGCTAATGACTCCATTCCTTTTTGTGGTTGTAGGGGCTGTTGATTGGAGTATACTAAAACAACTCTGATCTCTCTAGGACATTCAGAAGCCAAGTTATAAGCCCACAAAGGTGTAACTGGACTACTTCTTTAAATTGACACCAGATCCGGTGACCTTTGGGACATGGTTTGACCCCCTTAAGAAAGTGCTATCATCATGAAACGTTCAGATCACTTACAACTCAATAGATTATACCTTCCTGTAACATTTCAGCCTGATTGGACCTTGTTTTCACACAAATGAACCCAGAATGATGTGAAATTGTGCTTCATGCAACATAATTCTGGGTGCCATTTACAAACCTTAAGTGCTAATGACTCCATTCCTTTTTGTGGTTGTAGGGGCTGTGGATTGGAGTACACTAAAACAAACCTGATCTCTCTAGGACATTCAGAAGCCAAGTTATAAGCCCACAAATGTGTAACTGGACTACTTCTTTAAATTGACACCAGATCCGGTGACCTTTGGGACATGGTTTGACCCCCTTAGGAAAGTGCTATCATCATGAAACGTTCAGATCACTTACAACTCAATAGATTCTACCTTCCTGTAACGTTTCAGCCTGACTGGACCTTGTTTTCACACAAATGGACCCAGAATGAAGTGAAATTGTGCTTCTTGCAACATAATTCTGGGTGCCATTTAAAAAACATAAGTGCTAATGACTCCATTCCTTTTTGTGGTTGTAGGGGCTGTTGATTGGAGTACATTAAAACAACCCTGATCTCTCTAGGACATTCAGAAGCCAAGTTATAAGCCCACAAAGGTGTAACTGGACTACTTCTTTAAATTGACACCAGATCCGGTGACCTTTGGGACATGGTTTGACCCCCTATAGGAATGTGCGATCATCTTGAAACGTTCAGATCACTTACAACTCAATAGATTCTACCTTCTTGTAGCGTTTCAGCCTGATTGGACCTTGTTTTCACACAAATGAACCCAGAATGATGTGAAATTGTGCTTCGTGCAACATAATTCTGGGTGCCATTTACAAACCTTAAGTGCTAATGACTCCATTCCTTTTTGTGGTTGTAGGGGCTGTTGATTGGAGTACACTAAAACAAACCTGACCTCTCTAGGACATTCAGAAGCCAAGTTATAAGCCCACAAATGTGTAACTGGACTACTTCTTTAAATTGACACCAGATCCGGTGACCTTTGGGACATGGTTTGACCCCCTTAGGAAAGTGCTATCATCATGAAACGTTCAGATCACTTACAACTCAATAGATTCTACCTTCCTGTAACGTTTGAGCCTGATTGGACCTTGTTTTCACACAAATGGACCCAGAATGAAGTGAAATTGTGCTTCGTGCAACATAATTCTGGGTGCCATTTACAAACCATAAGTGCTAATGACTCCATTCCTTTTTGTGGTTGTAGGGGCTGTTGATTGGAGTACATTAAAACAAACCTGATCTCTCTAGGACATTCAGAAGCCAAGGTATAAGCCCACAAATGTGTAACTGGACTACTTCTTTAAATTGACACCAGATCCGGTGACCTTTGGGACATGGTTTGACCCCCTTAGGATAGGGCTATCATCATGAAACGTTCAGATCACTTACAACTCAATAGATTCTACCTTCCTGTAACGTTTCAGCCTTATTGGACCTTGTTTTCACACAAATGAACCCAGAATGATGTGAAATTGTGCTTCGTGCAACATAATTCTGGGTGCCATTTAAAAACCATAAGTGCAAATGACTCCATTCCTTTTTGTGGTTGTAGGGGATGTTGATTGGAGTATACTAAAACAAACCTGATCTCTCTAGGACATTCAGAAGCCAAGTTATAAGCCCACAAAGGTGTAACTGGACTACTTTAAATTGACACCAGATCCGGTGACCTTTGGGACATGGTTTGACCCCCTTAGGAATGTGCTATCATCATGAAACGTTCAGATCACTTACAACTCAATAGATTCTACCTTCTTGTAACATTTCAGCCTGATTGGACCTTGTTTTCACACAAATGAACCCAGAATGATGTGAAATTGTGCTTCGTGCAACATAATTCTGGGTGCCATTTAAAAACCATAAGTGCTAATGACTCCATTCCTTTTTGAGGTTGTAGGGGCTGTTGATTGGAGTATAGTAAAACAAACCTGATCTCTCTAGGACATTCAGAAGCCTAGTTATAAGCCCTCAAAGGTGTAAGTGGACTACTTCTTTAAAGTGACACCAGGCCCGGTGACCTTTGGGACATGGTTTGACCCCCTATAGGAATGTGCGATCATCATGAAATGTTCAGATCACTTACAACTCAATAGATTCTACCTTCTTGTAACGTTTCAGCCTGATTGGACCTTGTTTTCACACAAATGAACCCAGAAAGATGTGAAATTGTGCTTCGTGCAACATAATTCTGGGTGCCATTTAAAAACCATAAGTGCTAATGACTCCATTCCTTTTTGTGGTTGTAGGGGATGTTCATTGGAGTATACTAAAACAAACCTGATCTCTCTAGGACATTCAGAATCCAAGTTATAAGCCCACAAAGGTGTAACTGGACTACTTCTTTAAATTGACACCAGATCCGGTGACCTTTGGGACATGGTTTGACCCCCTTAGGAAAGTGCTATCATCATGAAACGTTCAGATCACTTACAACTCAATAGATTCTACCTTCCTGTAACATTTCAGCCTGATTGGACCTTGTTTTCACACAAATGAACCCAGAACGATGTGAAATTGTGCTTTGTGCAACATAATTCTGGGTGCCATTTACAAACCATAAGTGCTAATGACTCCATTCCTTTTTGTGGTTGTAGGAGCTGTTGGGTGGAGTACATTAAAACAAACCTGATCTCTCTAGGACATTCAGAAGCCAAGTTATAAGCCCACAAATGTGTAACTGGACTACTTCTTTAAATTGACACCAGATCCGGTGACCTTTGGGACATGGTTTGACCCCCTTGGGATAGTGCTATCATCATGAAACGTTCAGATCACTTACAACTCAATAGATTCTACCTTCCTGTAACATTTCAGCCTGATTGGACCTTGTTTTCACACAAATGAACCCAGAATGATGTGAAATTGTGCTTCGTGCAACATAATTATGGGTGCCATTTACAAACCATAAGTGCTAATGACTCCATTCCTTTTTGAGGTTGTAGGGGATGTTGATTGGAGTACACTAAAACAAATCTAACCTCTCTAGGACATTCAGAAGCCAAGTTATAAGCCCACAAAGGTGTAACTGGACTACTTCTTTAAAGTGACACCAGGCCCGGTGACCTTTGGGACATGGTTTTACCCCCTATAGGAATGTGCGATCATCTTGAAACGTTCAGATCACTTACAACTCAATAGATTCTACCTTCTTGTAGCGTTTCAGCCTGATTGAACCTTGTTTTCACACAAATGGACCCAGAATGATGTGAAATTTTGCTTCGTGCAACATAATTCTGGGTGCCATTTACAAACCTTACGTGCTAATGACTCCATTCCTTTTTGTTGTTGTAGGGGCTGTTGATTGGAGTACACTAAAACAAACCTGATCTCTCTAGGACATTCAGAAGCCAAGTTATAAGCCCACAAATGTGTAACTGGACTACTTCTTTAAATTGACACCAGATCCGGTGACCTTTGGGACATGGTTTGACCCCCTTAGGAATTTGCTATCATCATGAAACGTTCAGATCACTTACAACTCAATAGATTCTACCTTCCTGTAACGTTTCAGCCTGATTGGACCTTGTTTTCACACAAATGGACCAAGAATGAAGTGAAATTGTGCTTCGTGCAACATAATTCTGGGTGCCATTTACAAACCATAAGTGCTAATGACTCCATTCCTTTTTGTGGTTGTAGGGGCTGTTGATTGGAGTATACTAAAACAAACCTGATCTCTCTAGGACATTCAGAAGCCAAGTTATAAGCCCACAAAGGTGTAACTGGACTACTTTAAATTGACACCAGATCCGGTGACCTTTGGGACATGGTTTGACCCCCTTAGGAAAGTGATATCATCATGAAACGTTCAGATCACTTACAACTCAATAGATTCTACCTTCCTGTAACATTTCAGCCTGATTGGACCTTGTTTTCACACAAATGAACCCAGAATGATGTGAAATTGTGCTTCGTGCAACATAATTCTGGGTGCTATTTAAAAACCATAAGTGCTAATAACTTCATCCCTTTTTGAGGTTGTTGGGGGCTGTTGATTGGAGTACACTAAAACAAACCTGATCTCTCTAGGACATTCAGAAGCCAAGTTATAAGCCCTCAAAGGTGTAACTGGACTATTTATTTAAAGTGACACCAGGCCCGGTGACCTTTGGGACATGGTTTGACCCCCTATAGGAATGTGCGATCATCATGAAACGTTCAGATCACTTACAACTCAATAGATTCTACCTTCTTGTAACGTTTCAGCCTGATTGTACCTTGTCATCACACAAATGGACCCAGAATGATGTGAAATTGTGCTTCGTGCAACATAATTCTGGGTGCCATTTACAAACCATAAGTGCTAATGACTCCATTCCTCTTTGTGGTTGTAGGGGCTGTTGATTGGAGTACACTAAAACAAACCTGATCTCTCTAGGACATTCAGAAGCCAAGTTATATGCCCACAAATGTGTAACTGGACTACTTCTTTAAATTGACACCAGTTCCGGTGACCTTTGGGACATGGTTTGACCCCCTTAGGAAAGTGCTATCATCATGAAACGTTCAGATCACTTGCAACTCAATAGATTCTACCTTCCTGTAACATTTCAGCCTGATTGGACCTGGTTTTCACACAAATTAACCCAGAATGATGTGGAATTGTGCTTCGTGCAACATAATTCTGGGTGCCATTTACAAACCATAAGTGCTAATGACTCCATTCCTTTTTGTGGTTGTAGGGGCTGTTGATTGGAGAACACTAAAACAAACCTAACCTCTCTAGGACATTCAGAAGCCAAGTTATAAGCCCACAAAGGTGTAACTGGACTACTTTTTTAAAGTGACACCAGGCCCGGTGACCTATGGGACATGGTTTGACCCCCTTAGGAAAGGGCTATCATCATGAAACGTTCAGATCACTTACAACTCAATAGATTCTACCTTCCTGTAACGTTTCAGCCTTATTGGACCTTGTTTTCACACAAATGAACCCAGAATGATGTGAAATTGTGCTTTGTGCAACATAATTCTGGGTGCCATTTAAAAACCATAAGTGCAAATGACTCCATTCCTTTTTGTGGTTGTAGGGGATGTTGATTGGAGTATACTAAAACAAACCTGATCTCTCTAGGACATTCAGAAGCCAAGTTATAAGCCCACAAAGGTGTAACTGGACTACTTTAAATTGACACCAGATCCGGTGACCTTTGGGACATGGTTTGACCCCCTTAGGAATGTGCTATCATCATGAAACGTTCAGATCACTTACAACTCAATAGAATCTACCTTCTTGTAACATTTCAGCCTGATTGGACCTTGTTTTCACACAAATGAGCCCAGAATGATGTGAAATTGTGCTTCGTGCAACATAATTCTGGGTGCCATTTAAAAACCATAAGTGCTAATGACTCCATTCCTTTTTGAGGTTGTAGGGGCTGTTGATTGGAGTATAGTAAAACAAACCTGATCTCTCTAGGACATTCAGAAGCCAAGTTATAAGCCCTCAAAGGTGTAAGTGGACTACTTCTTTAAAGTGACACCAGGCCCGGTGACCTTTGGGACATGGTTTGACCCCCAATAGGAATGTGCGATCATCATGAAATGTTCAGATCACTTACAACTCAATAGATTCTACCTTCTTGTAACGTTTCAGCCTGATTGGACCTTGTTTTCACACAAATGAACCCAGAAAGATGTGAAATTGTGCTTCGTGCAACATAATTCTGGGTGCCATTTAAAAACCATAAGTGCTAATGACTCCATTCCTTTTTGTGGTTGTAGGGGATGTTCATTGGAGTATACTAAAACAAACCTGATCTCTCTAGGACATTCAGAATCCAAGTTATAAGCCCACAAAGGTGTAACTGGACTACTTCTTTAAATTGACACCAGATCCGGTGACCTTTGGGACATGGTTTGACCCCCTTAGGAAAGTGCTATCATCATGAAACGTTCAGATCACTTACAACTCAATAGATTCTACCTTCCTGTAACATTTCAGCCTGATTGGACCTTGTTTTCACACAAATGAACCCAGAACGATGTGAAATTGTGCTTTGTGCAACATAATTCTGGGTGCCATTTACAAACCATAAGTGCTAATGACTCCATTCCTTTTTGTGGTTGTAGGAGCTGTTGGTTGGAGTACATTAAAACAAACCTGATCTCTCTAGGACATTCAGAAGCCAAGTTATAAGCCCACAAATGTGTAACTGGACTACTTCTTTAAATTGACACCAGATCCGGTGACCTTTGGGACATGGTTTGACCCCCTTGGGAAAGTGCTATCATCATGAAACGTTCAGATCACTTACAACTCAATAGATTCTACCTTCCTGTAACATTTCAGCCTGATTGGACCTTGTTTTCACACAAATGAACCCAGAATGATGTGAAATTGTGCTTCGTGCAACATAATTATGGGTGCCATTTACAAACCATAAGTGCTAATGACTCCATTCCTTTTTGAGGTTGTAGGGGATGTTGATTGGAGTACACTAAAACAAATCTAACCTCTCTAGGACATTCAGAAGCCAAGTTATAAGCCCACAAAGGTGTAACTGGACTACTTCTTTAAAGTGACACCAGGCCCGGTGACCTTTGGGACATGGTTTTACCCCCTATAGGAATGTGCGATCATCTTGAAACGTTCAGATCACTTACAACTCAATAGATTCTACCTTCTTGTAGCGTTTCAGCCTGATTGAACCTTGTTTTCACACAAATGGACCCAGAATGATGTGAAATTGTGCTTCGTGCAACATAATTCTGGGTGCCATTTACAAACCTTACGTGCTAATGACTCCATTCCTTTTTGTTGTTGTAGGGGCTGTTGATTGGAGTACACTAAAACAAACCTGATCTCTCTAGGACATTCAGAAGCCAAGTTATAAGCCCACAAATGTGTAACTGGACTACTTCTTTAAATTGACACCAGATCCGGTGACCTTTGGGACATGGTTTGACCCCCTTAGGAATTTGCTATCATCATGAAACGTTCAGATCACTTACAACTCAATAGATTCTACCTTCCTGTAACGTTTCAGCCTGATTGGACCTTGTTTTCACACAAATGGACCAAGAATGAAGTGAAATTGTGCTTCGTGCAACATAATTCTGGGTGCCATTTACAAACCATAAGTGCTAATGACTCCATTCCTTTTTGTGGTTGTAGGGGCTGTTGATTGGAGTATACTAAAACAAACCTGATCTCTCTAGGACATTCAGAAGCCAAGTTATAAGCCCACAAAGGTGTAACTGGACTACTTTAAATTGACACCAGATCCGGTGACCTTTGGGACATGGTTTGACCCCCTTAGGAAAGTGCTATCATCATGAAACGTTCAGATCACTTACAACTCAATAGATTCTACCTTCCTGTAACATTTCAGCCTGATTGGACCTTGTTTTCACACAAATGAACCCAGAATGATGTGAAATTGTGCTTCGTGCAACATAATTCTGGGTGCTATTTAAAAACCATAAGTGCTAATAACTTCATCCCTTTTTGAGGTTGTTGGGGGCTGTTGATTGGAGTACACTAAAACAAACCTGATCTCTCTAGGACATTCAGAAGCCAAGTTATAAGCCCTCAAAGGTGTAACTGGACTATTTCTTTAAAGTGACACCAGGCCCGGTGACCTTTGGGACATGGTTTGACCCCCTATAGGAATGTGCGATCATCATGAAACGTTCAGATCACTTACAACTCAATAGATTCTACCTTCTTGTAACGTTTCAGCCTGATTGTACCTTGTTTTCACACAAATGGACCCAGAATGATGTGAAATTGTGCTTCGTGCAACATAATTCTGGGTGCCATTTACAAACCATAAGTGCTAATGACTCCATTCCTTTTTGTGTTTGTAGGGGCTGTTGGTTGGAGTACATTAAAACAATCCTGATCTCTCTAGGACATTCAGAAGCCAATAAGCCCACAAATGTGTAACTGGACAACTTCTTTAAATTGACACCAGATCCGGTGACCTTTGGGACATGGTTTGACCTCCTTAGGAAAGAGCTATCATCATGAAACGTTCAGATCACTTACAACTCAATAGATTCTACCTTCCTGTAACGTTTCAGCCTGATTGGACCTTGTTTTCACACAAATGAACCCAGAATGATGTGAAATTGTGCTTCGTGCAACATAATTCTGGGTGCCATTTACAAACCATAAGTGCTAATGACTCAATTCCTTTTTGTGGTTGTAGGGGCTGTTGATTGGAGTACACTAAAACAAACCTAACCTCTCTAGGACATTCAGAAGCCAAGTTATATGCCCACAAAGGTGTAACTGGACTACTTCTTTAAAGTGACACCAGGCCCGGTGACCTTTGGGACATGGTTTTACCCCCTATAGGAATGTGCGATAATCTTGAAACGTTCAGATCACTTACAACTCAATAGATTCTACCTTCTTGTAGCTTTTCAGCCTGATTGGACCTTGTTTTCACACAAATGGACCCAGAAAGATGTGAAATTGTGCTTCGTGCAACATAATTCTGGGTGCCATTTTCAAACCTTAAGTGCTAATGACTCCATTCCTTTTTGTGGTTGTAGGGGCTGTTGATTGGAGTACACTAAAACAAACCTGATTTCTCTAGGACATTCAGAAGCCAAGTTATAAGCCCACAAATGTGTAACTGGACTACTTCTTTAAATTGACACCAGATCCGGTGACCTTTGGGACATGGTTTGACCCCCTTAGGAATGTGCTATCATCATGAAACGTTCAGATCACTTACAACTCAATAGATTCTACCTTCCTGTAACGTTTCAGCCTGAATGGACCTTGTTTTCACACAAATGGACCCAGAATGATGTGAAATTGTGCTTCGTGCAACATAATTCTGGGTGCCATTTACAAACCTTAAGTGCTAATGACTCCATTCCTTTTTGTGGTTGTAGGGGCTGTTGATTGGAGTACACTAAAACAAACCTGATCTCTCTAGGACATTCAGAAGCCAAGTTATAAGCCCACAAATGTGTAACTGGACTACTTCTTTAAATTGACACCAGATCCGGTGACCTTTGGGACATGGTTTGACTCCCTTAGGAAAGTGCTATCATCATGAAATGTTCAGATCACTTACAACTCAATAGATTCTACCTTCCTGTAACGTTTCAGCCTGACTGGACCTTGTTTTCACACAAATGAACCCAGAATGATGTGAAATTGTGCTTCGTGCAACATAATTCTGGGTGCCATTTAAAAACCATAAGTGCTATTGACTCCATTCCTTTTTGTGATTGTAGGAGCTGTTGATTGGAGTATACTAAAACAAACCTGATCCCTCTAGGACATTCAGAAGCCAAGTTATAAGCCTACAAAGGTGTAACTGGACTACTTCTTTAAATTGACACCAGATCCGGTGACCTTTGGGACATGGTTTGACCCCCTTAGGAAAGTGCTATCATCATGAAACCTTGAGATCACTTACAACTCAATGGATTCTACCTTCTTGTAACGTTTCAGCCTGATTGGACCTTGTTTTCACACAAATGGACCCAGAATGATGTGAAATTGTGCTTCGTGCAACATAATTCTGGGTGCCATTTACAAACCATAAGTGCTTATGACTCCATTCCTTTTTGTGGTTGTAGGGGCTGTTGGTTGGAGTACATTAAAACAATCCTGATCTCTCTAGGACATTCAGAAGCCAAGTTATAAGCCCACAAATGTGTAACTGGACTACTTCTTTAAATTCACACCAGATCCGGTGACCTTTGGGACATGGTTTGACCTCCTTAGGAAAGTGCTATCATCATGAAACGTTCAGATCACTTACAACTCAATAGATTCTACCTTCCTGTAACGTTTCAGCCTGATTGGACCTTGTTTTCACACAAATGAACCCAGAATGATGTGAAATTGTGCTTCGTGCAACATAATTCTGGGTGCCATTTACAAACCATAAGTGCTAATGACTCCATTCCTTTTTGTGGTTGTAGGGGCTGTTGATTGGAGTACACTAAAACAAACCTAACCTCTCTAGGACATTCAGAAGCCAAGTTATATGCCCACAAAGGTGTAACTGGACTACTTCTTTAAAGTGACACCAGGCCCGGTGACCTTTGGGACATGGTTTTACCCCCTATAGGAATGTGCGATCATCTTGAAACGTTCAGATCACTTACAACTCAATAGATTCTACCTTCTTGTAGCGTTTAAGCCCGATTGGACCTTGTTTTCACACAAATGGACCCAGAATGATGTGAAATTGTGCTTCGTGCAACATAATTCTGGGTGCCATTTACAAACCTTAAGTGCTAATGACTCAATTCCTTTTTGTTGTTGTAGGGGCTGTTGATTGGAGTACACTAAAACAAACCTGATCTCTCTAGGACATTCAGAAGCCAAGTTATAAGCCCACAAATGTGTAACTGGACAACTTCTTTAAATTGACACCAGATCCGGTGACCTTTGGGACATGGTTTGACCCCCTTAGGAATGTGCTATCATCATGAAACGTTCAGATCACTTACAACTCAATAGATTCTACCTTCCTGTAACGTTTCAGCCTGATTGGAACTTGTTTTCACACAAATGGACCCAGAATGATGTGAAATTGTGCTTCGTGCAACATAATTTTGGGTGCCATTTACAAACCTTAAGTGCTAATGACTCCATTCCTTTTTGTGGTTGTAGGGGCTGTTGATTGGAGTACACTAAAACAAACCTGATCTCTCTAGGACATTCAGAAGCCAAGTTATAAGCCCACAAATGTGTAACTGGACTACTTCTTTAAATTGACACCAGATCCGGTGACCTTTGGGACATGGTTTGACCCCCTTAGGAAAGTGCTATCATCATGAAATGTTCAGATCACTTACAACTCAATAGATTCTACCTTCCTGTAACGTTTCAGCCTGACTGGACCTTGTTTTCACACAAATGAACCCAGAATGATGTGAAATTGTGCTTCGTGCAACATAATTCTGGGTGCCATTTAAAAACCATAAGTGCTATTGACTCCAATCCTTTTTGTGATTGTAGGGGCTGTTGATTGGAGTATACTAAAACAAACCTGATCTCTCTAGGACATTCAGAAGCCAAGTTATAAGCCTACAAAGGTGTAACTGGACTACTTCTTTAAATTGACACCAGATCCGGTGACCTTTGGGACATGGTTTGACCCCCTTAGGAAAGTGCTATCATCATGAAACGTTGAGATCACTTACAACTCAATGGATTCTACCTTCCTGTAACATTTCAGCATGATTGGACCTTGTTTTCACACAAATGAACCCAGAATGATGTGAAATTGTGCTTCGTGCAACATAATTATGGGTGCCATTTACAAACCATAAGTGCTAATGACTCCATTCCTTTTTGAGGTTGTAGGGGATGTTGATTGGAGTACACTAAAACAAATCTAACCTCTCTAGGACATTCAGAAGCCAAGTTATAAGCCCACAAAGGTGTAACTGGACTACTTCTTTAAAGTGACACCAGGCCCGGTGACCTTTGGGACATGGTTTTACCCCCTATAGGAATGTGCGATCATCTTGAAACGTTCAGATCCCTTACAACTCAATAGATTCTACCTTCTTGTAGCGTTTCTTCCTGATTGGACCTTGTTTTCACACAAATGGACCCAGAATGATGTGAAATTGTGCTTCGTGCAACATAATTCTGGGTGCCATTTACAAACCTTACGTGCTAATGACTCCATTCCTATTTGTTGTTGTAGGGGCTGTTGATTGGAGTACACTAAAACAAACCTGATCTCTCTAGGACATTCAGAAGCCAAGTTATAAGCCCACAAATGTGTAACTGGACTACTTCTTTAAATTGACACCAGATCCGGTGACCTTTGGGACATGGTTTGACCCCCTTAGGAATTTGCTATCATCATGAAACGTTCAGATCACTTACAACTCAATAGATTCTACCTTCCTGTAACGTTTCAGCCTGATTGGACCTTGTTTTCACACAAATGGACCAAGAATGAAGTGAAATTGTGCTTCGTGCAACATAATTCTGGGTGCCATTTACAAACCATAAGTACTAATGACTCCATTCCTTTTTGTGGTTGTAGGGGCTGTTGATTGAAGTATACTAAAACAAACCTGATCTCTCTAGGACATTCAGAAGCCAAGTTATAAGCCCACAAAGGTGTAACTGGACTACTTTAAATTGACACCAGATCCGGTGACCTTTGGGACATGGTTTGACCCCCTTAGGAAAGTGCTATCATCATGAAACGTTCAGATCACTTACAACTCAATAGATTCTACCTTCCTGTAACATTTCAGCCTGATTGGACCTTGTTTTCACACAAATGAACCCAGAATGATGTGAAATTGTGCTTCGTGCAACATAATTCTGGGTGCTATTTAAAAACCATAAGTGCTAATAACTTCATCCCTTTTTGAGGTTGTTGGGGGCTGTTGATTGGAGTACACTAAAACAAACCTGATCTCTCTAGGACATTCAGAAGCCAAGTTATAAGCCCTCAAAGGTGTAACTGGACTATTTCTTTAAAGTGACACCAGGCCCGGTGACCTTTGGGACATGGTTTGACCCCCTATAGGAATGTGCGATCATCATGAAACGTTCAGATCACTTACAACTCAATAGATTCTACCTTCTTGTAACGTTTCAGCCTGATTGTACCTTGTTTTCACACAAATGGACCCAGAATGATGTGAAATTGTGCTTCGTGCAACATAATTCTGGGTGCCATTTACAAACCATAAGTGCTAATGACTCCATTCCTTTTTGTGGTTGTAGGGGCTGTTGGTTGGAGTACATTAAAACAATCCTGATCTCTCTAGGACATTCAGAAGCCAAGTTATAAGCCCACAAATGTGTAACTGGACAACTTCTTTAAATTGACACCAGATCCGGTGACCTTTGGGACATGGTTTGACCTCCTTAGGAAAGAGCTATCATCATGAAACGTTCAGATCACTTACAACTCAATAGATTCTACCTTCCTGTAACGTTTCAGCCTGATTGGACCTTGTTTTCACACAAATGAACCCAGAATGATGTGAAATTGTGCTTCGTGCAACATAATTCTGGGTGCCATTTACAAACCATAAGTGCTAATGACTCAATTCCTTTTTGTGGTTGTATGGGCTGTTGATTGGAGTACACTAAAACAAACCTAACCTCTCTAGGACATTCAGAAGCCAAGTTATAAGCCCACAAAGGTGTAACTGGACTACTTCTTTAAAGTGACACCAGGCCCGGTGACCTTTGGGACATGGTTTTACCCCCTATAGGAATGTGCGATAATCTTGAAACGTTCAGATCACTTACAACTCAATAGATTCTACCTTCTTGTAGCTTTTCAGCCTGATTGGACCTTGTTTTCACACAAATGGACCCAGAAAGATGTGAAATTGTGCTTCGTGCAACATAATTCTGGGTGCCATTTTCAAACCTTAAGTGCTAATGACTCCATTCCTTTTTGTGGTTGTAGGGGCTGTTGATTGGAGTACACTAAAACAAACCTGATTTCTCTAGGACATTCAGAAGCCAAGTTATAAGCCCACAAATGTGTAACTGGACTACTTCTTTAAATTGACACCAGATCCGGTGACCTTTGGGACATGGTTTGACCCCCTTAGGAATGTGCTATCATCATGAAACGTTCAGATCACTTACAACTCAATAGATTCTACCTTCTTGTAGCGTTTAAGCCCGATTGGACCTTGTTTTCACACAAATGGACCCAGAATGATGTGAAATTGTGCTTCGTGCAACATAATTCTGGGTGCCATTTACAAACCTTAAGTGCTAATGACTCCATTCCTTTTTGTTGTTGTAGGGGCTGTTGATTGGAGTACACTAAAACAAACCTGATCTCTCTAGGACATTCAGAAGCCAAGTTATAAGCCCACAAATGTGTAACTGGACAACTTCTTTAAATTGACACCAGATCCGGTGACCTTTGGGACATGGTTTGACCCCCTTAGGAATGTGCTATCATCATGAAACGTTCAGATCACTTACAACTCAATAGATTCTACCTTCCTGTAACGTTTCAGCCTGATTGGAACTTGTTTTCACACAAATGGACCCAGAATGATGTGAAATTGTGCTTCGTGCAACATAATTCTGGGTGCCATTTACAAACCTTAAGTGCTAATGACTCCATTCCTTTTTGTGGTTGTAGGGGCTGTTGATTGGAGTACACTAAAACAAACCTGATCTCTCTAGGACATTCAGAAGCCAAGTTATAAGCCCACAAATGTGTAACTGGACTACTTCTTTAAATTGACACCAGATCCGGTGACCTTTGGGACATGGTTTGACTCCCTTAGGAAAGTGCTATAATCATGAAATGTTCAGATCACTTACAACTCAATAGATTCTACCTTCCTGTAACGTTTCAGCCTGACTGGACCTTGTTTTCACACAAATGAACCCAGAATGATGTGAAATTGTGCTTCGTGCAACATAATTCTGGGTGCCATTTAAAAACCATAAGTGCTATTGACTCCATTCCTTTTTGTGATTGTAGGAGCTGTTGATTGGAGTATACTAAAACAAACCTGATCTCTCTAGGACATTCAGAAGCCAAGTTATAAGCCTACAAAGGTGTAACTGGACTACTTCTTTAAATTGACACTAGATCCGGTGACCTTTGGGACATGGTTTGACCCCCTTAGGAAAGTGCTATCATCATGAAACGTTGAGATCACTTACAACTCAATGGATTCTACCTTCTTGTAACGTTTCAGCCTGATTGGACCTTGTTTTCACACAAATGGACCCAGAATGATGTGAAATTGTGCTTCGTGCAACATAATTCTGGGTGCCATTTACAAACCATAAGTGCTTATGACTCCATTCCTTTTTGTGGTTGTAGGGGCTGTTGGTTGGAGTACATTAAAACAATCCTGATCTCTCTAGGACATTCAGAAGCCAAGTTATAAGCCCACAAATGTGTAACTGGACTACTTCTTTAAATTGACACCAGATCCAGTGACCTTTTGGACATGGTTTGACCTCCTTAGGAAAGTGCTATCATCATGAAACGTTCAGATCACTTACAACTCAATAGATTCTACCTTCCTGTAACGTTTCAGCCTGATTGGACCTTGTTTTCACACAAATGAACCCAGAATGATGTGAAATTGTGCTTCGTGCAACATAATTATGGGTGCCATTTACAAACCATAAGTGCTAATGACTCCATTCCTTTTTGTGGTTGTAGGGGCTGTTGATTGGAGTACACTTAAACAAACCTAACCTCTCTAGGACATTCAGAAGCCAAGTTATATGCCCACAAAGGTGTAACTGGACTACTTCTTTAAAGTGACACCAGGCCCGGTGACCTTTGGGACATGGTTTTACCCCCTATAGGAATGTGCGATCATCTTGAAACGTTCAGATCACTTACAACTCAATAGATTCTACCTTCTTGTAGCATTTCAGCCTGATTGGACCTTGTTTTCACACAAATGGACCCAGAAAGATGTGAAATTGTGCTTCGTGCAACATAATTCTGGGTGCCATTTACTAACCATAAGTTCTAATGACTCCATTCCTTTTTGTGGTTGTAGGGGCTGTTGATTGGAGTACACTAAAACAAACCTGACCTCTCTAGGACATTCAGAACCAAGTTATAAGCCCACAAAGGTGTAACTGGACTACTTCTTTAAATTGACACCAGGCCCGGTGACCTTTGGGACATGGTTTGACCCCCTTAGGAAAGTGCTATCATCTTGAAACGTTCAGATCACTTACAACTCAATAGATTCTACCTTCCTGTAACGTTTCAGCCTGATTGGACCTTGTTTTCACACAAATGGACCCAGAATGAAGTGAAATTGTGCTTCGTGCAACATAATTCTGGGTGCCATTTACAAACCATAAGTGCTAATGACTCAATTCCTTTTTGTGGTTGTATGGGCTGTTGATTGGAGTACACTAAAACAAACCTAACCTCTCTAGGACATTCAGAAGCCAAGTTATAAGCCCACAAATGTGTAACTGGACTACTTCTTTAAATTGACACCAGATCCGGTGACCTTTGGGACATGGTTTGACCCCCTTAGGAATGTGCTATCATCATGAAACGTTCAGATCACTTACAACTCAATAGATTCTACCTTCTTGTAGCGTTTAAGCCCGATTGGACCTTGTTTTCACACAAATGGACCCAGAATGATGTGAAATTGTGCTTCGTGCAACATAATTCTGGGTGCCATTTACAAACCTTAAGTGCTAATGACTCCATTCCTTTTTGTTGTTGTAGGGGCTGTTGATTGGAGTACACTAAAACAAACCTGATCTCTCTAGGACATTCAGAAGCCAAGTTATAAGCCCACAAATGTGTAACTGGACAACTTCTTTAAATTGACACCAGATCCGGTGACCTTTGGGACATGGTTTGACCCCCTTAGGAATGTGCTATCATCATGAAACGTTCAGATCACTTACAACTCAATAGATTCTACCTTCCTGTAACGTTTCAGCCTGATTGGAACTTGTTTTCACACAAATGGACCCAGAATGATGTGAAATTGTGCTTCGTGCAACATAATTCTGGGTGCCATTTACAAACCTTAAGTGCTAATGACTCCATTCCTTTTTGTGGTTGTAGGGGCTGTTGATTGGAGTACACTAAAACAAACCTGATCTCTCTAGGACATTCAGAAGCCAAGTTATAAGCCCACAAATGTGTAACTGGACTACTTCTTTAAATTGACACCAGATCCGGTGACCTTTGGGACATGGTTTGACTCCCTTAGGAAAGTGCTATAATCATGAAATGTTCAGATCACTTACAACTCAATAGATTCTACCTTCCTGTAACGTTTCAGCCTGACTGGACCTTGTTTTCACACAAATGAACCCAGAATGATGTGAAATTGTGCTTCGTGCAACATAATTCTGGGTGCCATTTAAAAACCATAAGTGCTATTGACTCCATTCCTTTTTGTGATTGTAGGAGCTGTTGATTGGAGTATACTAAAACAAACCTGATCTCTCTAGGACATTCAGAAGCCAAGTTATAAGCCTACAAAGGTGTAACTGGACTACTTCTTTAAATTGACACTAGATCCGGTGACCTTTGGGACATGGTTTGACCCCCTTAGGAAAGTGCTATCATCATGAAACGTTGAGATCACTTACAACTCAATGGATTCTACCTTCTTGTAACGTTTCAGCCTGATTGGACCTTGTTTTCACACAAATGGACCCAGAATGATGTGAAATTGTGCTTCGTGCAACATAATTCTGGGTGCCATTTACAAACCATAAGTGCTTATGACTCCATTCCTTTTTGTGGTTGTAGGGGCTGTTGGTTGGAGTACATTAAAACAATCCTGATCTCTCTAGGACATTCAGAAGCCAAGTTATAAGCCCACAAATGTGTAACTGGACTACTTCTTTAAATTGACACCAGATCCAGTGACCTTTTGGACATGGTTTGACCTCCTTAGGAAAGTGCTATCATCATGAAACGTTCAGATCACTTACAACTCAATAGATTCTACCTTCCTGTAACGTTTCAGCCTGATTGGACCTTGTTTTCACACAAATGAACCCAGAATGATGTGAAATTGTGCTTCGTGCAACATAATTATGGGTGCCATTTACAAACCATAAGTGCTAATGACTCCATTCCTTTTTGTGGTTGTAGGGGCTGTTGATTGGAGTACACTTAAACAAACCTAACCTCTCTAGGACATTCAGAAGCCAAGTTATATGCCCACAAAGGTGTAACTGGACTACTTCTTTAAAGTGACACCAGGCCCGGTGACCTTTGGGACATGGTTTTACCCCCTATAGGAATGTGCGATCATCTTGAAACGTTCAGATCACTTACAACTCAATAGATTCTACCTTCTTGTAGCATTTCAGCCTGATTGGACCTTGTTTTCACACAAATGGACCCAGAAAGATGTGAAATTGTGCTTCGTGCAACATAATTCTGGGTGCCATTTACAAAACTTAAGTGCTAATGACTCCATTCCTTTTTGTGGATGTAGGGGCTGTGGATTGGAGTACACTTAAACAAACCTGATCTCTCTAGGACATTCAGAAGCCAAGTTATAAGCCCACAAATGTGTAACTGGACTACTTCTTTAAATTGACACCAGATCCGGTGACCTTTGGGACATGGTTTGACCCCCTTAGGAATGTGCTATCATCATGAAACGTTCAGATCACTTACAACTCAATAGATTCTACCTTCCTGTAACGTTTCAGCCTGATTGGAACTTGTTTTCACACAAATGGACCCAGAATGATGTGAAATTGTGCTTCGTGCAACATAATTCTGGGTGCCATTTACAAACCTTAAGTGCTAATGACTCCATTCCTTTTGTGGTTGTAGGGGCTGTTGATTGGAGTACACTAAAACAAACCTGATCTCTCTAGGACATTCAGAAGCCAAGTTATAAGCCCACAAATCTGTAATTGGACTACTTCTTTAAATTGACACCAGATCCGGTGACCTTTGGGACATGGTTTGACCCCCTTAGGAAAGTGCTATCATCATGAAATGTTCAGATCACTTACAACTCAATATATTCTACCTTCCTGTAACGTTTCAGCCTGACTGGACCTTGTTTTCACACAAATGAACCCAGAATGATGTGAAATTGTGCTTCGTGCAACATAATTCTGGGTGCCATTTAAAAACCATAAGTGCTATTGACTCCATTCCTTTTTGTGATTGTAGGGGCTGTTGATTGGAGTATACTAAAACAAACCTGATCTCTCTAGGACATTCAGAAGCCAAGTTATAAGCCTACAAAGGTGTAACTGGACTACTTCTTTAAATTGACACCAGATCCGGTGACCTTTGGGACATGGTTTGACCCCCTTAGGAAAGTGCTATCATCATGAAACGTTGAGATCACTTACAACTCAATGGATTCTACCTTCCTGTAAC
The DNA here is from genome assembly GCF_043380555.1 of Nothobranchius furzeri. NCBI lineage: Eukaryota > Metazoa > Chordata > Actinopteri > Cyprinodontiformes > Nothobranchiidae > Nothobranchius > Nothobranchius furzeri. The sequence goes on from NC_091746.1 coordinate 32,210,156, forward strand.
ATTTCAGCCTGATTGGACCTTGTTTTCACACAAATGAACCCAGAATGATGTGAAATTGTGCTTCGTGCAACATAATTCTGGGTGCCATTTAAAAACCATAAGTGCTAATGACTCCATCCCTTTTTGAGGTTGTAGGGGCTGTTGATTGGAGTACACTAAAACAAACCTGATCTCTCTAGGAAATTCAGAAGCCAAGTTATAAGCCCTCAAAGGTGTAACTGGACTACTTCTTTAAAGTGACACCAGGCCCGGTGACCTTTGGGACATGGTTTGACCCCCTATAGGAATGTGCGATCATCATGAAACGTTCAGATCACTTACAACTCAATAGATTCTACCTTCTTGTAACGTTTCAGCCTGATTGGACCTTGTTTTCACACAAATGGACGCAGAATGATGTGAAATTGTGCTTCGTGCAACATAATTCTGGGTGCCATTTACAAACCATAAGTGTTTATGACTCCATTCCTTTTTGTGGTTGTAGGGGCTGTTGGTTGGAGTACATTAAAACAATCCTGATCTCTCTAGGACATTCAGAAGCCAAGTTATAAGCCCACAAAGGTGTAACTGGACTACTTCTTTAAAGTGACACCAGGCCCGGTGACCTTTGGGACATGGTTTGACCCCCTATAGGAATGTGCGATCATATTGAAACGTTCAGATCACTTACAACTCAATAGATTCTACCTTCTTGTAGCGTTTCAGCCCGATTGGACCTTGTTTTCACACAAATGGACCCAGAATGATGTGAAATTGTGCTTCGTGCAACATAATTCTGGGTGCCATTTACAAACCTTAAGTACTAATGACTCCATTCCTTTTTGTTGTTGTAGGGGCTGTTGATTGGAGTACACTAAAACAAACCTGATCTCTCTAGGACATTCAGAAGCCAAGTTATAAGCCCACAAATGTGTAACTGGACAACTTCTTTAAATTGACACCAGATCCGGTGACCTTTGGGACATGGTTTGACCCCCTTAGGAATGTGCTATCATCATGAAACGTTCAGATCACTTACAACTCAATAGATTCTACCTTCCTGTAACGTTTCAGCCTGATTGGAACTTGTTTTCACACAAATGGACCCAGAATGATGTGAAATTGTGCTTCGTGCAACATAATTCTGGGTGCCATTTACAAACCTTAAGTGCTAATGACTCCATTCCTTTTTGTGGTTGTAGGGGCTGTTGATTGTAGTTCACTAAAACAAACCTGATCTCTCTAGGACATTCAGAAGCCAAGTTATAAGCCCACAAATGTGTAACTGGACTACTTCTTTAAATTGACACCAGATCCGGTGACCTTTGGGACATGGTTTGACCCCCTTAGGAAAGTGCTATCATCATGAAACGTTCAGATCACTTACAACTCAATAGATTCTACCTTCCTGTAACGTTTCAGCCTGACTGGACCTTGTTTTCACACAAATGAACCCAGAATGATGTGAAATTGTGCTTTGTGCAACATAATTCTGGGTGCCATTTAAAAACCATAAGTGCTATTGACTCCATTCCTTTTTGTGGTTGTAGGGGCTGTTGATTGGAGTATACTAAAACAAACCTGATCTCTCTAGGACATTCAGAAGCCAAGTTATAAGCCTACAAAGGTGTAACCGGACTACTTCTTTAAATTGACACCAGATCCGGTGACCTTTGGGACATGATTTGACCCCCTTAGGAAAGTGCTATCATCATGAAACGTTGAGATCACTTACAACTCAATGGATTCTACCTTCCTGTAACATTTCAGCCTGATTGGACCTTGTTTTCACACAAATGAACCCAGAAGGATGTGAAATTGTGCTTCGTGCAACATAATTCTGGGTGCCATTTAAAAACCATAAGTGCTAATGACTCCATCCCTTTTTGAGGTTGTAGGGGCTGTTGATTGGAGTACACTAAAACAAACCTGATCTCTCTAGGAAATTCAGAAGCCAAGTTATAAGCCCTCAAAGGTGTAACTGGACTACTTCTTTAAAGTGACACCAGGCCCGGTGACCTTTGGGACATGGTTTGACCCCCTATAGGAATGTGCGATCATCATGAAACGTTCAGATCACTTACAACTCAATAGATTCTACCTTCTTGTAACGTTTCAGCCTGATTGGACCTTGTTTTCACACAAATGGACCCAGAATGATGTGAAATTGTGCTTCGTGCAACATAATTCTGGGTGCCATTTACAAACCATAAGTGCTAATGACTCCATTCCTTTTTGTGGTTGTAGGGGCTGTTGGTTGGAGTACATTAAAACAAACCTGATCTCTCTAGGACAGTCAGAAGCCAAGTTATAAGCCCACAAATGTGTAACTGGACTACTTCTTTAAATTGACACCAGATCCGGTGACCTTTGGGACATGGTTTGACCCCCTTAGGAAAGTGCTATCATCATGAAACGTTCAGATCACTTACAACTCAATAGATTCTACCTTCCTGTAACGTTTCAGCCTGATTGGACCTTGTTTTCACAAAAATGAACCCAGAATGATGTGAAATTGTGCTTCGTGCAACATAATTCTGGGTGCCATTTACAAACTGTTGAATAAAGATTTTCGATTCCTCCAGACCTGTCTTATTATATAATAGCAGTTCTGGATTACATCTCAAATCTGTATGTTAGTGAAACCAGGCTTCAGGGTTCAGCTAGAGGTCTGTGTGTGGTGATTTGACTCCTGATCTCATGCTGCCATAAATGATGTGTGTGTTTCAACTAATCTGCTATCCATGACAAATTTATGTTGTAGTTTAACCTTGTATCGACTTTTTATGGTGTAGCCTAGGATGTGATAAGAACTTCAGGGACACGTATAGAGATGTTTATGTTTGACTTCCTTTGATCTGAGCTGAAGAAGGAAGAAGGAGGAGGGAAGACCCCCGCCCATCTGACTGATACCGGAGGGGGCTGGGAGAGGACCCAAGGCCGGAGAATGTTTCCGAGGCAGGGGTTGCCATGGAGACGGAAGGGGGGCTAGGAGGAGAGAGTTGAGGAGAATAAAAGGGTGAGGGCTCCGGGGAGAGGGGGTCGGTCTGGGGCTTTTTGGGTGTTGGGGAAGAGTTCGGAGGACAACTGTAACGGTTGAGTGATCTGACCCGCTGCGTCGGGAAATCTGGAATATTTTTACTTCATCATATAAAATAAAATATTTGCTCCTTCATATAAGGGGCTTTAAACGGAATTTCCAGCCTGGGGTCTCCAATCGTGTCGTGTAACAGCTGAAAGGTGAGGCGCTGGTTACTTCTAATCCCACTCCAAGAGGTTAACACTTAAACTTAAAATCTTTAACCTGGGCATAGCATAAGCTGCAGGTGACTGAGTTGTGGTGAAGTTATAACAAGAGTCTTCCTTTGTGCTGCTAAAGTATGTTTGCCAGAGTCTAAATCTAGGTAAAGATGATCGCTGATTAGCTCACAGAGGTGTAAGCTCAGACTGGATTCACGCTCACGCACAAATAGAATTACAAGTCAACCCTGAGACGTAGTGTTTATTAAAGAGTCAGCTAGTTTGGGAGGATGACTTGTAACATGGCGCCCAATAACGTGGGGCTGTGATTTCGCAGTTGAGTAGAAAACAACCTGTTGTGAGCTTAGAAAGTCCGGAACTGGGAAAATTGTCCGCAAGGGCGGACAATTTGTCCCTAAGGAGCCGGCTATATTGGCCGAAGGGGGCCGCTTAGGGAGCCTATGAGTTTAGATTCTGAAGTCCAGTAGCTGGAAGTGTGTTGGAACGCACTGGTCCGGTTGGATCGGTTCCGTAGAAGTGCGTTTCTCTCCACCAGGTGCACACGGCGCAAAGGGGTTTTGTGAGAACCTCTTAGCAGAATTCTCACACGCAGGAAAGTGAGTGGCCTCGTAAAAGATTCTCACAAAATAGAATGAAGTCGCAGGTTGCAATTCCTGACCTCGTGGACGTAATCCGGGGCAGAACAGCTGAGTTGCTGCTGGTGTGTGTGCACGCACACCCTGCCTTTAAAGGACAACGATTTTGATGCGAGGTGATCTTTATGAGTAAAGATACTCGTGTAACTGAGGGAAAATTTAGGGATGGCTGCAGTAAGCGAGGGAGGAAGAACGCAGTGAGGATGGCTGATATTGAGAGCTTGTGGGCTCGTGACGGCCCAGCTGGAGTGGGAGCGATGTTTTCTAACAGAGGTTAGTGAGTTACGCTCAGCACGTCTAGCAGATGGGTCAGATATTGATTTTCAACCCGCGTTCCATGATAAAATGCCCGCTTTATGCATGCCTGCGCCGAAATATGCTAGTTGGTTGTGCATTTCAGACTTGGTGGAGCTTGTGCAAAATAATCTGTCTGATTTTACTCATCCAGCAAGCCTTGTGCCAGATCATGATTTTCAGGTGGTGGTGAGAGGAGCTGTTGTAGATGTAGATAAAGAAATGGACAGGATTGTTCAGGGAGCTTTGATTGATGAGCAACAGAAAGCCCTTCTCAGACACGAGATGAAAACTATTAACTTTGCCAAAAAATCAAGGATGATTGTGGATTGTGCAAAGGAGAGCTATATGTAATTCATGCTACCCCTCCCCCGTGTGTGCCTCAGAATCCAATGGGCAGGGGGGTGGAGGATTGGAACGAGTTACTTGTTGATCTGACATATAAAGTTTCTGGGATATCAATACACTCCTGAAGGGAGAAAGGTAGATGTGAAAGTTTTTGAAAACATCACGCTGCCAAAAAACCCTGCTGCAGCTTGAAGGAGTGCTGGAAAGCTGGGGTTTTATGGTGAAAATATACCAAAGCTGTCAGAAAGAATGCAGTCTCTCCAGGCCTTAAAGCGAGGGGTTAGAAGCAAGGGGGGTGAGACTGATGAGTAATGACCGTGTGCTCACAGAGGAGAGTGAGTGAGGTCATTGAACTTTGTAAAAACAGTCACTGTGCTTTTGAGCACAGAGACACAGAAAAACACAGAATGATGTTATGGCATTCTGGGCATGGATTAAATATGTAAATAACAAGAGGACCTCTCAGAGAAATGGGAGAATTGCAGGTTCTGCTCAGAAAGCAGAGCTCACAGCTGTATTAGAAGCTATGGGTACATCATGTGCGCTGAGAAAAGGCAACTTCCAGGTACGACACCAGCCGGCCCACACACTGAGTGACACCTCTGCTGCCAGAGGTAATGCTGCGGTGGACAGACTGGTGCAGGCCAGAATGGTGAGATTGGTTTTGCATGACAGTACAGAGTCTGACCACGACCTGGTGAAGAAGCTGCATTAAACTCTGGGGCGCCCCGGTCTTCAAAGGCTGAAGAAGTGGTGCTTGCAGAATGCAGTTTGCATCCCCCATTTGGACTCTGTGCTGAGAGATGTTAAATCACACTGCGCTCTATGCTTAGAGCTGGGTAAACAACCCACAGAGAAAGTGGTTGGCGACCGTATTGGTCCAGAAGGCTTGACCTCTGTCTCTTGTGACATTGGAGAGCTACAGAGAACACGAAGGGGCAATAAGTATTTCCTGGTGGTCAAAGGGAACAGGGGGGAGAGTATAGGAGGTATGTTCCCTTTGCCCAATATGACAGCAGGAAAGATTGCAGATTGCCTAGCGAGAATCCTGGTGTGTTATCCACAAATAAAAGCTATCAGGATGGATAATGCACCACATTTCAAAAATAAAGTTGTTCTGGAGCTGCTGGAGAATGAAGGACTAATAATCCAGTGGTCTATCCCTTACAAGCCGCACACAAACTGAGTGGCTGAGAGAGCAGTTCGCACCGTTAAAGAGGTGATAAAAACTTTGAACTTGAAGGAATGGGATTCTCCAGGAGCAGTTCTGGCTATTAATAAGGCTCTATTAGAACAGCCTTTAAGACAAGAGACTGCTAAAGACACACCCTCTGTCTCTCCACAGGGAGAACAAGAGAGAAGCTTCCTGCATAAAAGACCCCAGGATGGAAAAGTTGAAAAGATTGAGGGGAACCATGAAGGGAACACAATCAGATGTGCAACCCCTAACCAGAAAACAGTCTGGCTTGGAGACTGTAAAGAACTGGGTACCACTAAATGAAGGTGGAATTGCATCCCCAATATGGCTGCTGAGTGCATCAAGTTCAGGGGGGATTACATTAGGTAAAGTACGAGGGCAAAGTTGTGATGAGGAGTGCTTCAGCTGGTCAGTTTACAGACCTGGTACATGCGCAAACTGTGGCAATGAGGTTGCTGAGATAAAATGGGAAGGCCCGAGATTTCTTAAAGACAAAGTTCTGAGAAAAAATCCTTCACCCACAAATGCTGTGGAATTACATGGTGTGATGAAAGTGGCGTGGTGTGGAGATTGTTGGATGAGTAAAGCAGGCAAAACAAGAATTGGTCGTCTGGATCATCATAGTGTTGATGAATCTAGAAAATGTTGCAGAGTGGACAAAGGAAGACTCTCCAGTTGTTCCAGTTCATGTGGGGTGCGAATTTACCCTGTGGTGTTGCTGGTTCCTGAGATGAGTCACCTGTCAGGCTTGACGTGCTCCCAGGCATATTGGGAGAATTGCTTTAAAGAGATAGTGTGTACTAGAAAGGGAGGGAGTTTGAGTGAAACTTTCTCACCTTGGGGAAAGGTGCTGTGGGAAGCTACTGAACCACAGCTGTGTTGGAGAGACAGGCGAGGCAAGTTTCCTGTAACCACTGACGAGTGGGAAAGGAGACAGGTTCGTCATGAGACAACAGATAAGGATTGGTACACCTCAGCTACTGTACCAACATGTAATGACTTGTCAATAACCAGAAGTCAGACGCAAGTATTAGTTAAAACAAAAAAAGGCTGGAAGAAGCTGGATGTCTGGAGAGACTCACTCAAGAAGAGTGATGGTGTTTTAATAGCAGTAAACTTGGAGTGGGATCGGCACGCGGAGACCCCCGGGCTATTTACAAGGGACACCGTGGCTGCGCCAAGGCCACAGGTGAATTAAGAAAAATGTGTATGATGAAGCTCTCTGCCTAATTCTCCTCGTCTCTACAGGCAGCAGAGATTCATGGATTCCTGCGGAGAGTGGGAGGAGGAGGAGCTAGATCGGCTCCTCACACGACCTCCTGATAAGACTTGCTGGGAGAGTTGGAGAGGAGGTATCTTATGTTGTATCGGCTTATTAATCTGTGTGGTAGCGATATCTTTCATCTCAATGCCTGTTTCACGAGTTGTAACACTCAAGACCACGGCTGTGGTTAAAGGGTGGGTTCACAAGCGACCAGGAACCCTAGACCTGCATAGAGTGTCGTGCTTGACTCCTCATGAGGAGAGCTTTAATGCCACTCAGTGGATGGAATATTGTAAGGCTGTTACACAGGGCTGTCCAATCCCTGATCCAGGCGAGGCCTGTAGCCCCACATCTACCGGCTGGCTGATGTGGTTAGAGCAGCTTAATAATGTCACCGACAGCCATAATTCTACTTATGGGCTGTTAGGATGGGAGGAAGGAAAGCTTAAAGTGTGGGATTTCACAGTTGATGTACAACCTGTGGAATGTATTACTAAAATCTACCATTTTGGGGTACTAACTGTCTGGGGAGAATATATAACTGGTTTTGATAAGGTTTCTGATTGCATGATATTCAGACTCCTTGCGTTCCCGAATGGAACTGCAGCTGGGAATGATAGCTGGGCAATGGAGGGGGGTTCCCTACCCCCCATGTCGCAGCTGATTGCTCCACAAGACGCAGACACGGCTGTGACCCCTCACTTGAGGAGGCAGACGCGTGCTGCTAAAGAGCAGACGAAAGGCCACAGGCTTCCTAGTCCACAGAGTATTTGGTTGGACAGAACCAAAGCTTTTTCAGCTTACAAAATGATCCCTTTAGGAAAGGGAAAACAACTGTTACCCATGACATTGCATGTAACCCCAAAGGGAGTTAAATTAAACTTAATTCATGCTCCGCATGTGCTGAACAGGAGCTTGATAGATGGAATGACAGAATATTTTATGATCATCCCACGTCTGGCCTGGGACAAAGGAGAGGCGGATAGCGTGTGGAGATGTATTAAGAAATTAACTAGTGACCCAAAATACCCCAGAACATGGTGGAATAATTATATATGGAAGTTAATGTCCTTAGGTGGACATGTACGAGGTCCTTTTCCTGGTATGATTCCGAAAACGAGTCATGATGCATGGCTTGTGAATAGCACATCGAAGAGATGGGCTCTGAATGTGTCATATGAAATGTGGACGGAGGATGTTCATGGCTTAATGGGACATTTTGCCCCGAACGGGTTCGATAAGCCAGGGCGAGTGACAGAGTACGATGTCCTTTTTGGACAATGGTGGGCTACCAATCTGACAGAAGGGGTGTTAGAATGCAGGCCTAAAGAGAGACTCGGCTCTACAATCTTTTGGATGGCTAATTTACTGGCGTTGTTGAACCCAGCTACAGTCCCAACGATTAAAGATGTAAATGTGAAAAAAGGTGTAAATATGACTCCTCCGTTCGTGAGGATGGAGAAACATGGCAGTTTAATAGAACTGACTATGGTCCGATCTCAAGGTCCGCATCTAGATGATTTGTACTCCACCCCAGCTTATTCAAAGTTTCGGTTTATGAATATGACATGGGGGCATTATACTGGAGAGCTGCGAGACTTGGAGTATGATTATGCGTATCGCGAGCAAGCTTTACGATTCAGGGAAGCACATTGGGTGCGAAATTCTCTGTTAACCAGGTGGTGTAGGTCTGATGCGTGCTTCAGAACTTTGGCCCAGCCCGCTACGAAAATTGCTGTTAGAAATGGGAAAAATGTGTATAATCCTTATGAACTGGGCGGCTTTGTTGACCCTCACGGTTACCCCCACTGGTGGCACTCAAATTGGAGCAGCTACGTCGTCTGGGACTCAGAGAATTTCCCATCATTAGGAGTAGGATGGGGTTACTTTGCCAACTCGAAAGGCCCCAAGGCTTGTTTTTGTCAGGAGGACATAGATGCTGTTGAATACAGGAGCGACTTGGGTATATGGCCCTTTCAAGCATGGATTCCTGTTGGTGGGGGTCGTTGGGAGCAGAACTGTTCTGGTTCCTTTCATTTTCCCAATCGGACAGGCACATGTTGGTTGAGTGAAAGAGCTAGGATGTCTGATTGGGAATTTGTCCAGAAGGGTTTTAAAATTATTGGCCAAGGATTAACCTTAGGTATAAGAGAGGCAGTTAAGGTGGTCGCCCAGGGAGCAATGGGTGTTGCCTCTCTGATAATCTCTGAATTATGGGTTTACGCCAAGGTCCCTGTGATCGTAGGAGGGGTCCTGGTGATGTTATCTGTTTGTGTTAAACTCATGCATCTTTTGAAGTGTTTTGCCAGCTGCAGCAGGAGATCTGCTAATCAGCCCCGATGGCAGGAGGAAGGGCCTCCTGAGTCAATTAGATTGGGACCACGTGGACGCCGGGCACTGAGGAACAGAGCTGCACGCAGGTAGCATCTCCCTTGTAGAGAAAGTTCTCAAGGAATCATGGCCCGTGCAGAATCTCCACGTGAGGTATTTGAAGAAGCAGATGAGGATGTGCTGATTACCTCGGTAAGACTGTCTCTATTGGGTTAATCTTACCGGCGAGATATGCTAATATTAGATGCACAAGAGGCCTAAATGAGGACTCTTGGAATGTTGGTGTGATAACTTCTGCTTAATGCATGATGGGAGAATGATTGGTACATCCTGTTATCTGATCAGGATGGAAAGGCCCACTTATTCATTGTGGTTACTAATTTGCATGCTGTAACTTGTGTAATTCCTGCGGGAAGCAGTGAAGACCTGTGACCTGCATTAGAGGTCTCTAGGATTTTTACATACCTATTAGTGGCATGTTTGATATCATTATATGGATGTGTTGTACTAACAGAATTAATGATGAAGAAGTGTCTGGCTGCATTTTGTGAGAAAGACCTGACCTCATGTTCACAGAGGATGGTAGGGTGCCGCTGACCCCTAGTGGGGTCGTAAAGGTCATGCATGACTGGTACCAGAACCAAGGTCTGTTTAGTGTCTCTGTGTGTGTTTTTAGGTTGATGAATCAGAGGATCTATTGCCTGGCCCAGACTCTCAGGAGATGCTGGTGCTGCCACCCAGTGGACAGAAGCCGCTGATGAACAAGCAACGTCGGCTTGGGGTGATGCCACCCAAGAGAGTTTCACTTTACGGGCTGGTGGATAGTAAACCTGTAAGAATAAACCCGAATGGACCGTGGAACGCACATGTTTGGGAACGTATTGTGTTGGTCTCTGATGGTACCAGTCATAAAGGGACTCGAGTGGCGAGGAGGGAGAAGATTCTTCAGAGAATTACACGCTCGACTCTAGTTAAGCATTTTGATTGTGTCAGGCGCGATGTGTCGCGGGGCCAGACGCGCTTGCCCTGTCAACTCTCACATTTCAGAGAAGGCGACGTAGATTGGTGCTGGATCAGTACACCCCACAACGACTACGTGCAGGAGTGCGAAGAACCAAGGCGTGTGGTCAGGATGCAACCATCACCTGCTAAAGTGGATGTTCCGATGCAGGAAGTGAGCCCTCCGGAGTTCGATCTGCGTCGGCAGCTTCAGGCCGCTCCGTCTGTCCAGGCCATAGTACCACCAGTGATGAATGCAATAAATCCACATGTTTACTTGTATCCAGGAAATTTGAATATGCAGTATTTCCCGCAGTTTATGCCATTTAACGAAGCTTGGTTTCAAGGGGGGTGTTGAATAAAGATTTTCGATTCCTCCAGACCTGTCTTATTATATAATAGCAGTTCTGGATTACATCTCAAATCTGTATGTTAGTGAAACCAGGCTTCAGGGTTCAGCTAGAGGTCTGTGTGTGGTGATTTGACTCCTGATCTCATGCTGCCATAAATGATGTGTGTGTTTCAACTAATCTGCTATCCATGACAAATTTATGTTGTAGTTTAACCTTGTATCGACTTTTTATGGTGTAGCCTAGGATGTGATAAGAACTTCAGGGACACGTATAGAGATGTTTATGTTTGACTTCCTTTGATCTGAGCTGAAGAAGGAAGAAGGAGGAGGGAAGACCCCCGCCCATCTGACTGATACCGGAGGGGGCTGGGAGAGGACCCAAGGCCGGAGAATGTTTCCGAGGCAGGGGTTGCCATGGAGACGGAAGGGGGGCTAGGAGGAGAGAGTTGAGGAGAATAAAAGGGTGAGGGCTCCGGGGAGAGGGGGTCGGTCTGGGGCTTTTTGGGTGTTGGGGAAGAGTTCGGAGGACAACTGTAACGGTTGAGTGATCTGACCCGCTGCGTCGGGAAATCTGGAATATTTTTACTTCATCATATAAAATAAAATATTTGCTCCTTCATATAAGGGGCTTTAAACGGAATTTCCAGCCTGGGGTCTCCAATCGTGTCGTGTAACAGCTGAAAGGTGAGGCGCTGGTTACTTCTAATCCCACTCCAAGAGGTTAACACTTAAACTTAAAATCTTTAACCTGGGCATAGCATAAGCTGCAGGTGACTGAGTTGTGGTGAAGTTATAACAAGAGTCTTCCTTTGTGCTGCTAAAGTATGTTTGCCAGAGTCTAAATCTAGGTAAAGATGATCGCTGATTAGCTCACAGAGGTGTAAGCTCAGACTGGATTCACGCTCACGCACAAATAGAATTACAAGTCAACCCTGAGACGTAGTGTTTATTAAAGAGTCAGCTAGTTTGGGAGGATGACTTGTAACACAAACCATAAGTGCTAATGACTCCATTCCTTTTTGTGGTTGTAGGGGCCGTGGATTGGAGTACACTAAAACAAACCTGATCTCTCTAGGACATTCAGAAGCCAAGTTATAAGCCTACAAAGGTGTAACCGGACTACTTCTTTAAATTGACACCAGATCCGGTGACCTTTGGGACATGATTTGACCCCCTTAGGAAAGTGCTATCATCATGAAACGTTGAGATCACTTACAACTCAATGGATTCTACCTTCCTGTAACATTTCAGCCTGATTGGACCTTGTTTTCACACAAATGAACCCAGAAGGATGTGAAATTGTGCTTCGTGCAACATAATTCTGGGTGCCATTTAAAAACCATAAGTGCTAATGACTCCATCCCTTTTTGAGGTTGTAGGGGCTGTTGATTGGAGTACACTAAAACAAACCTGATCTCTCTAGGAAATTCAGAAGCCAAGTTATAAGCCCTCAAAGGTGTAACTGGACTACTTCTTTAAAGTGACACCAGGCCCGGTGACCTTTGGGACATGGTTTGACCCCCTATAGGAATGTGCGATCATCATGAAACGTTCAGATCACTTACAACTCAATAGATTCTACCTTCTTGTAACGTTTCAGCCTGATTGGACCTTGTTTTCACACAAATGGACCCAGAATGATGTGAAATTGTGCTTCGTGCAACATAATTCTGGGTGCCATTTACAAACCATAAGTGCTAATGACTCCATTCCTTTTTGTGGTTGTAGGGGCTGTTGGTTGGAGTACATTAAAACAAACCTGATCTCTCTAGGACAGTCAGAAGCCAAGTTATAAGCCCACAAATGTGTAACTGGACTACTTCTTTAAATTGACACCAGATCCGGTGACCTTTGGGACATGGTTTGACCCCCTTAGGAAAGTGCTATCATCATGAAACGTTCAGATCACTTACAACTCAATAGATTCTACCTTCCTGTAACGTTTCAGCCTGATTGGACCTTGTTTTCACAAAAATGAACCCAGAATGATGTGAAATTGTGCTTCGTGCAACATAATTCTGGGTGCCATTTACAAACCATAAGTGCTAATGACTCCATTCCTTTTTGTGGTTGTAGGGGCCGTGGATTGGAGTACACTAAAACAAACCTGATCTCTCTAGGACATTCAGAAGCCAAGTTATGAGCCCACAAAGGTGTAACTGGACTACTTCTTTAAAGTGACACCAGGCCCGGTGACCTTTGGGACATGGTTTTACCCCCTATAGGAATGTGCGATCATCTTGAAACGTTCAGATCACTTACAACTCAATAGATTCTACCTTCTTGTAGCGTTGCAGCCTGATTGGACCTTGTATTCACACAAATGGACCTAGAATGAGGTGAAATTGTGCTTCGTGCAACATAATTCTGGGTGCCATTTACAAACCTTAAGTGCTAATGACTCCATTCCTTTTTGTGGTTGTAGGGGCTGTTGATTGGAGTACACTAAAACAAACCTGATCTCTCTAGGACATTCAGAAGCCAAGTTATAAGCCCACAAATGTGTAACTGGACTACTTCTTTAAATTGACACCAGATCCGGTGACCTTTGGGACATGGTTTGACCCCCTTAGGAATGTGCTATCATCATGAAACGTTCAGATTACTTACAACTCAATAGATTCTACCTTCCTGTAACGTTTCAGCCTGATTGGACCTTGTTTTCACACAAATGGACCCAGAATGATGTGAAATTGTGCTTCGTGCAACATAATTCTGGGTGCCATTTACAAACCTTAAGTGCTAATGACTCCATTCCTTTTTGTGGTTGTAGGGGCTGTGGATTGGAGTACACTAAAACAAACCTGATCTCTCTAGGACATTCAGAAGCCAAGTTATAAGCCCACTAATGTGTAACTGGACTACTTCTTTAAATTGACACCAGATCCGGTGACCTTTGGGACATGGTTTGACCCCCTTAGGAAAGTGCTATCATCATGAAACGTTGAGATCACTTACAACTCAATGGATTCTACCTTCCTGTAACATTTCAGCCTGATTGGACCTTGTTTTCACACAAATGAACCCAGAAGGATGTGAAATTGTGCTTCGTGCAACATAATTCTGGGTGCCATTTACAAACCATAAGTGCTAATGACTCCATTCCTTTTTGTGGTTGTAGGGGCTGTTGGTTGGAGTACATTAAAACAAACCTGATCTCTCTAGGACAGTCAGAAGCCAAGTTATAAGCCCACAAATGAGTAACTGGACTACTTCTTTAAATTGACACCAGATCCGGTGACCTTTGGGACATGGTTTGACCCCCTTAGGAAAGTGCTATCATCATGAAACGTTCAGATCACTTACAACTCAATAGATTCTACCTTCCTGTAACGTTTCAGCCTGATTGGACCTTGTTTTCACAAAAATGAACCCAGAATGATGTGAAATTGTGCTTCGTGCAACATAATTCTGGGTGCCATTTACAAACCATAAGTGCTAATGACTCCATTCCTTTTTGTGGTTGTAGGGGCTGTGGATTGGAGTACACTAAAACAAACCTGATCTCTCTAGGACATTCAGAAGCCAAGTTATGAGCCCACAAAGGTGTAACTGGACTACTTCTTTAAAGTGACACCAGGCCCGGTGACCTTTGGGACATGGTTTTACCCCCTATAGGAATGTGCGATCATCTTGAAACATTCAGATCACTTACAACTCAATAGATTCTACCTTCTTGTAGCGTTGCAGCCTGATTGGACCTTGTTTTCACACAAATGGACCCAGAATGAGTTGAAATTGTGCTTCGTGCAACATAATTCTGGGTGCCATTTACAAACCTTAAGTGCTAATGACTCCATTCCTTTTTGTGGTTGTAGGGGCTGTTGATTGGAGTACACTAAAACAAACCTGATCTCTCTAGGACATTCAGAAGCCAAGTTATAAGCCCACAAATGTGTAACTGGACTACTTCTTTAAATTGACACCAGATCCGGTGACCTTTGGGACATGGTTTGACCCCCTTAGGAATTTGCTATCATCATGAAACGTTCAGATCACTTACAACTCAATAGATTCTACCTTCCTGTAACGTTTCAGCCTGATTGGACCTTGTTTTCACACAAATGGACCCAGAATGATGTGAAATTGTGCTTCGTGCAACATAATTCTGGGTGCCATTTACAAACCTTAAGTGCTAATGACTCCATTCCTTTTTGTGGTTGTAGGGGCTGTGGATTGGAGTACACTAAAACAAACCTGATCTCTCTAGGACATTCAGAAGTCAAGTTATAAGCCCACTAATGTGTAACTGGACTACTTCTTTAAATTGACACCAGATCCGGTGACCTTTGGGACATGGTTTGACCCCCTTAGGAAAGTGCTATCATCATGAAACGTTGAGATCACTTACAACTCAATGGATTCTACCTTCCTGTAACATTTCAGCCTGATTGGACCTTGTTTTCACACAAATGAACCCAGAAGGATGTGAAATTGTGCTTCGTGCAACATAATTCTGGGTGCCATTTAAAAACCATAAGTGCTAATGACTCCATCCCTTTTTGAGGTTGTAGGGGCTGTTGATTGGAGTACACTAAAACAAACCTGATCTCTCTAGGAAATTCAGAAGCCAAGTTATAAGCCCTCAAAGGTGTAACTGGACTACTTCTTTAAAGTGACACCAGGCCCGGTGACCTTTGGGACATGGTTTGACCCCCTATAGGAATGTGCGATCATCATGAAACGTTCAGATAACTTACAGCTCAATAGATTCTACCTTCTTGTAACGTTTCAGCCTGATTGGACCTTGTTTTCACACAAATGGACCCAGAATGATGTGAAATTGTGCTTCGTGCAACATAATTCTGGGTGCCATTTACAAACCATAAGTGCTAATGACTCCATTCCTTTTTGTGGTTGTAGGGGCTGTTGATTGGAGTACATTAAAACAAACCTGATCTCTCTAGGACAGTCAGAAGCCAAGTTATAAGCCCACAAATGTGTAACTGGACTACTTCTTTAAATTGACACCAGATCCGGTGACCTTTGGGACATGGTTTGACCCCCTTAGGAAAGTGCTATCATCATGAAACGTTCAGATCACTTACAACTCAATAGATTCTACCTTCCTGTAACGTTTCAGCCTGATTGGACCTTGTTTTCACAAAAATGAACCCAGAATGATGTGAAATTGTGCTTCGTGCAACATAATTCTGGGTGCCATTTACAAACCATAAGTGCTAATGACTCCATTCCTTTTTGTGGTTGTAGGGGCTGTGGATTGGAGTACACTAAAACAAACCTGATCTCTCTAGGACATTCAGAAGCCAAGTTATAAGCCCACAAAGGTGTAACTGGACTACTTCTTTAAAGTGACACCAGGCCCGGTGACCTTTGGGACATGGTTTTACCCCCTATAGGAATGTGCGATCATCTTGAAACGTTCAGATCACTTACAACTCAATAGATTCTACCTTCTTGTAGCGTTGCAGCCTGATTGGACCTTGTTTTCACACAAATGGACCCAGAATGAGGTGAAATTGTGCTTCGTGCAACATAATTCTGGGTGCCATTTACAAACCTTAAGTGATAATGACTCCATTCCTTTTTGTGGTTGTAGGGGCTGTTGATTGGAGTACACTAAAACAAACCTGATCTCTCTAGGACATTCAGAAGCCAAGTTATAAGCCCACAAATGTGTAACTGGACTACTTCTTTAAATTGACACCAGATCCGGTGACCTTTGGGACATGGTTTGACCCCCTTAGGAATGTGCTATCATCATGAAACGTTCAGATCACTTACAACTCAATAGATTCTACCTTCCTGTAACGTTTCAGCCTGATTGGACCTTGTTTTCACACAAATGGACCCAGAATGATGTGAAATTGTGCTTCGTGCAACATAATTCTGGGTGCCATTTACAAACCTTAAGTGCTAATGACTCCATTCCTTTTTTTGGTTGTAGGGGCTGTGGATTGGAGTACACTAAAACAAACCTGATCTCTCTAGGACATTCAGAAGCCAAGTTATAAGCCCACTAATGTGTAACTGGACTATTTCTTTAAATTGACACCAGATCCGGTGACCTTTGGGACATGGTTTGACCCCCTTAGGAAAGGGCTATCATCATGAAACGTTCAGATTACTTACAACTCAATAGATTCTACCTTCCTGTAACGTTTCAGCCTGATTGGACCTTGTTTTCACACAAATGAACCCAGAATGATGTGAAATTGTGCTTCGTGCAACATAATTCTGGGTGCCATTTAAAAACCATAAGTGCTAATGACTCCATTGCTTTTTGTGGTTGTAGGGGCTGTTGATTGGAGTATACTAAAACAAACCTGATCTCTCTAGGACATTCAGAAGCCAAGTTATAAGCCCACAAATGTGTAACTGGACTACTTCTTTAAATTGACACCAGATCCGGTGACCTTTGGGACATGGTTTGACCCCCTTAGGAAAGTGCTATCATCATGAAACGTTCAGATCACTTACAACTCAATAGATTCTACCTTCCTGTAACATTTCAGCCTGATTGGACCTTGTTTTCACACAAATGAACCCAGAATTATGTGAAATTGTGCTTCGTGCAACATAATTCTGGGTGCCATTTACAAACCATAAGTGCTAATGACTCCATTCCTTTTTGAGGTTGTAGGGGCTGTTGATTGGAGTACACTAAAACAAACCTGATCTCTCTAGGACATTCATAAGCCAAGTTATAAGCCCTCAAAGGTGTAACTGGACTACTTTAAAGTGACACCAGGCCCGGTGACCTTTGGGACATGGTTTGACCCCCTATAGGAATGTGTGATCATCATGAAACGTTCAGATCTCTTACAACTCAATAGATTCTTCCTTCTTGTAACGTTTCAGCCTGATTGGACCTTGTTTTCACACAAATGGACCCAGAATGATGTGAAATTGTGCTTCGTGCAACATAATTCTGGGTGCCATTTACAAACCATAAGTGCTAATGACTCCATTCCTTTTTGTGGTTGTAGGGGCTTTTGATTGGAGTACACTAAAACAAACCTAACCTCTCTAGGACATTCAGAAGCCAAGTTATAAGCCCACAAAGGTGTAACTTGACTACTTCTTTAAAGTGACACCCAGGCCCGGTGACCTTTGGGACATGGTTTTACCCCCTATAGGAATGAGCGATCATCTTGAAACGTTCAGATCACTAACAACTCAATAGATTCTACCTTCCTGTAACATTTCAGCCTGATTGGACCTTGTTTTCACACAAATGAACCCAGAATGATGTGAAATTGTGCTTCGTGCAACATAATTCTGGGTGCCATTTAAAAACCATAAGTGCTAATGACTCCATTCCTTTTTGTGGTTGTAGGGGCTGTTGATTGGAGTACATTAAAACAAACCTGATATCTCTAGGACATTCAGAAGCCAAGTTATAAGCCCACAAATGTGTAACTGGACTACTTCTTTAAATTGACACCAGATCCGGTGACCTTTGGGACATGGTTTGACCCCCTTAGGAAAGTGCTATCATCATGAAACGTTCAGATCACTTACAACTCAATAGATTATACCTTCCTGTAACGTTTCAGCCTGATTGGACCTTGTTTTCACACAAATGGACCCAGAATGATGTGAAATTGTGCTTCGTGCAACATAATTCTGGGTGCCATTTACAAACCATAAGTGCTAATGACTCCATTCCTTTTTGTGGTTGTAGGGGCTGTTGATTGGAGTACATTAAAACAAACCTGATTTCTCTAGGACATTCAGAAGCCAAGTTAGATGCCCACAAAGGTGTAACTGGACTACTTCTTTAAAGTGACACCAGGCCCGGTGACCTTTGGGACATGGTTTTACCCCCTATAGGAATGTGCGATCATCTTGAAACGTTCAGATCACTTACAACTGTATAGATTCTACCTTCTTGTAGCGTTTCAGCCTGATTGGACCTTGTTTTCACACAAATGGTCCCAGAAAGATGTGAAATTGTGCTTCGTGCAACATAATTCTGGGTGCCATTTTCAAACCTTAAGTGCTAATGACTCCATTCCTTTTTGTGGTTGTAGGGGCTGTTGATTGGAGTACACTAAAACAAACCTGATTTCTCTAGGACATTCAGAAGCCAAGTTATAAGCCCACAAATGTGTAACTGGACTACTTCTTTAAATTGACACCAGATCCGGTGACCTTTGGGACATGGTTTGACCCCCTTAGGAATGTGCTATCATCATGAAACGTTCAGATCACTTACAACTCAATAGATTCTACCTTCCTGTAACGTTTCAGCCTGATTGGACCTTGTTTTCACACAAATGGACCCAGAATGATGTGAAATTGTGCTTCGTGAAACATAATTCTGGGTGACATTTACAAACCTTAAGTGCTAATGACTCCATTCCTTTTTGTGGATGTAGGGGCTGTGGATTGGAGTACACTAAAACAAACCTGATCTCTCTAGGACATTCAGAAGCCAAGTTATAAGCCCACAAATGTGTAACTGGACTACTTCTTTAAATTGACACCAGATCCAGTGACCTTTGGGACATGGTTTGACCCCCTATAGGAATGTGTGATCATCTTGAAACGTTCAGATCACTTACAACTCAATAGATTCTACCTTCTTGTAGCGTTTCAGCCCGATTGGACCTTGTTTTCACACAAATGGACCCAGAATGATGTGAAATTGTGCTTCGTGCAACATAATTCTGGGTGCCATTTACAAACCTTAAGTGCTAATGATTCCATTCCTTTTTGTTGTTGTAGGGGCTCTTGATTGGAGTACACTAAAACAAACCTGATCTTTCTAGGACATTCAGAAGCCAAGTTATAAGCCCACAAATGTGTAACTGGACTACTTCTTTAAATTGACACCAGATCTGGTGACCTTTGGGACATGGTTTGACCCCCTTAGGAATGTGCTATCATCATGAAACGTTCAGATCACTTACAACTCAATAGATTCTACCTTCATGTAACGTTTCAGCCTGATTGGAACTTGTTTTCACACAAATGGACCCAGAATGATGTGAAATTGTGCTTCGTGCAACATAATTCTGGGTGCCATTTACAAACCTTAAGTGCTAATGACTCCATTCCTTTTTGTGGTTGTAGGGGCTGTTGATTGGAGTACACTAAAACAAACCTGATCTCTCTAGGACATTCAGAAGCTAAGTTATAAGCCCACAAATGTGTAACTGGACTACTTCTTTAAATTGACACCAGATCCGGTGACCTTTGGGACATGGTTTGACCCCCTTAGGAAAGTTCTATCATCATGAAACGTTCAGATCACTTACAACTCAATAGATTCTACCTTCCTGTAACGTTTCAGCCTGACTGGACCTTGTTTTCACACAAATGAACCCAGAATGATGTGAAATTGTGCTTCGTGCAACATAATTCTGGGTGCCATTTAAAAACCATAAGTGCTAATGACTCCATTCCTTTTTGTGGTTGCAGGGGCTGTTGATTGGAGTATACTAAAACAAACCTGATCTCTCTAGGACATTCAGAAGCCAAGTTATAAGCCTACAAAGGTGTAACTGGACTACTTCTTTAAATTGACACCAGATCCGGTGACCTTTGGGACATGGTTTGACCCCCTTAGGAAAGTGTTATCATCATGAAACGTTGAGATCACTTACAACTCAATAGATTCTACCTTCCTGTAACATTTCAGCCTGATTGGACCTTGTTTTCACACAAATGAACCCAGAATGATGTGAAATTGTGCTTCGTGCAACATAATTCTGGGTGCCATTTAAAAACCATAAGTGCTAATGACTCCATTCCTTTTTGTGGTTGTAGGGGCTGTTGGTTGGAGTACATTAAAACAAACCTGATCTCTCTAGGACAGTCAGAAGCCAAGTTATAAGCCCACAAATTTGTAACTGGACTACTTCTTTAAATTGACACCAGATCCGGTGACCTTTGGGACATGGTTTGACCCCCTTAGGAAAGTGCTATCATCATGAAACGTTCAGATCACTTACAACTCAATAGATTCTACCTTCCTGTAACGTTTCAGCCTGATTGGACCT
Source organism: Nothobranchius furzeri (assembly GCF_043380555.1). NCBI lineage: Eukaryota > Metazoa > Chordata > Actinopteri > Cyprinodontiformes > Nothobranchiidae > Nothobranchius > Nothobranchius furzeri. The sequence continues at coordinate 32,230,788 of NC_091746.1, forward strand.
TGTTTTCACACAAATGAACCCAGAATGATGTGAAATTGTGCTTCGTGCAACATAATTCTGGGTGCCATTTACAAACCATAAGTGCTAATGACTCCATTCCTTTTTGTGGTTGTAGGGGCTGTTGATTGGAGTACACTAAAACAAACCTAACCTCTCTAGGACATTCAGAAGCCAAGTTATAAGCCCACAAAGGTGTAACTGGACTACTTCTTTAAAGTGACACCAGGCCCGGTGACCTTTGGGACATGATTTTACCCCCTATTGGAATGTGCGATCATCTTGAAACGTTCAGATCACTTACAACTCAATAGATTCTACCTTCTTGTAGCGTTTCAGCCTGATTGGACCTTGTTTTCACACAAATGGACCCAGAATGAGGTGAAATTGTGCTTCGTGCAACATAATTCTGGGTGCCATTTACAAACCTTAAGTGCTAATGACTCCATTCCTTTTTGTGGTTGTAGGGGCTGTTGATTGGAGTACACTAAAACAAACCTGATCTCTCTAGGACATTCAGAAGCCAAGTTATAAGCCCACTAATGTCTAACTGGACTACTTCTTTAAATTGACACCAGATCCGGTGACCTTTGGGACATGGTTTGACCCCCTTAGGAAAGGGCTATCATCATGAAACGTTCAGATCACTTACAACTCAATAGATTCTACCTTCCTGTAACGTTTCAGCCTGATTGGACCTTGTTTTCACACAAATGAACCCAGAATGATGTGAAATTGTGCTTCGTGCAACATAATTCTGGGTGCCATTTAAAAACCATAAGTGCTAATGACTCCATTGCTTTTTGTGGTTGTAGGGGCTGTTGATTGGAGTATACTAAAACAAACCTGATCTCTCTAGGACATTCAGAAGCCAAGTTATAAGCCCACAAATGTGTAACTGGACTACTTCTTTAAATTGACACCAGATCCGGTGACCTTTGGGACATGGTTTGACCCCCTTAGGAAAGTGCTATCATCATGAAACGTTCAGATCACTTACAACTCAATAGATTCTACCTTCCTGTAACATTTCAGCCTGATTGGACCTTGTTTTCACACAAATGAACCCAGAATGATGTGAAATTGTGCTTCGTGCAACATAATTCTGGGTGCCATTTAAAAACCATAAGTGCTAATGACTCCATTCCTTTTTGAGGTTGTAGGGGCTGTTGATTGGAGTACACTAAAACAAACCTGATCTCTCTAGGACATTCATAAGCCAAGTTATAAGCCCTCAAAGGTGTAACTGGACTACTTTAAAGTGACACCAGGCCCGGTGACCTTTGGGACATGGTTTGACCCCCTATAGGAATGTGTGATCATCATGAAACGTTCAGATCTCTTACAACTCAATAGATTCTTCCTTCTTGTAACGTTTCAGCCTGATTGGAGCTTGTTTTCACACAAATGGACCCAGAATGATGTGAAATTGTGCTTCGTGCAACATAATTCTGGGTGCCATTTACAAACCATAAGTGCTAATGACTCCATTCCTTTTTGTGGTTGTAGGGGCTGTTGGTTGGAGTACATTAAAACAAACCTGATCTCTCTAGGACATTCAGAAGCCAAGTTATAAGCCCACAAATGTGTAACTGGACTACTTCTTTAAATTGACATCAGATCCGGTGACCTCTGGGACATGGTTTGACCCCCTTAGGAAAGTGCTATCATCATGAAACGTTCAGATCACTTACAACTCAATAGATTCTACGTTCCTGTAACGTTTCAGCCTGATTGGACCTTGTTTTCACACAAATGAACCCAGAATGATGTGAAATTGTGCTTCGTGCAACATAATTCTGGGTGCCATTTACAAACCATAAGTGCTAATGACTCCATTCCTTTTTGTGGTTGTAGGGGCTTTTGATTGGAGTACACTAAAACAAACCTAACCTCTCTAGGACATTCAGAAGCCAAGTTATAAGCCCACAAAGGTGTAACTTGACTACTTCTTTAAAGTGACACCCAGGCCCGGTGACCTTTGGGACATGGTTTTACCCCCTATAGGAATGAGCGATCATCTTGAAACGTTCAGATCACTTACAACTCAATAGATTCTACCTTCCTGTAACATTTCAGCCTGATTGGACCTTGTTTTCACACAAATGAACCCAGAATGATGTGAAATTGTGCTTCGTGCAACATAATTCTGGGTGCCATTTAAAAACCATAAGTGCTAATGACTCCATTCCTTTTTGTGGTTGTAGGGTCTGTTGATTGGAGTACATTAAAACAAACCTGATATCTCTAGGACATTCAGAAGCCAAGTTATAAGCCCACAAATGTGTAACTGGACTACTTCTTTAAATTGACACCAGATCCGGTGACCTTTGGGACATGGTTTGACCCCCTTAGGAAAGTGCTATCATCATGAAACGTTCAGATCACTTACAACTCAATAGATTATACCTTCCTGTAACGTTTCAGCCTGATTGGACCTTGTTTTCACACAAATGGACCCAGAATGATGTGAAATTGTGCTTCGTGCAACATAATTCTGGGTGCCATTTACAAACCATAAGTGCTAATGACTCCATTCCTTTTTGTGGTTGTAGGGGCTGTTGATTGGAGTACATTAAAACAAACCTGATTTCTCTAGGACATTCAGAAGCCAAGTTAGATGCCCACAAAGGTGTAACTGGACTACTTCTTTAAAGTGACACCAGGCCCGGTGACCTTTGGGACATGGTTTTACCCCCTATAGGAATGTGCGATCATCTTGAAACGTTCAGATCACTTACAACTGTATAGATTCTACCTTCTTGTAGCGTTTCAGCCTGATTGGACCTTGTTTTCACACAAATGGTCCCAGAAAGATGTGAAATTGTGCTTCGTGCAACATAATTCTGGGTGCCATTTTCAAACCTTAAGTGCTAATCACTCCATTCCTTTTTGTGGTTGTAGGGGCTGTTGATTGGAGTACACTAAAACAAACCTGATTTCTCTAGGACATTCAGAAGCCAAGTTATAAGCCCACAAATGTGTAACTGGACTACTTCTTTAAAATGACACCAGATCCGGTGACCTTTGGGACATGGTTTGACCCCCTTAGGAATGTGCTATCATCATGAAACGTTCAGATCACTTACAACTCAATAGATTCTACCTTCCTGTAACGTTTCAGCCTGATTGGACCTTGTTTTCACACAAATGGACCCAGAATGATGTGAAATTGTGCTTCGTGCAACATAATTCTGGGTGCCATTTACAAACCTTAAGTGCTAATGACTCCATTCCTTTTTGTGGATGTAGGGGCTGTGGATTGGAGTACACTAAAACAAACCTGATCTCTCTAGGACATTCAGAAGCCAAGTTATAAGCCCACAAATGTGTAACTGGACTACTTCTTTAAATTGACACCAGATCCGGTGACCTTTGGGACATGGTTTGACCCCCTATAGGAATGTGCGATCATCTTGAAACGTTCAGATCACTTACAACTCAATAGATTCTACCTTCTTGTAGCGTTTCAGCCCGATTGGACCTTGTTTTCACACAAATGGACCCAGAATGATGTGAAATTGTGCTTCGTGCAACATAATTCTGGGTGCCATTTACAAACCTTAAGTGCTAATGACTCCATTCATTTTTGTTGTTGTAGGGGCTGTTGATTGGAGTACACTAAAACAAACCTGATCTTTCTAGGACATTCAGAAGCCAAGTTATAAGCCCACAAATGTGTAACTGGACAACTTCTTTAAATTGACACCAGATCTGGTGACCTTTGGGACATGGTTTGACCCCCTTAGGAATGTGCTATCATCATGAAACGTTCAGATCACTTACAACTCAATAGATTCTACCTTCCTGTAACGTTTCAGCCTGATTGGAACTTGTTTTCACACAAATGGACCCAGAATGATGTGAAATTGTGCTTCGTGCAACATAATTCTGGGTGCCATTTACAAACCTTAAGTGCTAATGACTCCATTCCTTTTTGTGGTTGTAGGGGCTGTTGATTGGAGTACACTAAAACAAACCTGATCTCTCTAGGACATTCAGAAACCAAGTTATAAGCCCACAAATGTGTAACTGGACTACTTCTTTAAATTGACACCAGATCCGGTGACCTTTGGGACATGGTTTGACCCCCTTAGGAAAGTTCTATCATCATGAAACGTTCAGATCACTTACAACTCAATAGATTCTACCTTCCTGTAACGTTTCAGCCTGACTGGACCTTGTTTTCACACAAATGAACCCAGAATGATGTGAAATTGTGCTTCGTGCAACATAATTCTGGGTGCCATTTAAAAACCATAAGGGCTAATGACTCCATTCCTTTTTGTGGTTGCAGGGGCTGTTGATTGGAGTATACTAAAACAAACCTGATCTCTCTAGGACATTCAGAAGCCAAGTTATAAGCCTACAAAGGTGTAACTGGACTACTTCTTTAAATTGACACCAGATCCGGTGACCTTTGGGACATGGTTTGACCCCCTTAGGAAAGTGTTATTATCATGAAACGTTGAGATCACTTACAACTCAATAGATTCTACCTTCCTGTAACATTTCAGCCTGATTGGACCTTGTTTTCACACAAATGAACCCAGAATGATGTGAAATTGTGCTTCGTGCAACATAATTCTGGGTGCCATTTAAAAACCATAAGTGCTAATGACTCCATCCCTTTTTGAGGTTGTAGTGGCTGTTGATTGGAGTACAGTAAAACAAACCTGATCTCTCTAGGAAATTCAGAAGCCAAGTTATAAGCCCTCAAAGGTGTAACTGGACTACTTCTTTAAAGTGACACCAGGCCCGGTGACCTTTGGGACATGGTTTGAACCCCTATAGGAATGTGCGATCATCATGAAACGTTCAGATCACTTACAACTCAATAGATTCTACCTTCTTGTAACGTTTCAGCCTGATTGGACCTTGTTTTCACACAAATGGACCCAGAATGATGTGAAATTGTGCTTCGTGCAACATAATTCTGGGTGCCATTTACAAACCATGAGTGCTAATGACTCCATTCCTTTTTGTGGTTGTAGGGGCTGTTGATTGGAGTATACTAAGCGACTCCATTCCTTTTTGTGGTTGTAGGGGCTGTTGGTTGGAGTACATTAAAACAAACCTGATCTCTCTAGGACAGTCAGAAGCCAAGTTATAAGCCCACAAATTTGTAACTGGAATACTTCTTTAAATTGACACCAGATCCGGTGACCTTTGGGACATGGTTTGACCCCCTTAGGAAAGTGCTATCATCATGAAACGTTCAGATCACTTACAACTCAATAGATTCTACCTTCCTGTAACGTTTCAGCCTGATTGGACCTTGTTTTCACACAAATGAACCCAGAATGATGTGAAATTGTGCTTCGTGCAACATAATTCTGGGTGCCATTTACAAACCATAAGTGCTAATGACTCCATTCCTTTTTGTGGTTGTAGGGGCTGTTGATTGGAGTACACTAAAACAAACCTAACCTCTCTAGGACATTCAGAAGCCAAGTTATAAGCCCACAAAGGTGTAACTGGACTACTTCTTTAAAGTGACACCAGGCCCGGTGACCTTTGGGACATGATTTTACCCCCTATTGGAATGTGCGATCACCTTGAAACGTTCAGATCACTTACAACTCAATAGATTCTACCTTCTTGTAGCGTTTCAGCCTGATTGGACCTTGTTTTCACACAAATGGACCCAGAATGAGGTGAAATTGTGCTTCGTGCAACATAATTCTGGGTGCCATTTACAAACCTTAAGTGCTAATGACTCCATTCCTTTTTGTGGTTGTAGGGGCTGTTGATTGGAGTACACTAAAACAAACCTGATCTCTCTAGGACATTCAGAAGCCAAGTTATAAGCCCACAAATGTGTAACTGGACTACTTCTTTAAATTGACACCAGATTCGGTGACCTTTGGGACATGGTTTGACCCCCTTAGGAATGTGCTATCATCATGAAACGTTCAAATCACTTACAACTCAATAGATTCTACCTTCCTGTAACGTTTCAGCCTGATTGGACCTTGTTTTCACACAAATGGACCCAGAATGATGTGAAATTGTGCTTCGTGCAACATAATTCTGGGTGCCATTTACAAACCTTAAGTGCTAATGACTCCATTCCTTTTTTGTGGTTGTAGGGGCTGTGGGTTGGAGTACACTAAAACAAACCTGATCTCTCTAGGACATTCAGAAGCCAAGTTATAAGCCCACAAAGGTGTAACTGGACTACTTCTTTAAATTGACACCAGGCCCGGTGACCTTTGGGACATGGTTTGACCCCCTTAGGAAAGGGCTACCATCATGAAACTTTCAGATCACTTACAACTCAATAGATTCTACCTTCCTGTAACGTTTCAGCCTGATTGGACCTTGTTTTCACACAAATGAACCCAGAATGATGTGAAATTGTGCTTCGTGCAACATAATTCTGGGTGCCATTTAAAAACCATAAGTGCTAATGACTCCATTCCTTTTTGTGGTTGTAGGGGCTGTTGATTGGAGTATACTAAAACAAACCTGATCTCTCTAGGACATTCAGAAGCCAAGTTATAAGCCTGCTAATGACTCCATCCCTTTTTGAGGTTGTAGGGGCTGTTGATTGGAGTACACTAAAACAAACCTGATCTCTCTGGGACATTCAGAAGCCAAGTTATAAGCCCTCAAAGGTGTAACTGGACTACTTCTTTAAAGTGACACCAGGCCAAGTGACCTTTGGGACATGGTTTGACCCCCTATAGGAATGTGCGATCATCATGAAACGTTCAGATCACTTACAACTCAATAGATTCTTCCTTCTTGTAACGTTTCAGCCTGATTGGACCTTGTTTTCACACAAATGGACCCAGAATGATGTGAAATTGTGCTTCGTGCAACATAATTCTGGGTGCCATTTAAAAACCATAAGTGCTAATGACTCCATTCCTTTTTGTGGTTGTAGGGGCTGTTGGCTGGAGTACATTAAAACAAACCTGATCTCTCTAGGACATTCAGAAGCCAAGTTATAAGCCCACAAATGTGTAACTGGTCTACTTCTTCAAATTGACACCAGATCCGTTGACCTTTGGGACATGGTTTGACCCCCTTAGGAAAGTGCTATCATCATGAAACGTTCAGATCACTTACAACTCAATAGATTCTACCTTCCTGTAACGTTTCAGCCTGATTGGACCTTGTTTTCACACAAATGAACCCAGAATGATGTGAAATTGTGCTTCGTGCAACATAATTCTGGGTGCCATTTACAAACCATAAGTGCTATTACTCCATTCCTTTTTGTGGTTGTAGGGGCTGTTGATTGGAGTATACTAAAACAAACCTGATCTCTCTAGGACATTCAGAAGCCAAGTTATAAGCCCTCAAAGGTGTAACTGGACTACTTCATTAAAGTGACACCAGGCCCGGTGACCTTTGGGACATGGTTTGACCCCCTATAGGAATGTGCGATCATCATGAAACGTTCAGATCACTTACAACTCAATAGATTCTTCCGTCTTGTAACGTTTCAGCCTGATTGGACCTTGTTTTCACACAAATGGAAACAGAATGATGTGAAATTGTGCTTCGTGCAACATAATTCTGGGTGCCATTTAAAAACCATAAGTGCTAATGACTCCATTCCTTTTTGTGGTTGTAGGGGCTGTTGGTTGGAGTACATTAAAACAAACCTGATCTCTCTAGGACATTCAGAAGCCAAGTTATAAGCCCACAAATGTGTAACTGGACTACTTCTTCAAATTGAGACCAGATCCGGTGACCTTTGGGACATGGTTTGACCCCCTTAGGAAAGTGCTATCATCATGAAACGTTCAGATCACTTACAACTCAATAGATTCTACCTTCCTGTAACGTTAAGGTCTGATTGGACCTTGTTTTCACACAAATGAACCCAGAATGATGTGAAATTGTGCTTCGTGCAACATAATTCTGGGTGCCATTTACAAACCATAAGTGCTAATGACTCCATTCCTTTTTGTGGTTGTAGGGGCTTTTGATTGGAGTACACTAAAACAAACCTAACCTCTCTAGGACATTCAGAAGCCAAGTTATAAGCCCACAAAGGTGTAACTGGACTACTTCTTTAAAGTGACACCAGGCCCGGTGACCTTTGGGACATGGTTTTACCCCCTATAGGAATGAGCGATCATCTTGAAACGTTCAGATCACTTACAACTCAATAGATTCTACCTTCCTGTAACATTTCAGCCTGATTGGACCTTGTTTTCACACAAATGAACCCAGAATGATGTGAAATTGTGCTTCGTGCAACATAATTCTGGGTGCCATTTAAAAACCATAAGTGCTAATGACTCCAATCCTTTTTGTGGTTGTAGGGGCTGTTGGTTGGAGTACATTAAAACAAACCTGATCTCTCTAGGACATTCAGAAGCCAAGTTATAAGCCCACAAATGTGTAACTGGACTACTTCTTCAAATTGACACCAGATCCGGTGACCTTTGGGACATGCTTTGACCGTCTTAGGAAAGTGCTATCATCATGAAACGTTCAGATCACTTACAACTCAATAGATTCTACCTTCCTGTAACGTTTCAGCCTGATTGGACCTTGTTTTCACACAAATGGACCCAGAATGATGTGAAATTGTGCTTCGTGCAACATAATTCTGGGTGCCATTTACAAACCATAAGTGCTATTACTCCATTCCTTTTTGTGGTTGTAGGGGCTTTTGATTGGAGTACACTAAAACAAACCTAACCTCTCTAGGACATTCAGAAGCCAAGTTATAAGCCCACAAAGGTGTAACTGGACTACTTCTTTAAAGTGACACCAGGCCCGGTGACCTTTGGGACATGGTTTTACCCCCTATAGGAATGAGCGATCATCTTGAAACGTTCAGATCACTTACAACTCAATAGATTCTACCTTCCTGTAACATTTCAGCCTGATTGGACCTTGTTTTCACACAAATGGACCCAGAATGATGTGAAATTGTGCTTCGTGCAACATAATTCTGGGTGCCATTTAAAAACCATAAGTGCTAATGACTCCATTCCTTTTTGTGGTTGTAGGGGCTGTTGATTGGAGTACATTAAAACAAACCTGATCTCTCTAGGACATTCAGAAGCCAAGTTATAAGCCCACAAATGTGTAACTGGACTTCTTCTTTAAATTGACACCAGATCCGGTGACATTTGGGACATGGTTTGACCCCCTTAGGAAAGTGCTATCATCATGAAACGTTCAGATCACTTACAACTCAATAGAGTCTACCTTCCTGTAACGTTTCAGCCTGATTGGACCTTGTTTTCACACAAATGGACCCAGAATGATGTGAAATTGTGCTTCGTGCAACATAATTCTGGGTGCCATTTACAAACCATAAGTGCTAATGACTCCATTCCTTTTTGTGGTTGTAGGGGCTGTTGATTGGAGTACATTAAAACAAACCTGATCTCTCTAGGACATTCAGAAGCCAAGTTATAAGCCCACAAATGTGTAACTGGACTACTTCTTTAAATTGACACCAGATCCGGTGACCTTTGGGACATGGTTTGTCCCCCTTAGGAAAGTGCTATCATCATGAAACGTTCAGATCACTTACAACTCAATAGATTCTACCTTCTTGTAAGGTTTCAGCCTGATTGGACCTTGTTTTCACACAAATGGACCAAGAATGAAGTGAAATTGTGCTTCGTAAAACATAATTCTGGGTGCCATTTACAAACCATAAGTGCTAATGACTCCATTCCTTTTTGTGGTTGTAGGGGCTGTTGATTGGAGTACACTAAAACAAACCTGATGTCTCTAGGACTTTCAGAAGCCAAGTTATAAGCCCACAAATGTGTAACTGGACTACTTCTTTAAATTGACACCAGATCCGGTGACCTTTGGAACATGGTTTGACCCCCTTAGGAAAGTGCTATCATCTTGAAACATTCAGATCACTTACAACTCAATAGATTCTACCTTTCTGTAACGTTTCAGCCTGATTCGACCTTGTTTTCACACAAATTGACCCAGAATGATGTGAAATTGTGATTCGTGCAACATAATTCTGGGTGCCATTTACAAACCATAAGTGCTAATGACTCCATTCCTTTTTGTGGTTGTAGTGGCTGTTGATTGGAGTACACTAAAACAAACCTGACCTCTCTAGGACATTCAGAAGCCAAGTTATAGGCCCACAAAGGTGTAACTGGACTACTTCTTTAAATTGACACCAGGCCCGGTGACCTTTGGGACATGGTTTGACCCCCTTAGGAAAGTGCTATCATCATGAAACGTTCAGATCACTTACAACTCAATAGATTCTACCTTCCTGTAACGTTTCAGCCTGATTGGACCTTGTTTTCACACAAATGGACCCAGAATGAAGTGAAATTGTGCTTCGTGCAACATAATTCTGGGTGCCATTTACAAACCATAAGTGCTAATGACTCCATTCCTTTTGGTGGTTGTAGGGGCTGTTGATTGGAGTACACTAAAACAAACCTGATCTCTCTAGGACATTCAGAAGCCAAGTTATAAGCCCACAAATGTGTAACTGGACTACTTCTTTAAATTGACACCAGATCCGGTGACCTTTGGGACATGGTGTGACCCCCTTAGGAAAGTGCTATCATCATGAAACGTTCAGATCACTTACAACTCAATAGATTCTACCTTCCTGTAACGTTTCAGCCTGATTGGACCTTGTTTTCACACAAATGAACCCAGAATGATGTGAAATTGTGCTTCGTGCAACAAAATTCTGGGTGCCATTTACAAACCATAAGTGCTAATGACTCCATTCCTTTTTGTGGTTGTAGGGGCTTTTGATTGGAGTACACTAAAACAAACCTAACCTCTCTAGGACATTCAGAAGCCATGTTATAAGCCCACAAAGGTGTAACTGGACTACTTCTTTAAAGTGACACCAGGCCCGGTGACCTTTGGGACATGGTTTTACCCCTATAGGAATGTGCGATCATCTTGAAACGTTCAGATCACTTACAACTCAATAGATTCTACCTTCTTGTAAGGTTTCAGCCTGATTGGACCTTGTTTTCACACAAATGGACCAAGAATGAAGTGAAATTGTGCTTCGTAAAACATAATTCTGGGTGCCATTTACAAACCATAAGTGCTAATGACTCCATTCCTTTTTGTGGTTGTAGGGGCTGTTGATTGGAGTACACTAAAACAAACCTGATGTCTCTAGGACTTTCAGAAGCCAAGTTATAAGCCCACAAATGTGTAACTGGACTACTTCTTTAAATTGACACCAGATCCGGTGACCTTTGGAACATGGTTTGACCCCCTTAGGAAAGTGCTATCATCTTGAAACATTCAGATCACTTACAACTCAATAGATTCTACCTTTCTGTAACGTTTCAGCCTGATTGGACCTTGTTTTCACACAAATTGACCCAGAATGATGTGAAATTGTGATTCGTGCAACATAATTCTGGGTGCCATTTACAAACCATAAGTGCTAATGACTCCATTCCTTTTTGTGGTTGTAGTGGCTGTTGATTGGAGTACACTAAAACAAACCTGACCTCTCTAGGACATTCAGAAGCCAAGTTATAGGCCCACAAAGGTGTAACTGGACTACTTCTTTAAATTGACACCAGGCCCGGTGACCTTTGGGACATGGTTTGACCCCCTTAGGAAAGTGCTATCATCATGAAACGTTCAGATCACTTACAACTCAATAGATTCTACCTTCCTGTAACGTTTCAGCCTGATTGGACCTTGTTTTCACACAAATGGACCCAGAATGAAGTGAAATTGTGCTTCGTGCAACATAATTCTGGGTGCCATTTACAAACCATAAGTGCTAATGACTCCATTCCTTTTTGTGGTTGTAGGGGCTGTTGATTGGAGTACACTAAAACAAACCTGATCTCTCTAGGACATTCAGAAGCCAAGTTATAAGCCCACAAATGTGTAACTGGACTACTTCTTTAAATTGACACCAGATCCGGTGACCTTTGGGACATGGTGTGACCCCCTTAGGAAAGTGCTATCATCATGAAACGTTCAGATCACTTACAACTCAATAGATTCTACCTTCCTGTAACGTTTCAGCCTGATTGGACCTTGTTTTCACACAAATGAACCCAGAATGATGTGAAATTGTGCTTCGTGCAACAAAATTCTGGGTGCCATTTACAAACCATAAGTGCTAATGACTCCATTCCTTTTTGTGGTTGTAGGGGCTTTTGATTGGAGTACACTAAAACAAACCTAACCTCTCTAGGACATTCAGAAGCCATGTTATAAGCCCACAAAGGTGTAACTGGACTACTTCTTTAAAGTGACACCAGGCCCGGTGACCTTTGGGACATGGTTTTACCCCTATAGGAATGTGCGATCATCTTGAAACGTTCAGATCACTTACAACTCAATAGATTCTACCTTCTTGTAGCGTTTCAGCCTGATTGGACCTTGTTTTCACACAAATGGACCCAGAATGATGTGAAATTGTGCTTCGTGCAACATAATTCTGGGTGCCATTTACAAACCATAAGTGCTAATGACTCCATTCCTTTTTGTGGTTGTAGGGGCTGTTGATTGGAGTACATTAAAACAAACCTGATCTCTCTAGGACATTCAGAAGCCAAGTTATAAGCCCACAAATGTGTAACTGGACTACTTCTTTAAATTGACACCAGATCCGGTGACCTTTGGGACATGGTTTGACCCCCTTAGGAAAGTGCTATAATCATGAAACGTTCAGATCACTTACAACTCAATAGATTCTACCTTCCTGTAACGTTTCAGCCTGATTGGACCTTGTTTTCAAACAAATGGACCCAGAATGAAGTGAAATTGCTCTTCGTGCAACACAATTCTGGGTGCCATTTAAAAAACATAAGTGCTAATGACTCCATTCCTTTTTGTGGTTGTAGGGGCTGTTGATTGGAGTACATTAAAACAAACCTGATCTCTCTAGGACATTCAGAAGCCAAGTTATAAGCCCACAAATGTGTAACTGGACTACTTCTTTAAATTGACACCAGATCCGGTGACCTTTGGGACATGGTTTGACCCCCTTAGGAAAGTGCTATCATCATGAAACGTTCAGATCACTTACAACTCAATAGATTCTACCTTCCTGTAACGTTTCAGCCTGACTGGACCTTGTTTTCACACAAATGAACCCAGAATGATGTGAAATTGTGCTTCGTGCAACATAATTCTGGGTGCCATTTACAAACCGTAAGTGCTAATGACTCCATTCCTTTTTGGGGTTGTATGGGCTGTTGATTGGAGTATACTAAAACAAACCTGATCTCTCTAGGACATTCAGAAGCCAAGTTATAAGCCCACAAATGTGTAACTGGACTACTTCTTTAAATTGACACCAGATCCGGTGACCTTTGGGACATGGTTTGACCCCCTTAGGAAAGTTCTATCATCTTGAAACAATCAGATCACTTACAACTCAATAGATTCTACCTTCCTGTAACGTTTCAGCCTGATTGGACCTTGTTTTCACACAAATGGACCCAGAATGATGTGAAATTGTGCTTCGTGCAACAAAATCTGGGTGCCATTTACAAACCATAAGTGCTAATAACTCCATTCCTTTTTGTGGTTGTAGTGGCTGTTGATTGGAGTACACTAAAACAAACCTGACCTCTCTAGGACATTCATAAGCCAAGTTATAAGCCCACAAAGGTGTAACTGGACTACTTCTTTAAATTTACACCAGGCCCGGTGACCTTTGGGACATGGTTTGACCCCCTTAGGAAAGTGTTATCATCATGAAACGTTCAGATCACTTACAACTCAATAGATTCTACCTTCCTGTAACGTTTCAGCCTGATTGGACCTTGTTTTCACACAAATGGACCCAGAATGAAGTGAAATTGTGCTTCGTGCAACATAATTCTGGGTGCCATTTTCAAACCTTAAGTGCTAATGACTCCATTCCTTTTTGTGGTTGTAGGGGCTGTTGATTGGAGTACACTAAAACAAACCTGATTTCTCTAGGACATTCAGAAGCCAAGTTATAAGCCCACAAATGTGTAACTGGACTACTTCTTTAAATTGACACCAGATCCGGTGACCTTTGGGACATGGTTTGACCCCCTTAGGAATGTGCTATCATCATGACCTTTGGGACATGGTTTGACCCCCTTAGGAAAGTGCTATCATCATGAAACGTTCAGATCACTTACAACTCAATAGATTCTACCTTCCTGTAACGTTTCAGCCTGATTGGACCTTGTTTTCACAAAAATGAACCCAGAATGATGTGAAATTGTGCTTCGTGCAACATAATTCTGGGTGCCATTTACAAACCATAAGTGCTAATGACTCCATTCCTTTTTGTGGTTGTAGGGGCTGTGGATTGGAGTACACTAAAACAAACCTGATCTCTCTAGGACATTCAGAAGCCAAGTTATAAGCCCACAAAGGTGTAACTGGACTACTTCTTTAAAGTGACACCAGGCCCGGTGACCTTTGGGACATGGTTTTACCCCCTATAGGAATGTGCGATCATCTTGAAACGTTCAGATCACTTACAACTCAATAGATTCTACCTTCTTGTAGCGTTGCAGCCTTATTGGACCTTGTTTTCACACAAATGGACCCAGAATGAGGTGAAATTGTGCTTCGTGCAACATAATTCTGGGTGCCATTTACAAACCTTAAGTGATAATGACTCCATTCCTTTTTGTGGTTGTAGGGGCTGTTGATTGGAGTACACTAAAACAAACCTGATCTCTCTAGGACATTCAGAAGCCAAGTTATAAGCCCACTAATGTGTAACTGGACTACTTCTTTAAATTGACACCAGATCCGGTGACCTTTGGGACATGGTTTGACCCCCTTAGGAAAGGGCTATCATCATGAAACGTTCAGATCACTTACAACTCAATAGATTCTACCTTCCTGTAACGTTTCAGCCTGATTGGACCTTGTTTTCACACAAATGAACCCAGAATGATGTGAAATTGTGCTTCGTGCAACATAATTCTGGGTGCCATTTAAAAACCATAAGTGCTAATGACTCCATTGCTTTTTGTGGTTGTAGGGGCTGTTGATTGGAGTATACTAAAACAAACCTGATCTCTCTAGGACATTCAGAAGCCAAGTTATAAGCCCACTAATGTGTAACTGGACTACTTCTTTAAATTGACACCAGATCCGGTGACCTTTGGGACATGGTTTGACCCCCTTAGGAAAGGGCTATCATCATGAAACGTTCAGATCACTTACAACTCAATAGATTCTACCTTCCTGTAACGTTTCAGCCTGATTGGACCTTGTTTTCACACAAATGAACCCAGAATGATGTGAAATTGTGCTTCGTGCAACATAATTCTGGGTGCCATTTACAAACCATAAGTGCTAATGACTCCATTCCTTTTTGAGGTTGTAGGGGCTGTTGATTGGAGTACACTAAAACAAACCTGATCTCTCTAGGACATTCATAAGCCAAGTTATAAGCCCTCAAAGGTGTAACTGGACTACTTTAAAGTGACACCAGGCCCGGTGACCTTTGGGACATGGTTTGACCCCCTTAGGAAAGTGCTATCATCATGAAACGTTCAGATCACTTACAACTCAATAGATTCTACCTTCCTGTAACGTTTCAGCCTGATTGGACCTTGTTTTCACACAAATGAACCCAGAATGATGTGAAATTGTGCTTCGTGCAACAAAATTCTGGGTGCCATTTACAAACCATAAGTGCTAATGACTCCATTCCTTTTTGTGGTTGTAGGGGCTTTTGATTGGAGTACACTAAAACAAACCTAACCTCTCTAGGACATTCAGAAGCCATGTTATA
The DNA here is from genome assembly GCF_043380555.1 of Nothobranchius furzeri. Classification (NCBI taxonomy): domain Eukaryota; kingdom Metazoa; phylum Chordata; class Actinopteri; order Cyprinodontiformes; family Nothobranchiidae; genus Nothobranchius; species Nothobranchius furzeri. The sequence continues at coordinate 32,246,488 of NC_091746.1, forward strand.
AGCCCACAAAGGTGTAACTGGACTACTTCTTTAAAGTGACACCAGGCCCGGTGACCTTTGGGACATGGTTTTACCCCTATAGGAATGTGCGATCATCTTGAAACGTTCAGATCACTTACAACTCAATAGATTCTACCTTCTTGTAGCGTTTCAGCCTGATTGGACCTTGTTTTCACACAAATGGACCCAGAATGATGTGAAATTGTGCTTCGTGCAACATAATTCTGGGTGCCATTTACAAACCATAAGTGCTAATGACTCCATTCCTTTTTGTGGTTGTAGGGGCTGTTGATTGGAGTACATTAAAACAAACCTGATCTCTCTAGGACATTCAGAAGCCAAGTTATAAGCCCACAAATGTGTAACTGGACTACTTCTTTAAATTGACACCAGATCCGGTGACCTTTGGGACATGGTTTGACCCCCTTAGGAAAGTGCTATAATCATGAAACGTTCAGATCACTTACAACTCAATAGATTCTACCTTCCTGTAACGTTTCAGCCTGATTGGACCTTGTTTTCAAACAAATGGACCCAGAATGAAGTGAAATTGCTCTTCGTGCAACACAATTCTGGGTGCCATTTAAAAAACATAAGTGCTAATGACTCCATTCCTTTTTGTGGTTGTAGGGGCTGTTGATTGGAGTACATTAAAACAAACCTGATCTCTCTAGGACATTCAGAAGCCAAGTTATAAGCCCACAAATGTGTAACTGGACTACTTCTTTAAATTGACACCAGATCCGGTGACCTTTGGGACATGGTTTGACCCCCTTAGGAAAGTGCTATCATCATGAAACGTTCAGATCACTTACAACTCAATAGATTCTACCTTCCTGTAACGTTTCAGCCTGACTGGACCTTGTTTTCACACAAATGAACCCAGAATGATGTGAAATTGTGCTTCGTGCAACATAATTCTGGGTGCCATTTTCAAACCTTAAGTGCTAATGACTCCATTCCTTTTTGTGGTTGTAGGGGCTGTTGATTGGAGTACACTAAAACAAACCTGATTTCTCTAGGACATTCAGAAGCCAAGTTATAAGCCCACAAATGTGTAACTGGACTACTTCTTTAAATTGACACCAGATCCGGTGACCTTTGGGACATGGTTTGACCCCCTTAGGAATGTGCTATCATCATGACCTTTGGGACATGGTTTGACCCCCTTAGGAAAGTGCTATCATCATGAAACGTTCAGATCACTTACAACTCAATAGATTCTACCTTCCTGTAACGTTTCAGCCTGATTGGACCTTGTTTTCACAAAAATGAACCCAGAATGATGTGAAATTGTGCTTCGTGCAACATAATTCTGGGTGCCATTTACAAACCATAAGTGCTAATGACTCCATTCCTTTTTGTGGTTGTAGGGGCTGTGGATTGGAGTACACTAAAACAAACCTGATCTCTCTAGGACATTCAGAAGCCAAGTTATAAGCCCACAAAGGTGTAACTGGACTACTTCTTTAAAGTGACACCAGGCCCGGTGACCTTTGGGACATGGTTTTACCCCCTATAGGAATGTGCGATCATCTTGAAACGTTCAGATCACTTACAACTCAATAGATTCTACCTTCTTGTAGCGTTGCAGCCTGATTGGACCTTGTTTTCACACAAATGGACCCAGAATGAGGTGAAATTGTGCTTCGTGCAACATAATTCTGGGTGCCATTTACAAACCTTAAGTGATAATGACTCCATTCCTTTTTGTGGTTGTAGGGGCTGTTGATTGGAGTACACTAAAACAAACCTGATCTCTCTAGGACATTCAGAAGCCAAGTTATAAGCCCACAAATGTGTAACTGGACTACTTCTTTAAATTGACACCAGATCCGGTGACCTTTGGGACATGGTTTGACCCCCTTAGGAATGTGCTATCATCATGAAACGTTCAGATCACTTACAACTCAATAGATTCTACCTTCCTGTAACGTTTCAGCCTGATTGGACCTTGTTTTCACACAAATGGACCCAGAATGATGTGAAATTGTGCTTCGTGCAACATAATTCTGGGTGCCATTTACAAACCTTAAGTGCTAATGACTCCATTCCTTTTTTTGGTTGTAGGGGCTGTGGATTGGAGTACACTAAAACAAACCTGATCTCTCTAGGACATTCAGAAGCCAAGTTATAAGCCCACTAATGTGTAACTGGACTACTTCTTTAAATTGACACCAGATCCGGTGACCTTTGGGACATGGTTTGACCCCCTTAGGAAAGGGCTATCATCATGAAACGTTCAGATCACTTACAACTCAATAGATTCTACCTTCCTGTAACGTTTCAGCCTGATTGGACCTTGTTTTCACACAAATGAACCCAGAATGATGTGAAATTGTGCTTCGTGCAACATAATTCTGGGTGCCATTTAAAAACCATAAGTGCTAATGACTCCATTGCTTTTTGTGGTTGTAGGGGCTGTTGATTGGAGTATACTAAAACAAACCTGATCTCTCTAGGACATTCAGAAGCCAAGTTATAAGCCCACAAATGTGTAACTGGACTACTTCTTTAAATTGACACCAGATCCGGTGACCTTTGGGACATGGTTTGACCCCCTTAGGAAAATGCTATCATCATGAAACGTTCAGATCACTTACAACTCAATAGATTCTACCTTCCTGTAACATTTCAGCCTGATTGGACCTTGTTTTCACACAAATGAACCCAGAATGATGTGAAATTGTGCTTCGTGCAACATAATTCTGGGTGCCATTTACAAACCATAAGTGCTAATGACTCCATTCCTTTTTGAGGTTGTAGGGGCTGTTGATTGGAGTACACTAAAACAAACCTGATCTCTCTAGGACATTCATAAGCCAAGTTATAAGCCCTCAAAGGTGTAACTGGACTACTTTAAAGTGACACCAGGCCCGGTGACCTTTGGGACATGGTTTGACCCCCTATAGGAATGTGTGATCATCATGAAACGTTCAGATCTCTTACAACTCAATAGATTCTTCCTTCTTGTAACGTTTCAGCCTGATTGGACCTTGTTTTCACACAAATGGACCCAGAATGATGTGAAATTGTGCTTCGTGCAACATAATTCTGGGTGCCATTTACAAACCATAAGTGCTAATGACTCCATTCCTTTTTGTGGTTGTAGGGGCTGTTGGTTGGAGTACATTAAAACAAACCTGATCTCTCTAGGACATTCAGAAGCCAAGTTATAAGCCCACAAATGTGTAACTGGACTACTTCTTTAAATTGACATAAGATCCGGTGACCTCTGGGACATGGTTTGACCCCCTTAGGAAAGTGCTATCATCATGAAACGTTCAGATCACTTACAACTCAATAGATTCTACGTTCCTGTAACGTTTCAGCCTGATTGGACCTTGTTTTCACACAAATGAACCCAGAATGATGTGAAATTGTGCTTCGTGCAACATAATTCTGGGTGCCATTTACAAACCATAAGTGCTAATGACTCCATTCCTTTTTGTGGTTGTAGGGGCTTTTGATTGGAGTACACTAAAACAAACCTAACCTCTCTAGGACATTCAGAAGCCAAGTTATAAGCCCACAAAGGTGTAACTTGACTACTTCTTTAAAGTGACACCCAGGCCCGGTGACCTTTGGGACATGGTTTTACCCCCTATAGGAATGAGCGATCATCTTGAAACGTTCAGATCACTTACAACTCAATAGATTCTACCTTCCTGTAACATTTCAGCCTGATTGGACCTTGTTTTCACACAAATGAACCCAGAATGATGTGAAATTGTGCTTCGTGCAACATAATTCTGGGTGCCATTTAAAAACCATAAGTGCTAATGACTCCATTCCTTTTTGTGGTTGTAGGGGCTGTTGATTGGAGTACATTAAAACAAACCTGATATCTCTAGGACATTCAGAAGCCAAGTTATAAGCCCACAAATGTGTAACTGGACTGCTTCTTTAAATTGACACCAGATCCGGTGACCTTTGGGACATGGTTTGACCCCCTTAGGAAAGTGCTATCATCATGAAACGTTCAGATCACTTACAACTCAATAGATTATACCTTCCTGTAACGTTTCAGCCTGATTGGACCTTGTTTTCACACAAATGGACCCAGAATGATGTGAAATTGTGCTTCGTGCAACATAATTCTGGGTGCCATTTACAAACCATAAGTGCTAATGACTCCATTCCTTTTTGTGGTTGTAGGGGCTGTTGATTGGAGTACATTAAAACAAACCTGATTTCTCTAGGACATTCAGAAGCCAAGTTAGATGCCCACAAAGGTGTAACTGGACTACTTCTTTAAAGTGACACCAGGCCCGGTGACCTTTGGGACATGGTTTTACCCCCTATAGGAATGTGCGATCATCTTGAAACGTTCAGATCACTTACAACTGTATAGATTCTACCTTCTTGTAGCGTTTCAGCCTGATTGGACCTTGTTTTCACACAAATGGTCCCAGAAAGATGTGAAATTGTGCTTCGTGCAACATAATTCTGGGTGCCATTTTCAAACCTTAAGTGCTAATGACTCCATTCCTTTTTTTGGTTGTAGGGGCTGTTGATTGGAGTACACTAAAACAAACCTGATTTCTCTAGGACATTCAGAAGCCAAGTTATAAGCCCACAAATGTGTAACTGGACTACTTCTTTAAATTGACACCAGATCCGGTGACCTTTGGGACATGGTTTGACCCCCTTAGGAATGTGCTATCATCATGAAACGTTCAGATCACTTACAACTCAATAGATTCTACCTTCCTGTAACGTTTCAGCCTGATTGGACCTTGTTTTCACACAAATGGACCCAGAATGATGTGAAATTGTGCTTCGTGAAACATAATTTTGGGTGACATTTACAAACCTTAAGTGCTAATGACTCCATTCCTTTTTGTGGATGTAGGGGCTGTGGATTGGAGTACACTAAAACAAACCTGATCTCTCTAGGACATTCAGAAGCCAAGTTATAAGCCCACAAATGTGTAACTGGACTACTTCTTTAAATTGACACCAGATCCGGTGACCTTTGGGACATGGTTTGACCCCCTATAGGAATGTGCGATCATCTTGAAACGTTCAGATCACTTACAACTCAATAGATTCTACCTTCTTGTAGCGTTTCAGCCCGATTGGACCTTGTTTTCACACAAATGGACCCAGAATGATGTGAAATTGTGCTTCGTGCAACATAATTCTGGGTGCCATTTACAAACCTTAAGTGCTAATGATTCCATTCCTTTTTGTTGTTGTAGGGGCTCTTGATTGGAGTACACTAAAACAAACCTGATCTTTCTAGGACATTCAGAAGCCAAGTTATAAGCCCACAAATGTGTAACTGGACAACTTCTTTAAATTGACACCAGATCTGGTGACCTTTGGGACATGGTTTGACCCCCTTAGGAATGTGCTATCATCATGAAACGTTCAGATCACTTACAACTCAATAGATTCTACCTTCCTGTAACGTTTCAGCCTGATTGGAACTTGTTTTCACACAAATGGACCCAGAATGATGTGAAATTGTGCTTCGTGCAACATAATTCTGGGTGCCATTTACAAACCTTAAGTGCTAATGACTCCATTCCTTTTTGTGGTTGTAGGGGCTGTTGATTGGAGTACACTAAAACAAACCTGATCTCTCTAGGACATTCAGAAGCCAAGTTATAAGCCCACAAATGTGTAACTGGACTACTTCTTTAAATTGACACCAGATCCGGTGACCTTTGGGACATGGTTTGACCCCCTTAGGAAAGTTCTATCATCATGAAACGTTCAGATCACTTACAACTCAATAGATTCTACCTTCCTGTAACGTTTCAGCCTGACTGGACCTTGTTTTCACACAAATGAACCTAGAATGATGTGAAATTGTGCTTCGTGCAACATAATTCTGGGTGCCATTTAAAAACCATAAGTGCTAATGACTCCATTCCTTTTTGTGGTTGCAGGGGCTGTTGATTGGAGTATACTAAAACAAACCTGATCTCTCTAGGACATTCAGAAGCCAAGTTATAAGCCTACAAAGGTGTAACTGGACTACTTCTTTAAATTGACACCAGATCCGGTGACCTTTGGGACATGGTTTGACCCCCTTAGGAAAGTGTTATCATCATGAAACGTTGAGATCACTTACAACTCAATAGATTCTACCTTCCTGTAACATTTCAGCCTGATTGGACCTTGTTTTCACACAAATGAACCCAGAATGATGTAAAATTGTGCTTCGTGCAACATAATTCTGGGTGCCATTTAAAAACCATAAGTGCTAATGACTCCATTCCTTTTTGTGGTTGTAGGGGCTGTTGGTTGGAGTACATTAAAACAAACCTGATCTCTCTAGGACAGTCAGAAGCCAAGTTATAAGCCCACAAATTTGTAACTGGACTACTTCTTTAAATTGACACCAGATCCGGTGACCTTTGGGACATGGTTTGACCCCCTTAGGAAAGTGCTATCATCATGAAACGTTCAGATCACTTACAACTCAATAGATTCTACCTTCCTGTAACGTTTCAGCCTGATTGGACCTTGTTTTCACACAAATGAACCCAGAATGATGTGAAATTGTGCTTCGTGCAACATAATTCTGGGTGCCATTTACAAACCATAAGTGCTAATGACTTCATTCCTTTTTGTGGTTGTAGGGGCTGTTGATTGGAGTACACTAAAACAAACCTAACCTCTCTAGGACATTCAGAAGCCAAGTTATAAGCCCACAAAGGTGTAACTGGACTACTTCTTTAAAGTGACACCAGGCCCGGTGACCTTTGGGACATGATTTTACCCCCTATTGGAATGTGCGATCATCTTGAAACGTTCAGATCACTTACAACTCAATAGATTCTACCTTCTTGTAGCGTTTCAGCCTGATTGGACCTTGTTTTCACACAAATGGACCCAGAATGAGGTGAAATTGTGCTTCGTGCAACATAATTCTGGGTGCCATTTACAAACATTAAGTGCTAATGACTCCATTCCTTTTTGTGGTTGTAGGGGCTGTTGATTGGAGTACACTAAAACAAACCTGATCTCTCTAGGACATTCAGAAGCCAAGTTATAAGCCCACTAATGTCTAACTGGACTACTTCTTTAAATTGACACCAGATCCGGTGACCTTTGGGACATGGTTTGACCCCCTTAGGAAAGGGCTATCATCATGAAACGTTCAGATCACTTACAACTCAATAGATTCTACCTTCCTGTAACGTTTCAGCCTGATTGGACCTTGTTTTCACACAAATGAACCCAGAATGATGTGAAATTGTGCTTCGTGCAACATAATTCTGGGTGCCATTTAAAAACCATAAGTGCTAATGACTCCATTGCTTTTTGTGGTTGTAGGGGCTGTTGATTGGAGTATACTAAAACAAACCTGATCTCTCTAGGACATTCAGAAGCCAAGTTATAAGCCCACAAATGTGTAACTGGACTACTTCTTTAAATTGACACCAGATCCGGTGACCTTTGGGACATGGTTTGACCCCCTTAGGAAAGTGCTATCATCATGAAACGTTCAGATCACTTACAACTCAATAGATTCTACCTTCCTGTAACATTTCAGCCTGATTGGACCTTGTTTTCACACAAATGAACCCAGAATGATGTGAAATTGTGCTTCGTGCAACATAATTCTGGGTGCCATTTAAAAACCATAAGTGCTAATGACTCCATTACTTTTTGAGGTTGTAGGGGCTGTTGATTGGAGTACACTAAAACAAACCTGATCTCTCTAGGACATTCATAAGCCAAGTTATAAGCCCTCAAAGGTGTAACTGGACTACTTTAAAGTGACACCAGGCCCGGTGACCTTTGGGACATGGTTTGACCCCCTATAGGAATGTGTGATCATCATGAAACGTTCAGATCTCTTACAACTCAATAGATTCTTCCTTCTTGTAACGTTTCAGCCTGATTGGACCTTGTTTTCACACAAATGGACCCAGAATGATGTGAAATTGTGCTTCGTGCAACATAATTCTGGGTGCCATTTACAAACCATAAGTGCTAATGACTCCATTCCTTTTTGTGGTTGTAGGGGCTGTTGGTTGGAGTACATTAAAACAAACCTGATCTCTCTAGGACATTCAGAAGCCAAGTTATAAGCCCACAAATGTGTAACTGGACTACTTCTTTAAATTGACATCAGATCCGGTGACCTCTGGGACATGGTTTGACCCCCTTAGGAAAGTGCTATCATCATGAAACGTTCAGATCACTTACAACTCAATAGATTCTACGTTCCTGTAACGTTTCAGCCTGATTGGACCTTGTTTTCACACAAATGAACCCAGAATGATGTGAAATTGTGCTTCGTGCAACATAATTCTGGGTGCCATTTACAAACCATAAGTGCTAATGACTCCATTCCTTTTTGTGGTTGTAGGGGCTTTTGATTGGAGTACACTAAAACAAACCTAACCTCTCTAGGACATTCAGAAGCCAAGTTATAAGCCCACAAAGGTGTAACTTGACTACTTCTTTAAAGTGACACCCAGGCCCGGTGACCTTTGGGACATGGTTTTACCCCCTATAGGAATGAGCGATCATCTTGAAACGTTCAGATCACTTACAACTCAATAGATTCTACCTTCCTGTAACATTTCAGCCTGATTGGACCTTGTTTTCACACAAATGAACCCAGAATGATGTGAAATTGTGCTTCGTGCAACATAATTCTGGGTGCCATTTAAAAACCATAAGTGCTAATGACTCCATTCCTTTTTGTGGTTGTAGGGGCTGTTGATGGGAGTACATTAAAACAAACCTGATATCTCTAGGACATTCAGAAGCCAAGTTATAAGCCCACAAATGTGTAACTGGACTACTTCTTTAAATTGACACCAGATCCGGTGACCTTTGGGACATGGTTTGACCCCCTTAGGAAAGTGCTATCATCATGAAACGTTCAGATCACTTACAACTCAATAGATTATACCTTCCTGCAACGTTTCAGCCTGATTGGACCTTGTTTTCACACAAATGGACCCAGAATGATGTGAAATTGTGCTTCGTGCAACATAATTCTGGGTGCCATTTACAAACCATAAGTGCTAATGACTCCATTCCTTTTTGTGGTTGTAGGGGCTGTTGATTGGAGTACATTAAAACAAACCTGATTTCTCTAGGACATTCAGAAGCCAAGTTAGATGCCCACAAAGGTGTAACTGGACTACTTCTTTAAAGTGACACCAGGCCCGGTGACCTTTGGGACATGGTTTTACCCCCTATAGGAATGTGCGATCATCTTGAAACGTTCAGATCACTTACAACTGTATAGATTCTACCTTCTTGTAGCGTTTCAGCCTGATTGGACCTTGTTTTCACACAAATGGTCCCAGAAAGATATGAAATTGTGCTTCGTGCAACATAATTCTGGGTGCCATTTTCAAACCTTAAGTGCTAATCACTCCATTCCTTTTTGTGGTTGTAGGGGCTGTTGATTGGAGTACACTAAAACAAACCTGATTTCTCTAGGACATTCAGAAGCCAAGTTATAAGCCCACAAATGTGTAACTGGACTACTTCTTTAAATTGACACCAGATCCGGTGACCTTTGGGACATGGTTTGACCCCCTTAGGAATGTGCTATCATCATGAAACGTTCAGATCACTTACAACTCAATAGATTCTACCTTCCTGTAACGTTTCAGCCTGATTGGACCTTGTTTTCACACAAATGGACCCAGAATGATGTGAAATTGTGCTTCGTGCAACATAATTCTGGGTGCCATTTAAAAACCTTAAGTGCTAATGACTCCATTCCTTTTTGTGGATGTAGGGGCTGTGGATTGGAGTACACTAAAACAAACCTGATCTCTCTAGGACATTCAGAAGCCAAGTTATAAGCCCACAAATGTGTAACTGGACTACTTCTTTAAATTGACACCAGATCCGGTGACCTTTGGGACATGGTTTGACCCCCTATAGGAATGTGCGATCATCTTGAAACGTTCAGATCACTTACAACTCAATAGATTCTACCTTCTTGTAGCGTTTCAGCCCGATTGGACCTTGTTTTCACACAAATGGACCCAGAATGATGTGAAATTGTGCTTCGTGCAACATAATTCTGGGTGCCATTTACAAACCTTAAGTGCTAATGACTCCATTCATTTTTGTTGTTGTAGGGGCTGTTGATTGGAGTACACTAAAACAAACCTGATCTTTCTAGGACATTCAGAAGCCAAGTTATAAGCCCACAAATGTGTAACTGGACAACTTCTTTAAATTGACACCAGATCTGGTGACCTTTGGGACATGGTTTGACCCCCTTAGGAATGTGCTATCATCATGAAACGTTCAGATCACTTACAACTCAATAGATTCTACCTTCCTGTAACGTTTCAGCCTGATTGGAACTTGTTTTCACACAAATGGACCCAGAATGATGTGAAATTGTGCTTCGTGCAACATAATTCTGGGTGCCATTTACAAACCTTAAGTGCTAATGACTCCATTCCTTTTTGTGGTTGTAGGGGCTGTTGATTGGAGTACACTAAAACAAACCTGATCTCTCTAGGACATTCAGAAACCAAGTTATAAGCCCACAAATGTGTAACTGGACTACTTCTTTAAATTGACACCAGATCCGGTGACCTTTGGGACATGGTTTGACCCCCTTAGGAAAGTTCTATCATCATGAAACGTTCAGATCACTTACAACTCAATAGATTCTACCTTCCTGTAACGTTTCAGCCTGACTGGACCTTGTTTTCACACAAATGAACCCAGAATGATGTGAAATTGTGCTTCGTGCAACATAATTCTGGGTGCCATTTAAAAACCATAAGGGCTAATGACTCCATTCCTTTTTGTGGTTGTAGGGGCTGTTGATTGGAGTACATTAAAACAAACCTGATCTCTCTAGGACATTCAGAAGCCAAGTTATAAGCCCACAAATGTGTAACTGGACTACTTCTTTAAATTGACACCAGATCCGGTGACCTTTGGGACATGGTTTGACCCCCTTAGGAAAGTGCTATCATCATGAAACGTTCAGATCACTTACAACTCAATAGATTCTACCTTCCTGTAACGTTTCAGCCTGATTGGACCTTGTTTTCACACAAATGAACCCAGAATGATGTGAAATTGTGCTTCGTGCAACATAATTCTGGGTGCCATTTAAAAACCATAAGTGCTAATGACTCCATTGCTTTTTGTGGTTGTAGGGGCTGTTGATTGGAGTATACTAAAACAAACCTGATCTCTCTAGGACATTCAGAAGCCAAGTTATAAGCCCACAAATGTGTAACTGGACTACTTCTTTAAATTGACACCAGATCCGGTGACCTTTGGGACATGGTTTGACCCCCTTAGGAAAGTGCTATCATCATGAAACGTTCAGATCACTTACAACTCAATAGATTCTACCTTCCTGTAACATTTCAGCCTGATTGGACCTTGTTTTCACACAAATGAACCCAGAATGATGTGAAATTGTGCTTCGTGCAACATAATTCTGGGTGCCATTTAAAAACCATAAGTGCTAATGACTCCATTACTTTTTGAGGTTGTAGGGGCTGTTGATTGGAGTACACTAAAACAAACCTGATCTCTCTAGGACATTCATAAGCCAAGTTATAAGCCCTCAAAGGTGTAACTGGACTACTTTAAAGTGACACCAGGCCCGGTGACCTTTGGGACATGGTTTGACCCCCTATAGGAATGTGTGATCATCATGAAACGTTCAGATCTCTTACAACTCAATAGATTCTTCCTTCTTGTAACGTTTCAGCCTGATTGGACCTTGTTTTCACACAAATGGACCCAGAATGATGTGAAATTGTGCTTCGTGCAACATAATTCTGGGTGCCATTTACAAACCATAAGTGCTAATGACTCCATTCCTTTTTGTGGTTGTAGGGGCTGTTGGTTGGAGTACATTAAAACAAACCTGATCTCTCTAGGACATTCAGAAGCCAAGTTATAAGCCCACAAATGTGTAACTGGACTACTTCTTTAAATTGACATCAGATCCGGTGACCTCTGGGACATGGTTTGACCCCCTTAGGAAAGTGCTATCATCATGAAACGTTCAGATCACTTACAACTCAATAGATTCTACGTTCCTGTAACGTTTCAGCCTGATTGGACCTTGTTTTCACACAAATGAACCCAGAATGATGTGAAATTGTGCTTCGTGCAACATAATTCTGGGTGCCATTTACAAACCATAAGTGCTAATGACTCCATTCCTTTTTGTGGTTGTAGGGGCTTTTGATTGGAGTACACTAAAACAAACCTAACCTCTCTAGGACATTCAGAAGCCAAGTTATAAGCCCACAAAGGTGTAACTTGACTACTTCTTTAAAGTGACACCCAGGCCCGGTGACCTTTGGGACATGGTTTTACCCCCTATAGGAATGAGCGATCATCTTGAAACGTTCAGATCACTTACAACTCAATAGATTCTACCTTCCTGTAACATTTCAGCCTGATTGGACCTTGTTTTCACACAAATGAACCCAGAATGATGTGAAATTGTGCTTCGTGCAACATAATTCTGGGTGCCATTTAAAAACCATAAGTGCTAATGACTCCATTCCTTTTTGTGGTTGTAGGGGCTGTTGATGGGAGTACATTAAAACAAACCTGATATCTCTAGGACATTCAGAAGCCAAGTTATAAGCCCACAAATGTGTAACTGGACTACTTCTTTAAATTGACACCAGATCCGGTGACCTTTGGGACATGGTTTGACCCCCTTAGGAAAGTGCTATCATCATGAAACGTTCAGATCACTTACAACTCAATAGATTATACCTTCCTGTAACGTTTCAGCCTGATTGGACCTTGTTTTCACACAAATGGACCCAGAATGATGTGAAATTGTGCTTCGTGCAACATAATTCTGGGTGCCATTTACAAACCATAAGTGCTAATGACTCCATTCCTTTTTGTGGTTGTAGGGGCTGTTGATTGGAGTACATTAAAACAAACCTGATTTCTCTAGGACATTCAGAAGCCAAGTTAGATGCCCACAAAGGTGTAACTGGACTACTTCTTTAAAGTGACACCAGGCCCGGTGACCTTTGGGACATGGTTTTACCCCCTATAGGAATGTGCGATCATCTTGAAACGTTCAGATCACTTACAACTGTATAGATTCTACCTTCTTGTAGCGTTTCAGCCTGATTGGACCTTGTTTTCACACAAATGGTCCCAGAAAGATATGAAATTGTGCTTCGTGCAACATAATTCTGGGTGCCATTTTCAAACCTTAAGTGCTAATCACTCCATTCCTTTTTGTGGTTGTAGGGGCTGTTGATTGGAGTACACTAAAACAAACCTGATTTCTCTAGGACATTCAGAAGCCAAGTTATAAGCCCACAAATGTGTAACTGGACTACTTCTTTAAATTGACACCAGATCCGGTGACCTTTGGGACATGGTTTGACCCCCTTAGGAATGTGCTATCATCATGAAACGTTCAGATCACTTACAACTCAATAGATTCTACCTTCCTGTAACGTTTCAGCCTGATTGGACCTTGTTTTCACACAAATGAACCCAGAATGATGTGAAATTGTGCTTCGTGCAACATAATTCTGGGTGCCATTTAAAAACCATAAGTGCTAATGACTCCATTACTTTTTGAGGTTGTAGGGGCTGTTGATTGGAGTACACTAAAACAAACCTGATCTCTCTAGGACATTCATAAGCCAAGTTATAAGCCCTCAAAGGTGTAACTGGACTACTTTAAAGTGACACCAGGCCCGGTGACCTTTGGGACATGGTTTGACCCCCTATAGGAATGTGTGATCATCATGAAACGTTCAGATCTCTTACAACTCAATAGATTCTTCCTTCTTGTAACGTTTCAGCCTGATTGGACCTTGTTTTCACACAAATGGACCCAGAATGATGTGAAATTGTGCTTCGTGCAACATAATTCTGGGTGCCATTTACAAACCATAAGTGCTAATGACTCCATTCCTTTTTGTGGTTGTAGGGGCTGTTGGTTGGAGTACATTAAAACAAACCTGATCTCTCTAGGACATTCAGAAGCCAAGTTATAAGCCCACAAATGTGTAACTGGACTACTTCTTTAAATTGACATCAGATCCGGTGACCTCTGGGACATGGTTTGACCCCCTTAGGAAAGTGCTATCATCATGAAACGTTCAGATCACTTACAACTCAATAGATTCTACGTTCCTGTAACGTTTCAGCCTGATTGGACCTTGTTTTCACACAAATGAACCCAGAATGATGTGAAATTGTGCTTCGTGCAACATAATTCTGGGTGCCATTTACAAACCATAAGTGCTAATGACTCCATTCCTTTTTGTGGTTGTAGGGGCTTTTGATTGGAGTACACTAAAACAAACCTAACCTCTCTAGGACATTCAGAAGCCAAGTTATAAGCCCACAAAGGTGTAACTTGACTACTTCTTTAAAGTGACACCCAGGCCCGGTGACCTTTGGGACATGGTTTTACCCCCTATAGGAATGAGCGATCATCTTGAAACGTTCAGATCACTTACAACTCAATAGATTCTACCTTCCTGTAACATTTCAGCCTGATTGGACCTTGTTTTCACACAAATGAACCCAGAATGATGTGAAATTGTGCTTCGTGCAACATAATTCTGGGTGCCATTTAAAAACCATAAGTGCTAATGACTCCATTCCTTTTTGTGGTTGTAGGGGCTGTTGATGGGAGTACATTAAAACAAACCTGATATCTCTAGGACATTCAGAAGCCAAGTTATAAGCCCACAAATGTGTAACTGGACTACTTCTTTAAATTGACACCAGATCCGGTGACCTTTGGGACATGGTTTGACCCCCTTAGGAAAGTGCTATCATCATGAAACGTTCAGATCACTTACAACTCAATAGATTATACCTTCCTGTAACGTTTCAGCCTGATTGGACCTTGTTTTCACACAAATGGACCCAGAATGATGTGAAATTGTGCTTCGTGCAACATAATTCTGGGTGCCATTTACAAACCATAAGTGCTAATGACTCCATTCCTTTTTGTGGTTGTAGGGGCTGTTGATTGGAGTACATTAAAACAAACCTGATTTCTCTAGGACATTCAGAAGCCAAGTTAGATGCCCACAAAGGTGTAACTGGACTACTTCTTTAAAGTGACACCAGGCCCGGTGACCTTTGGGACATGGTTTTACCCCCTATAGGAATGTGCGATCATCTTGAAACGTTCAGATCACTTACAACTGTATAGATTCTACCTTCTTGTAGCGTTTCAGCCTGATTGGACCTTGTTTTCACACAAATGGTCCCAGAAAGATATGAAATTGTGCTTCGTGCAACATAATTCTGGGTGCCATTTTCAAACCTTAAGTGCTAATCACTCCATTCCTTTTTGTGGTTGTAGGGGCTGTTGATTGGAGTACACTAAAACAAACCTGATTTCTCTAGGACATTCAGAAGCCAAGTTATAAGCCCACAAATGTGTAACTGGACTACTTCTTTAAATTGACACCAGATCCGGTGACCTTTGGGACATGGTTTGACCCCCTTAGGAATGTGCTATCATCATGAAACGTTCAGATCACTTACAACTCAATAGATTCTACCTTCCTGTAACGTTTCAGCCTGATTGGACCTTGTTTTCACACAAATGGACCCAGAATGATGTGAAATTGTGCTTCGTGCAACATAATTCTGGGTGCCATTTACAAACCTTAAGTGCTAATGACTCCATTCCTTTTTGTGGATGTAGGGGCTGTGGATTGGAGTACACTAAAACAAACCTGATCTCTCTAGGACATTCAGAAGCCAAGTTATAAGCCCACAAATGTGTAACTGGACTACTTCTTTAAATTGACACCAGATCCGGTGACCTTTGGGACATGGTTTGACCCCCTATAGGAATGTGCGATCATCTTGAAACGTTCAGATCACTTACAACTCAATAGATTCTACCTTCTTGTAGCGTTTCAGCCCGATTGGACCTTGTTTTCACACAAATGGACCCAGAATGATGTGAAATTGTGCTTCGTGCAACATAATTCTGGGTGCCATTTACAAACCTTAAGTGCTAATGACTCCATTCATTTTTGTTGTTGTAGGGGCTGTTGATTGGAGTACACTAAAACAAACCTGATCTTTCTAGGACATTCAGAAGCCAAGTTATAAGCCCACAAATGTGTAACTGGACAACTTCTTTAAATTGACACCAGATCTGGTGACCTTTGGGACATGGTTTGACCCCCTTAGGAATGTGCTATCATCATGAAACGTTCAGATCACTTACAACTCAATAGATTCTACCTTCCTGTAACGTTTCAGCCTGATTGGAACTTGTTTTCACACAAATGGACCCAGAATGATGTGAAATTGTGCTTCGTGCAACATAATTCTGGGTGCCATTTACAAACCTTAAGTGCTAATGACTCCATTCCTTTTTGTGGTTGTAGGGGCTGTTGATTGGAGTACACTAAAACAAACCTGATCTCTCTAGGACATTCAGAAACCAAGTTATAAGCCCACAAATGTGTAACTGGACTACTTCTTTAAATTGACACCAGATCCGGTGACCTTTGGGACATGGTTTGACCCCCTTAGGAAAGTTCTATCATCATGAAACGTTCAGATCACTTACAACTCAATAGATTCTACCTTCCTGTAACGTTTCAGCCTGACTGGACCTTGTTTTCACACAAATGAACCCAGAATGATGTGAAATTGTGCTTCGTGCAACATAATTCTGGGTGCCATTTAAAAACCATAAGGGCTAATGACTCCATTCCTTTTTGTGGTTGCAGGGGCTGTTGATTGGAGTATACTAAAACAAACCTGATCTCTCTAGGACATTCAGAAGCCAAGTTATAAGCCTACAAAGGTGTAACTGGACTACTTCTTTAAATTGACACCAGATCCGGTGACCTTTGGGACATGGTTTGACCCCCTTAGGAAAGTGTTATTATCATGAAACGTTGAGATCACTTACAACTCAATAGATTCTACCTTCCTGTAACATTTCAGCCTGATTGGACCTTGTTTTCACACAAATGAACCCAGAATGATGTGAAATTGTGCTTCGTGCAACATAATTCTGGGTGCCATTTAAAAACCATAAGTGCTAATGACTCCATCCCTTTTTGAGGTTGTAGTGGCTGTTGATTGGAGTACAGTAAAACAAACCTGATCTCTCTAGGAAATTCAGAAGCCAAGTTATAAGCCCTCAAAGGTGTAACTGGACTACTTCTTTAAAGTGACACCAGGCCCGGTGACCTTTGGGACATGGTTTGAACCCCTATAGGAATGTGCGATCATCATGAAACGTTCAGATCACTTACAACTCAATAGATTCTACCTTCTTGTAACGTTTCAGCCTGATTGGACCTTGTTTTCACACAAATGGACCCAGAATGATGTGAAATTGTGCTTCGTGCAACATAATTCTGGGTGCCATTTACAAACCATAAGTGCTAATGACTCCATTCCTTTTTGTGGTTGTAGGGGCTGTTGGTTGGAGTACATTAAAAAAAACCTGATCTCTCTAGGACAGTCAGAAGCCAAGTTATAAGCCCACAAATTTGTAACTGGACTACTTCTTTAAATTGACACCAGATCCGGTGACCTTTGGGACATGGTTTGACCCCCTTAGGAAAGTGCTATCATCATGAAACGTTCAGATCACTTACAACTCAATAGATTCTACCTTCCTGTAACGTTTCAGCCTGATTGGACCTTGTTTTCACACAAATGAACCCAGAATGATGTGAAATTGTGCTTCGTGCAACATAATTCTGGGTGCCATTTACAAACCATAAGTGCTAATGACTCCATTCCTTTTTGTGGTTGTAGGGGCTGTTGATTGGAGTACACTAAAACAAACCTAACCTCTCTAGGACATTCAGAAGCCAAGTTATAAGCCCACAAAGATGTAACTGGACTACTTCTTTAAAGTGACACCAGGCCCGGTGACCTTTGGGACATGATTTTACCCCCTATTGGAATGTGCGATCATCTTGAAACGTTCAGATCACTTACAACTCAATAGATTCTACCTTCTTGTAGCGTTTCAGCCTGATTGGACCTTGTTTTCCCACAAATGGACCCAGAATGAGGTGAAATTGTGCTTCGTGCAACATAATTCTGGGTGCCATTTACAAACCTTAAGTGCTAATGACTCCATTCCTTTTTGTGGTTGTAGGGGCTGTTGATTGGAGTACACTAAAACAAACCTGATCTCTCTAGGACATTCAGAAGCCAAGTTATAAGCCCACAAATGTGTAACTGGACTACTTCTTTAAATTGACAACAGATTCGGTGACCTTTGGGACATGGTTTGACCCCCTTAGGAATGTGCTATCATCATGAAACGTTCAAATCACTTACAACTCAATAGATTCTACCTTCCTGTAACGTTTCAGCCTGATTGGACCTTGTTTTCACACAAATGGACCCAGAATGATGTGAAATTGTGCTTCGTGCAACATAATTCTGGGTGCCATTTACAAACCTTAAGTGCTAATGACTCCATTCATTTTTGTTGTTGTAGGGGCTGTTGATTGGACTACACTAAAACAAACCTGATCTTTCTAGGACATTCAGAAGCCAAGTTATAAGCCCACAAATGTGTAACTGGACAACTTCTTTAAATTGACACCAGATCTGGTGACCTTTGGGACATGGTTTGACCCCCTTAGGAATGTGCTATCATCATGAAACGTTCAGATCACTTACAACTCAATAGATTCTACCTTCCTGTAACGTTTCAGCCTGATTGGAACTTGTTTTCACACAAATGGACCCAGAATGATGTGAAATTGTGCTTCGTGCAACATAATTCTGGGTGCCATTTACAAACCTTAAGTGCTAATGACTCCATTCCTTTTTGTGGTTGTAGGGGCTGTTGATTGGAGTACACTAAAACAAACCTGATCTCTCTAGGACATTCAGAAACCAAGTTATAAGCCCACAAATGTGTAACTGGACTACTTCTTTAAATTGACACCAGATCCGGTGACCTTTGGGACATCGTTTGACCCCCTTAGGAAAGTTCTATCATCATGAAACGTTCAGATCACTTACAACTCAATAGATTCTACCTTCCTGTAACGTTTCAGCCTGACTGGACCTTGTTTTCACACAAATGAACCCAGAATGATGTGAAATTGTGCTTCGTGCAACATAATTCTGGGTGCCATTTAAAAACCATAAGGGCTAATGACTCCATTCTTTTTTGTGGTTGCAGGGGCTGTTGATTGGAGTATACTAAAACAAACCTGATCTCTCTAGGACATTCAGAAGCCAAGTTATAAGCCTACAAAGGTGTAACTGGACTACTTCTTTAAATTGACACCAGATCCGGTGACCTTTGGGACATGGTTTGACCCCCTTAGGAAAGTGTTATTATCATGAAACGTTGAGATCACTTACAACTCAATAGATTCTACCTTCCTGTAACATTTCAGCCTGATTGGACCTTGTTTTCACACAAATGAACCCAGAATGATGTGAAATTGTGCTTCGTGCAACATAATTCTGGGTGCCATTTAAAAACCATAAGTGCTAATGACTCCATCCCTTTTTGAGGTTGTAGTGGCTGTTGATTGGAGTACAGTAAAACAAACCTGATCTCTCTAGGAAATTCAGAAGCCAAGTTATAAGCCCTCAAAGGTGTAACTGGACTACTTCTTTAAAGTGACACCAGGCCCGGTGACCTTTGGGACATGGTTTGAACCCCTATAGGAATGTGCGATCATCATGAAACGTTCAGATCACTTACAACTCAATAGATTCTACCTTCTTGTAACGTTTCAGCCTGATTGGACCTTGTTTTCACACAAATGGACCCAGAATGATGTGAAATTGTGCTTCGTGCAACATAATTCTGGGTGCCATTTACAAACCATAAGTGCTAATGACTCCATTCCTTTTTGTGGTTGTAGGGGCTGTTGGTTGGAGTACATTAAAACAAACCTGATCTCTCTAGGACAGTCAGAAGCCAAGTTATAAGCCCACAAATTTGTAACTGGACTACTTCTTTAAATTGACACCAGATCCGGTGACCTTTGGGACATGGTTTGACCCCCTTAGGAAAGTGCTATCATCATGAAACGTTCAGATCACTTACAACTCAATAGATTCTACCTTCCTGTAACGTTTCAGCCTGATTGGACCTTGTTTTCACACAAATGAACCCAGAATGATGTGAAATTGTGCTTCGTGCAACATAATTCTGGGTGCCATTTACAAACCATAAGTGCTAATGACTCCATTCCTTTTTGTGGTTGTAGGGGCTGTTGATTGGAGTACACTAAAACAAACCTAACCTCTCTAGGACATTCAGAAGCCAAGTTATAAGCCCACAAAGGTGTAACTGGACTACTTCTTTAAAGTGACACCAGGCCCGGTGACCTTTGGGACATGATTTTACCCCCTATTGGAATGTGCGATCATCTTGAAACGTTCAGATCACTTACAACTCAATAGATTCTACCTTCTTGTAGCGTTTCAGCCTGATTGGACCTTGTTTTCACACAAATGGACCCAGAATGAGGTGAAATTGTGCTTCGTGCAACATAATTCTGGGTGCCATTTACAAACCTTAAGTGCTAATGACTCCATTCCTTTTTGTGGTTGTAGGGGCTGTTGATTGGAGTACATTAAAACAAACCTGATATCTCTAGGACATTCAGAAGCCAAGTTATAAGCCCACAAATGTGTAACTGGACTACTTCTTTAAATTGACACCAGATCCGGTGACCTTTGGGACATGGTTTGACCCCCTTAGGAAAGTGCTATCATCATGAAACGTTCAGATCACTTACAACTCAATAGATTATACCTTCCTGTAACGTTTCAGCCTGATTGGACCTTGTTTTCACACAAATGGACCCAGAATGATGTGAAATTGTGCTTCGTGCAACATAATTCTGGGTGCCATTTACAAACCATAAGTGCTAATGACTCCATTCCTTTTTGTGGTTGTAGGGGCTGTTGATTGGAGTACATTAAAACAAACCTGATTTCTCTAGGACATTCAGAAGCCAAGTTAGATGCCCACAAAGGTGTAACTGGACTACTTCTTTAAAGTGACACCAGGCCCGGTGACCTTTGGGACATGGTTTTACCCCCTATAGGAATGTGCGATCATCTTGAAACGTTCAGATCACTTACAACTGTATAGATTCTACCTTCTTGTAGCGTTTCAGCCTGATTGGACCTTGTTTTCACACAAATGGTCCCAGAAAGATGTGAAATTGTGCTTCGTGCAACATAATTCTGGGTGCCATTTTCAAACCTTAAGTGCTAATGACTCCATTCCTTTTTGTGGTTGTAGGGGCTGTTGATTGGAGTACACTAAAACAAACCTGATTTCTCTAGGACATTCAGAAGCCAAGTTATAAGCCCACAAATGTGTAACTGGACTACTTCTTTAAATTGACACCAGATCCGGTGACCTTTGGGACATGGTTTGACCCCCTTAGGAATGTGCTATCATCATGAAACGTTCAGATCACTTACAACTCAATAGATTCTACCTTCCTGTAACGTTTCAGCCTGATTGGACCTTGTTTTCACACAAATGGACCCAGAATGATGTGAAATTGTGCTTCGTGAAACATAATTTTGGGTGACATTTACAAACCTTAAGTGCTAATGACTCCATTCCTTTTTGTGGATGTAGGGGCTGTGGATTGGAGTACACTAAAACAAACCTGATCTCTCTAGGACATTCAGAAGCCAAGTTATAAGCCCACAAATGTGTAACTGGACTACTTCTTTAAATTGACACCAGATCCGGTGACCTTTGGGACATGGTTTGACCCCCTATAGGAATGTGCGATCATCTTGAAACGTTCAGATCACTTACAACTCAATAGATTCTACCTTCTTGTAGCGTTTCAGCCCGATTGGACCTTGTTTTCACACAAATGGACCCAGAATGATGTGAAATTGTGCTTCGTGCAACATAATTCTGGGTGCCATTTACAAACCTTAAGTGCTAATGATTCCATTCCTTTTTGTTGTTGTAGGGGCTCTTGATTGGAGTACACTAAAACAAACCTGATCTTTCTAGGACATTCAGAAGCCAAGTTATAAGCCCACAAATGTGTAACTGGACAACTTCTTTAAATTGACACCAGATCTGGTGACCTTTGGGACATGGTTTGACCCCCTTAGGAATGTGCTATCATCATGAAACGTTCAGATCACTTACAACTCAATAGATTCTACCTTCCTGTAACGTTTCAGCCTGATTGGAACTTGTTTTCACACAAATGGACCCAGAATGATGTGAAATTGTGCTTCGTGCAACATAATTCTGGGTGCCATTTACAAACCTTAAGTGCTAATGACTCCATTCCTTTTTGTGGTTGTAGGGGCTGTTGATTGGAGTACACTAAAACAAACCTGATCTCTCTAGGACATTCAGAAGCCAAGTTATAAGCCCACAAATGTGTAACTGGACTACTTCTTTAAATTGACACCAGATCCGGTGACCTTTGGGACATGGTTTGACCCCCTTAGGAAAGTTCTATCATCATGAAACGTTCAGATCACTTACAACTCAATAGATTCTACCTTCCTGTAACGTTTCAGCCTGACTGGACCTTGTTTTCACACAAATGAACCTAGAATGATGTGAAATTGTGCTTCGTGCAACATAATTCTGGGTGCCATTTAAAAACCATAAGTGCTAATGACTCCATTCCTTTTTGTGGTTGCAGGGGCTGTTGATTGGAGTATACTAAAACAAACCTGATCTCTCTAGGACATTCAGAAGCCAAGTTATAAGCCTACAAAGGTGTAACTGGACTACTTCTTTAAATTGACACCAGATCCGGTGACCTTTGGGACATGGTTTGACCCCCTTAGGAAAGTGTTATCATCATGAAACGTTGAGATCACTTACAACTCAATAGATTCTACCTTCCTGTAACATTTCAGCCTGATTGGACCTTGTTTTCACACAAATGAACCCAGAATGATGTAAAATTGTGCTTCGTGCAACATAATTCTGGGTGCCATTTAAAAACCATAAGTGCTAATGACTCCATTCCTTTTTGTGGTTGTAGGGGCTGTTGGTTGGAGTACATTAAAACAAACCTGATCTCTCTAGGACAGTCAGAAGCCAAGTTATAAGCCCACAAATTTGTAACTGGACTACTTCTTTAAATTGACACCAGATCCGGTGACCTTTGGGACATGGTTTGACCCCCTTAGGAAAGTGCTATCATCATGAAACGTTCAGATCACTTACAACTCAATAGATTCTACCTTCCTGTAACGTTTCAGCCTGATTGGACCTTGTTTTCACACAAATGAACCCAGAATGATGTGAAATTGTGCTTCGTGCAACATAATTCTGGGTGCCATTTACAAACCATAAGTGCTAATGACTCCATTCCTTTTTGTGGTTGTAGGGGCTGTTGATTGGAGTACACTAAAACAAACCTAACCTCTCTAGGACATTCAGAAGCCAAGTTATAAGCCCACAAAGGTGTAACTGGACTACTTCTTTAAAGTGACACCAGGCCCGGTGACCTTTGGGACATGATTTTACCCCCTATTGGAATGTGCGATCATCTTGAAACGTTCAGATCACTTACAACGCAATAGATTCTACCTTCTTGTAGCGTTTCAGCCTGATTGGACCTTGTTTTCACACAAATGGACCCAGAATGAGGTGAAATTGTGCTTCGTGCAACATAATTCTGGGTGCCATTTACAAACATTAAGTGCTAATGACTCCATTCCTTTTTGTGGTTGTAGGGGCTGTTGATTGGAGTACACTAAAACAAACCTGATCTCTCTAGGACATTCAGAAGCCAAGTTATAAGCCCACTAATGTCTAACTGGACTACTTCTTTAAATTGACACCAGATCCGGTGACCTTTGGGACATGGTTTGACCCCCTTAGGAAAGGGCTATCATCATGAAACGTTCAGATCACTTACAACTCAATAGATTCTACCTTCCTGTAACGTTTCAGCCTGATTGGACCTTGTTTTCACACAAATGAACCCAG
The DNA here is from genome assembly GCF_043380555.1 of Nothobranchius furzeri. NCBI lineage: Eukaryota > Metazoa > Chordata > Actinopteri > Cyprinodontiformes > Nothobranchiidae > Nothobranchius > Nothobranchius furzeri. The sequence goes on from NC_091746.1 coordinate 32,270,405, forward strand.
AATGATGTGAAATTGTGCTTCGTGCAACATAATTCTGGGTGCCATTTAAAAACCATAAGTGCTAATGACTCCATTGCTTTTTGTGGTTGTAGGGGCTGTTGATTGGAGTATACTAAAACAAACCTGATCTCTCTAGGACATTCAGAAGCCAAGTTATAAGCCCACAAATGTGTACCTGGACTACTTCTTTAAATTGACACCAGATCCGGTGACATTTGGGACATGGTTTGACCCCCTTAGGAAAGTGCTATCATCATGAAACGTTCAGATCACTTACAACTCAATAGATTCTACCTTCCTGTAACATTTCAGCCTGATTGGACCTTGTTTTCACACAAATGAACCCAGAATGATGTGAAATTGTGCTTCGTGCAACATAATTCTGGGTGCCATTTAAAAACCATAAGTGCTAATGACTCCATTACTTTTTGAGGTTGTAGGGGCTGTTGATTGGAGTACACTAAAACAAACCTGATCTCTCTAGGACATTCATAAGCCAAGTTATAAGCCCTCAAAGGTGTAACTGGACTACTTTAAAGTGACACCAGGCCCGGTGACCTTTGGGACATGGTTTGACCCCCTATAGGAATGTGTGATCATCATGAAACGTTCAGATCTCTTACAACTCAATAGATTCTTCCTTCTTGTAACGTTTCAGCCTGATTGGACCTTGTTTTCACACAAATGGACCCAGAATGATGTGAAATTGTGCTTCGTGCAACATAATTCTGGGTGCCATTTACAAACCATAAGTGCTAATGACTCCATTCCTTTTTGTGGTTGTAGGGGCTGTTGGTTGGAGTACATTAAAACAAACCTGATCTCTCTAGGACATTCAGAAGCCAAGTTATAAGCCCACAAATGTGTAACTGGACTACTTCTTTAAATTGACATCAGATCCGGTGACCTCTGGGACATGGTTTGACCCCCTTAGGAAAGTGCTATCATCATGAAACGTTCAGATCACTTACAACTCAATAGATTCTACGTTCCTGTAACGTTTCAGCCTGATTGGACCTTGTTTTCACACAAATGAACCCAGAATGATGTGAAATTGTGCTTCGTGCAACATAATTCTGGGTGCCATTTACAAACCATAAGTGCTAATGACTCCATTCCTTTTTGTGGTTGTAGGGGCTTTTGATTGGAGTACACTAAAACAAACCTAACCTCTCTAGGACATTCAGAAGCCAAGTTATAAGCCCACAAAGGTGTAACTTGACTACTTCTTTAAAGTGACACCCAGGCCCGGTGACCTTTGGGACATGGTTTTACCCCCTATAGGAATGAGCGATCATCTTGAAACGTTCAGATCACTTACAACTCAATAGATTCTACCTTCCTGTAACATTTCAGCCTGATTGGACCTTGTTTTCACACAAATGAACCCAGAATGATGTGAAATTGTGCTTCGTGCAACATAATTCTGGGTGCCATTTAAAAACCATAAGTGCTAATGACTCCATTCCTTTTTGTGGTTGTAGGGGCTGTTGATGGGAGTACATTAAAACAAACCTGATATCTCTAGGACATTCAGAAGCCAAGTTATAAGCCCACAAATGTGTAACTGGACTACTTCTTTAAATTGACACCAGATCCGGTGACCTTTGGGACATGGTTTGACCCCCTTAGGAAAGTGTTATCATCATGAAACGTTCAGATCACTTACAACTCAATAGATTATACCTTCCTGTAACGTTTCAGCCTGATTGGACCTTGTTTTCACACAAATGGACCCAGAATGATGTGAAATTGTGCTTCGTGCAACATAATTCTGGGTGCCATTTACAAACCATAAGTGCTAATGACTCCATTCCTTTTTGTGGTTGTAGGGGCTGTTGATTGGAGTACATTAAAACAAACCTGATTTCTCTAGGACATTCAGAAGCCAAGTTAGATGCCCACAAAGGTGTAACTGGACTACTTCTTTAAAGTGACACCAGGCCCGGTGACCTTTGGGACATGGTTTTACCCCCTATAGGAATGTGCGATCATCTTGAAACGTTCAGATCACTTACAACTGTATGGATTCTACCTTCTTGTAGCGTTTCAGCCTGATTGGACCTTGTTTTCACACAAATGGTCCCAGAAAGATGTGAAATTGTGCTTCGTGCAACATAATTCTGGGTGCCATTTTCAAACCTTAACTGCTAATCACTCCATTCCTTTTTGTGGTTGTAGGGGCTGTTGATTGGAGTACATTAAAACAAACCTGATTTCTCTAGGACATTCAGAAGCCAAGTTATAAGCCCACAAATGTGTAACTGGACTACTTCTTTAAATTGACACCAGATCCGGTGACCTTTGGGACATGGTTTGACCCCCTTAGGAATGTGCTATCATCATGAAACGTTCAGATCACTTACAACTCAATAGATTCTACCTTCCTGTAACGTTTCAGCCTGATTGGACCTTGTTTTCACACAAATGGACCCAGAATGATGTGAAATTGTGCTTCGTGCAACATAATTCTGGGTGCCATTTACAAACCTTAAGTGCTAATGACTCCATTCCTTTTTGTGGATGTAGGGGCTGTGGATTGGAGTACACTAAAACAAACCTGATCTCTCTAGGACATTCAGAAGTCAAGTTTCAAGCCCACAAATGTGTAACTGGACTACTTCTTTAAATTGACACCAGATCCGGTGACCTTTGGGACATGGTTTGACCCCCTATAGGAATGTGCAATCATCTTGAAACGTTCAGATCACTTACAACTCAATAGATTCTACCTTCTTGTAGCGTTTCAGCCCGATTGGACCTTGTTTTCACACAAATGGACCCAGAATGATGTGAAATTGTGCTTCGTGCAACATAATTCTGGGTGCCATTTACAAACCTTAAGTGCTAATGACTCCATTCATTTTTGTTGTTGTAGGGGATGTTGATTGGACTACACTAAAACAAACCTGATCTTTCTAGGACATTCAGAAGCCAAGTTATAAGCCCACAAATGTGTAACTGGACAACTTCTTTAAATTGACACCAGATCTGGTGACCTTTGGGACATGGTTTGACCCCCTTAGGAATGTGCTATCATCATGAAACGTTCAGATCACTTACAACTCAATAGATTCTACCTTCCTGTAACGTTTCAGCCTGATTGGAACTTGTTTTCACACAAATGGACCCAGAATGATGTGAAATTGTGCTTCGTGCAACATAATTCTGGGTGCCATTTACAAACCTTAAGTGCTAATGACTCCATTCCTTTTTGTGGTTGTAGGGGCTGTTGATTGGAGTACACTAAAACAAACCTGATCTCTCTAGGACATTCAGAAACCAAGTTATAAGCCCACAAATGTGTAACTGGACTACTTCTTTAAATTGACACCAGATCCGGTGACCTTTGGGACATCGTTTGACCCCCTTAGGAAAGTTCTATCATCATGAAACGTTCAGATCACTTACAACTCAATAGATTCTACCTTCCTGTAATGTTTCAGCCTGACTGGACCTTGTTTTCACACAAATGAACCCAGAATGATGTGAAATTGTGCTTCGTGCAACATAATTCTGGGTGCCATTTAAAAACCATAAGGGCTAATGACTCCATTCCTTTTTGTGGTTGCAGGGGCTGTTGATTGGAGTATACTAAAACAAACCTGATCTCTCTAGGACATTCAGAAGCCAAGTTATAAGCCTACAAAGGTGTAACTGGACTACTTCTTTAAATTGACACCAGATCCGGTGACCTTTGGGACATGGTTTGACCCCCTTAGGAAAGTGTTATTATCATGAAACGTTGAGATCACTTACAACTCAATAGATTCTACCTTCCTGTAACATTTCAGCCTGATTGGACCTTGTTTTCACACAAATGAACCCAGAATGATGTGAAATTGTGCTTCGTGCAACATAATTCTGGGTGCCATTTAAAAACCATAAGTGCTAATGACTCCATCCCTTTTTGAGGTTGTAGTGGCTGTTGATTGGAGTACAGTAAAACAAACCTGATCTCTCTAGGAAATTCAGAAGCCAAGTTATAAGCCCTCAAAGGTGTAACTGGACTACTTCTTTAAAGTGACACCAGGCCCGGTGACCTTTGGGACATGGTTTGAACCCCTATAGGAATGTGCGATCATCATGAAACGTTCAGATCACTTACAACTCAATAGATTCTACCTTCTTGTAACGTTTCAGCCTGATTGGACCTTGTTTTCACACAAATGGACCCAGAATGATGTGAAATTGTGCTTCGTGCAACATAATTCTGGGTGCCATTTACAAACCATAAGTGCTAATGACTCCATTCCTTTTTGTGGTTGTAGGGGCTGTTGGTTGGAGTACATTAAAACAAACCTGATCTCTCTAGGACAGTCAGAAGCCAAGTTATAAGCCCACAAATTTGTAACTGGACTACTTCTTTAAATTGACACCAGATCCGGTGACCTTTGGGACATGGTTTGACCCCCTTAGGAAAGTGCTATTATCATGAAACGTTCAGATCACTTACAACTCAATAGATTCTACCTTCCTGTAACGTTTCAGCCTGATTGGACCTTGTTTTCACACAAATGAACCCAGAATGATGTGAAATTGTGCTTCGTGCAACATAATTCTGGGTGCCATTTACAAACCATAAGTGCTAATGACTCCATTCCTTTTTGTGGTTGTAGGGGCTGTTGATTGGAGTACACTAAAACAAACCTAACCTCTCTAGGACATTCAGAAGCCAAGTTATAAGCCCACAAAGGTGTAACTGGACTACTTCTTTAAAGTGACACCAGGCCCGGTGACCTTTGGGACATGATTTTACCCCCTATTGGAATGTGCGATCATCTTGAAACGTTCAGATCACTTACAACTCAATAGATTCTACCTTCTTGTAGCGTTTCAGCCTGATTGGACCTTGTTTTCACACAAATGGACCCAGAATGAGGTGAAATTGTGCTTCGTGCAACATAATTCTGGGTGCCATTTACAAACCTTAAGTGCTAATGACTCCATTCCTTTTTGTGGTTGTAGGGGCTGTTGATTGGAGTACACTAAAACAAACCTGATCTCTCTAGGACATTCAGAAGCCAAGTTATAAGCCCACAAATGTGTAACTGGACTACTTCTTTAAATTGACACCAGATTCGGTGACCTTTGGGACATGGTTTGACCCCCTTAGGAATGTGCTATCATCATGAAACGTTCAAATCACTTACAACTCAATAGATTCTACCTTCCTGTAACGTTTCAGCCTGATTGGACCTTGTTTTCACACAAATGGACCCAGAATGATGTGAAATTGTGCTTCGTGCAACATAATTCTGGGTGCCATTTACAAACCTTAAGTGCTAATGACTCCATTCCTTTTTTGTGGTTGTAGGGGCTGTGGGTTGGAGTACACTAAAACAAACCTGATCTCTCTAGGACATTCAGAAGCCAAGTTATAAGCCCACAAAGGTGTAACTGGACTACTTCTTTAAATTGACACCAGGCCCGGTGACCTTTGGGACATGGTTTGACCCCCTTAGGAAAGGGCTACCATCATGAAACTTTCAGATCACTTACAACTCAATAGATTCTACCTTCCTGTAACGTTTCAGCCTGATTGGACCTTGTTTTCACACAAATGAACCCAGAATGATGTGAAATTGTGCTTCGTGCAACATAATTCTGGGTGCCATTTAAAAACCATAAGTGCTAATGACTCCATTCCTTTTTGTGGTTGTAGGGGCTGTTGATTGGAGTATACTAAAACAAACCTGATCTCTCTAGGACATTCAGAAGCCAAGTTATAAGCCCACAAATGTGTAACTGGACTACTTCTTTAAATTGACACCAGATCCGGTGACCTTTGGGACATGGTTTGACCCCCTTAGGAAAGTGCTATCATCATGAAACGTTCAGATCACTTACAACTCAATAGATTCTACCTTCCTGTAACATTTCAGCCTGATTGGACCTTGTTTTCACACAAATGAACCCAGAATGATGTGAAATTGTGCTTCGTGCAACATAATTCTGGGTGCCATTTAAAAACCATAAGTGCTAATGACTCCATCCCTTTTTGAGGTTGTAGTGGCTGTTGATTGGAGTACAGTAAAACAAACCTGATCTCTCTAGGAAATTCAGAAGCCAAGTTATAAGCCCTCAAAGGTGTAACTGGACTACTTCTTTAAAGTGACACCAGGCCCGGTGACCTTTGGGACATGGTTTGAACCCCTATAGGAATGTGCGATCATCATGAAACGTTCAGATCACTTACAACTCAATAGATTCTACCTTCTTGTAACGTTTCAGCCTGATTGGACCTTGTTTTCACACAAATGGACCCAGAATGATGTGAAATTGTGCTTCGTGCAACATAATTCTGGGTGCCATTTACAAACCATAAGTGCTAATGACTCCATTCCTTTTTGTGGTTGTAGGGGCTGTTGGTTGGAGTACATTAAAACAAACCTGATCTCTCTAGGACAGTCAGAAGCCAAGTTATAAGCCCACAAATTTGTAACTGAACTACTTCTTTAAATTGACACCAGATCCGGTGACCTTTGGGACATGGTTTGACCCCCTTAGGAAAGTGCTATCATCATGAAACGTTCAGATCACTTACAACTCAATAGATTCTACCTTCCTGTAACGTTTCAGCCTGATTGGACCTTGTTTTCACACAAATGAACCCAGAATGATGTGAAATTGTGCTTCGTGCAACATAATTCTGGGTGCCATTTACAAACCATAAGTGCTAATGACTCCATTCCTTTTTGTGGTTGTAGGGGCTGTTGATTGGAGTACACTAAAACAAACCTAACCTCTCTAGGACATTCAGAAGCCAAGTTATAAGCCCACAAAGGTGTAACTGGACTACTTCTTTAAAGTGACACCAGGCCCGGTGACCTTTGGGACATGATTTTACCCCCTATTGGAATGTGCGATCATCTTGAAACGTTCAGATCACTTACAACTCAATAGATTCTACCTTCTTGTAGCGTTTCAGCCTGATTGGACCTTGTTTTCACACAAATGGACCCAGAATGAGGTGAAATTGTGCTTCGTGCAACATAATTCTGGGTGCCATTTACAAACCTTAAGTGCTAATGACTCCATTCCTTTTTTGTGGTTGTAGGGGCTGTGGGTTGGAGTACACTAAAACAAACCTGATCTCTCTAGGACATTCAGAAGCCAAGTTATAAGCCCACAAAGGTGTAACTGGACTACTTCTTTAAATTGACACCAGGCCCGGTGACCTTTGGGACATGGTTTGACCCCCTTAGGAAAGGGCTACCATCATGAAACTTTCAGATCACTTACAACTCAATAGATTCTACCTTCCTGTAACGTTTCAGCCTGATTGGACCTTGTTTTCACACAAATGAACCCAGAATGATGTGAAATTGTGCTTCGTGCAACATAATTCTGGGTGCCATTTAAAAACCATAAGTGCTAATGACTCCATTCCTTTTTGTGGTTGTAGGGGCTGTTGATTGGAGTATACTAAAACAAACCTGATCTCTCTAGGACATTCAGAAGCCAAGTTATAAGCCCACAAATGTGTAACTGGACTACTTCTTTAAATTGACACCAGATCCGGTGACCTTTGGGACATGGTTTGACCCCCTTAGGAAAGTGCTATCATCATGAAACGTTCAGATCACTTACAACTCAATAGATTCTACCTTCCTGTAACATTTCAGCCTGATTGGACCTTGTTTTCACACAAATGAACCCAGAATGATGTGAAATTGTGCTTCGTGCAGCATAATTCTGGGTGCCATTTAAAAACCATAAGTGCTAATGACTCCATTCCTTTTTGAGGTTGTAGGGGCTGTTGATTGGAGTACACTAAAACAAACCTGATCTCTCTAGGACATTCAGAAGCCAAGTTATAAGCCCTCAAAGGTGTAACTGGACTACTTCTTTAAAGTGACACCAGGCCAAGTGACCTTTGGGACATGGTTTGACCCCCTATAGGAATGTGCGATCATCATGAAACGTTCAGATCACTTACAACTCAATAGATTCTTCCTTCTTGTAACGTTTCAGCCTGATTGGACCTTGTTTTCACACAAATGGACCCAGAATGATGTGAAATTGTGCTTCGTGCAACATAATTCTGGGTGCCATTTAAAAACCATAAGTGCTAATGACTCCATTCCTTTTTGTGGTTGTAGGGGCTGTTGGTTGGAGTACATTAAAACAAACCTGATCTCTCTAGGACATTCAGAAGCCAAGTTATAAGCCCACAAATGTGTAACTGGTCTACTTCAAATTGACACCAGATCCGTTGACCTTTGGGACATGGTTTGACCCCCTTAGGAAAGTGCTATCATCATGAAACGTTCAGATCACTTACAACTCAATAGATTCTACCTTCCTGTAACGTTTCAGCCTGATTGGACCTTGTTTTCACACAAATGAACCCAGAATGATGTGAAATTGTGCTTCGTGCAACATAATTCTGGGTGCCATTTACAAACCATAAGTGCTATTACTCCATTCCTTTTTGTGGTTGTAGGGGCTGTTGATTGGAGTATACTAAAACAAACCTGATCTCTCTAGGACATTCAGAAGCCAAGTTATAAGCCCTCAAAGGTGTAACTGGACTACTTCTTTAAAGTGACACCAGGCCCGGTGACCTTTGGGACATGGTTTGACCCCCTATAGGAATGTGCGATCATCATGAAACGTTCAGATCACTTACAACTCAATAGATTCTTCCGTCTTGTAACGTTTCAGCCTGATTGGACCTTGTTTTCACACAAATGGAAACAGAATGATGTGAAATTGTGCTTCGTGCAACATAATTCTGGGTGCCATTTAAAAACCATAAGTGCTAATGACTCCATTCCTTTTTGTGGTTGTAGGGGCTGTTGGTTGGAGTACATTAAAACAAACCTGATCTCTCTAGGACATTCAGAAGCCAAGTTATAAGCCCACAAATGTGTAACTGGACTACTTCTTCAAATTGAGACCAGATCCGGTGACCTTTGGGACATGGTTTGACCCCCTTAGGAAAGTGCTATCATCATGAAACGTTCAGATCACTTACAACTCAATAGATTCTACCTTCCTGTAACGTTAAGGTCTGATTGGACCTTGTTTTCACACAAATGAACCCAGAATGATGTGAAATTGTGCTTCGTGCAACATAATTCTGGGTGCCATTTACAAACCATAAGTGCTAATGAATCCATTCCTTTTTGTGGTTGTAGGGGCTTTTGATTGGAGTACACTAAAACAAACCTAACCTCTCTAGGACATTCAGAAGCCAAGTTATAAGCCCACAAAGGTGTAACTGGACTACTTCTTTAAAGTGACACCAGGCCCGGTGACCTTTGGGACATGGTTTTACCCCCTATAGGAATGAGCGATCATCTTGAAACGTTCAGATCACTTACAACTCAATAGATTCTACCTTCCTGTAACATTTCAGCCTGATTGGACCTTGTTTTCACACAAATGAACCCAGAATGATGTGAAATTGTGCTTCGTGCAACATAATTCTGGGTGCCATTTAAAAACCATAAGTGCTAATGACTCCAATCCTTTTTGTGGTTGTAGGGGCTGTTGGTTGGAGTACATTAAAACAAACCTGATCTCTCTAGGACATTCAGAAGCCAAGTTATAAGCCCACAAATGTGTAACTGGACTACTTCTTCAAATTGACACCAGATCCGGTGACCTTTGGGACATGCTTTGACCGTCTTAGGAAAGTGCTATCATCATGAAACGTTCAGATCACTTACAACTCAATAGATTCTACCTTCCTGTAACGTTTCAGCCTGATTGGACCTTGTTTTCACACAAATGAACCCAGAATGATGTGAAATTGTGCTTCGTGCAACATAATTCTGGGTGCCATTTACAAACCATAAGTGCTATTACTCCATTCCTTTTTGTGGTTGTAGGGGCTTTTGATTGGAGTACACTAAAACAAACCTAACCTCTCTAGGACATTCAGAAGTCAAGTTATAAGCCCACAAAGGTGTAACTGGACTACTTCTTTAAAGTGACACCAGGCCCGGTGACCTTTGGGACATGGTTTTACCCCCTATAGGAATGAGCGATCATCTTGAAACGTTCAGATCACTTACAACTCAATAGATTCTACCTTCCTGTAACATTTCAGCCTGATTGGACCTTGTTTTCACACAAATGGACCCAGAATGATGTGAAATTGTGCTTCGTGCAACATAATTCTGGGTGCCATTTAAAAACCATAAGTGCTAATGACTCCATTCCTTTTTGTGGTTGTAGGGGCTGTTGATTGGAGTACATTAAAACAAACCTGATCTCTCTAGGACATTCAGAAGCCAAGTTATAAGCCCACAAATGTGTAACTGGACTTCTTCTTTAAATTGACACCAGATCCGGTGACATTTGGGACATGGTTTGACCCCCTTAGGAAAGTGCTATCATCATGAAACGTTCAGATCACTTACAACTCAATAGAGTCTACCTTCCTGTAACGTTTCAGCCTGATTGGACCTTGTTTTCACACAAATGGACCCAGAATGATGTGAAATTGTGCTTCGTGCAAAATAATTCTGGGTGCCATTTACAAACCATAAGTGCTAATGACTCCATTCCTTTTTGTGGTTGTAGGGGCTGTTGATTGGAGTACATTAAAACAAACCTGATCTCTCTAGGACATTCAGAAGCCAAGTTATAAGCCCACAAATGTGTAACTGGACTACTTCTTTAAATTGACACCAGATCCGGTGACCTTTGGGACATGGTTTGACCCCCTTAGGAAAGTGCTATCATCATGAAACGTTCAGATCACTTACAACTCAATAGATTCTACCTTCTTGTAAGGTTTCAGCCTGATTGGACCTTGTTTTCACACAAATGGACCAAGAATGAAGTGAAATTGTGCTTCGTAAAACATAATTCTGGGTGCCATTTACAAACCATAAGTGCTAATGACTCCATTCCTTTTTGTGGTTGTAGGGGCTGTTGATTGGAGTACACTAAAACAAACCTGATGTCTCTAGGACTTTCAGAAGCCAAGTTATAAGCCCACAAATGTGTAACTGGACTACTTCTTTAAATTGACACCAGATCCGGTGACCTTTGGAACATGGTTTGACCCCCTTAGGAAAGTGCTATCATCTTGAAACATTCAGATCACTTACAACTCAATAGATTCTACCTTTCTGTAACGTTTCAGCCTGATTGGACCTTGTTTTCACACAAATTGACCCAGAATGATGTGAAATTGTGATTCGTGCAACATAATTCTGGGTGCCATTTACAAACCATAAGTGCTAATGACTCCATTCCTTTTTGTGGTTGTAGTGGCTGTTGATTGGAGTACACTAAAACAAACCTGACCTCTCTAGGACATTCAGAAGCCAAGTTATAGGCCCACAAAGGTGTAACTGGACTACTTCTTTAAATTGACACCAGGCCCGGTGACCTTTGGGACATGGTTTGACCCCCTTAGGAAAGTGCTATCATCATGAAACGTTCAGATCACTTACAACTCAATAGATTCTACCTTCCTGTAACGTTTCAGCCTGATTGGACCTTGTTTTCACACAAATGGACCCAGAATGAAGTGAAATTGTGCTTCGTGCAACATAATTCTGGGTGCCATTTACAAACCATAAGTGCTAATGACTCCATTCCTTTTTGTGGTTGTAGGGGCTGTTGATTGGAGTACACTAAAACAAACCTGATCTCTCTAGGACATTCAGAAGCCAAGTTATAAGCCCAAAAATGTGTAACTGGACTACTTCTTTAAATTGACACCAGATCCGGTGACCTTTGGGACATGGTGTGACCCCCTTAGGAAAGTGCTATCATCATGAAACGTTCAGATCACTTACAACTCAATAGATTCTACCTTCCTGTAACGTTTCAGCCTGATTGGACCTTGTTTTCACACAAATGAACCCAGAATGATGTGAAATTGTGCTTCGTGCAACAAAATTCTGGGTGCCATTTACAAACCATAAGTGCTAATGACTCCATTCCTTTTTGTGGTTGTAGGGGCTGTTGATTGGAGTACACTAAAACAAACCTAACCTCTCTAGGACATTCAGAAGCCATGTTATAAGCCCACAAAGGTGTAACTGGACTACTTCTTTAAAGTGACACCAGGCCCGGTGACCTTTGGGACATGGTTTTACCCCTATAGGAATGTGCGATCATCTTGAAACGTTCAGATCACTTACAACTCAATAGATTCTACCTTCAGCGTTTCAGCCTGATTGGACCTTGTTTTCACACAAATGGACCCAGAATGATGTGAAATTGTGCTTCGTGCAACATAATTCTGGGTGCCATTTACAAACCATAAGTGCTAATGACTCCATTCCTTTTTGTGGTTGTAGGGGCTGTTGATTGGAGTACATTAAAACAAACCTGATCTCTCTAGGACATTCAGAAGCCAAGTTATAAGCCCACAAATGTGTAACTGGACTACTTCTTTAAATTGACACCAGATCCGGTGACCTTTGGGACATGGTTTGACCCCCTTAGGAAAGTGCTATAATCATGAAACGTTCAGATCACTTACAACTCAATAGATTCTACCTTCCTGTAACGTTTCAGCCTGATTGGACCTTGTTTTCAAACAAATGGACCCAGAATGAAGTGAAATTGCTCTTCGTGCAACACAATTCTGGGTGCCATTTAAAAAACATAAGTGCTAATGACTCCATTCCTTTTTGTGGTTGTAGGGGCTGTTGATTGGAGTACATTAAAACAAACCTGATCTCTCTAGGACATTCAGAAGCCAAGTTATAAGCCCACAAATGTGTAACTGGACTACTTCTTTAAATTGACACCAGATCCGGTGACCTTTGGGACATGGTTTGACCCCCTTAGGAAAGTGCTATCATCATGAAACGTTCAGATCACTTACAACTCAATAGATTCTACCTTCCTGTAACGTTTCAGCCTGACTGGACCTTGTTTTCACACAAATGAACCCAGAATGATGTGAAATTGTGCTTCGTGCAACATAATTCTGGGTGCCATTTACAAACCGTAAGTGCTAATGACTCCATTCCTTTTTGTGGTTGTATGGGCTGTTGATTGGAGTATACTAAAACTAACCTGATCTCTCTAGGACATTCAGAAGCCAAGTTATAAGCCCACAAATGTGTAACTGGACTACTTCTTTAAATTGACACCAGATCCGGTGACCTTTGGGACATGGTTTGACCCCCTTAGGAAAGTTCTATCATCTTGAAACAATCAGATCACTTACAACTTAATAGATTCTACCTTCCTGTAACGTTTCAGCCTGATTGGACCTTGTTTTCACACAAATGGACCCAGAATGATGTGAAATTGTGCTTCGTGCAACAAAATCTGGGTGCCATTTACAAACCATAAGTGCTAATAACTCCATTCATTTTTGTGGTTGTAGGGGCTGTTGATTGGAGTACATTAAAACAAACCTGATCTCTCTAGGACATTCAGAAGCCAAGTTATAAGCCCACAAATGTGTAACTGGACTACTTCTTTAAATTGACACCAGATCTTGTGACCTTTGGGACAGGGTTTGACCCCCTTAAGAAAGTGCTATCATCATGAAACGTTCAGATCACTTACAACTCAATAGATTCTACCTTCCTGTAACGTTTCAGCCTGATTGGACCTTGTTTTCACACAAATGGACCCAGAATGAAGTGAAATTGTGCTTTGTGCAACATAATTCTGGGTGCCATTTAAAAACCATAAGTGCTAATGACTCCATTCCTTTTTGTGGTTGTAGGGGCTGTTGATTGGAGTACATTAAAACAAACCTGATCTCTCTAGGACATTCAGAAGCCAAGTTATAAGCCCACAAATGTGTAACTGGACTACTTCTTTAAATTGACACCAGATCCGGTGACCTTTGGGACATGGTTTGACCCCCTTAGGAAAGTGCTATCATCTTGAAACATTCAGATCACTTACAACTCAATAGATTCTACCTTCCTGTAACGTTTCAGCCTGATTGGACCTTGTTTTCACACAAATGGACCCAGAATGATGTGAAATTGTGCTTCGTGCAACATAATTCTGGGTGCCATTTACTAACCATAAGTTCTAATGACTCCATTCCTTTTTGTGGTTGTAGGGGCTGTTGATTGGAGTACACTAAAACAAACCTAACCTCTCTAGGACATTCAGAAGCCAAGTTATAAGCCCACAAAGGAGTAACTGGACTACTTCTTTAAATTGACACCAGGCCCGGTGACTTTTGGGACATGGTTTGACCCCCTTAGGAAAGTGCTATCATCTTGAAACATTCAGATCACTTACAACTCAATAGATTCTACCTTCCTGTAACGTTTCAGCCTGATTGGACCTTGTTTTCACACAAATGGACCCAGAATGATGTGAAATTGTGCTTCGTGCAACATAATTCTGGGTGCCATTTACAAACCATAAGTGCTAATGACTCCATTCCTTTTTGTGGTTGTAGGGGCTGTTGATTGGAGTACACTAAAACAAACCTGATGTCTCTAGGACATTCAGAAGCCAAGTTATAAGCCCACAAATGTGTAACTGGACTACTTCTTTAAATTGACACCAGATCCGGTGACCTTTGGGACATGGTTTGACCCCCTTAGGAAAGTTCTATCATCTTGAAACATTCAGATTACTTACAACTCAATAGATTCTACCTTTCTGTAACGTTTCAGCCTGATTGGACCTTGTTTTCACACAAATTGACCCAGAATGATGTGAAATTGTGATTCGTGCAACATAATTCTGGGTGCCATTTACAAACCATGAGTGCTAATGACTCCATTCCTTTTTGTGGTTGTAGTGGCTGTTGATTGGAGTACACTAAAACAAACCTGACCTCTCTAGGACATTCAGAAGCCAAGTTATAGGCCCACAAAGGTGTAACTGGACTACTTCTTTAAATTGACACCAGGCCTGGTGACCTTTGGGACATGGTTTGACCCCCTTAGGAAAGTGCTATCATCATGAAACGTTCAGATCACTTACAACTCAATAAATTCTACCTTCCTGTAACGTTTCAGCCTGATTGGACCTTGTTTTCACACAAATGGACCCAGAATGAAGTGAAATTGTGCTTCGTGCAACATAATTCTGGGTGCCATTTACAAACCATAAGTGCTAATGACTCCATTCCTTTTTGTGATTGTAGGGGCTGTTGATTGGAGTACACTAAAACAAACCTGATCTCTCTAGGACATTCAGAAGCCAAGTTTTAAGCCCACAAATGTGTAACTGGACTACTTCTTTAAATTGACACCAGATCCGGTGACCTTTGGGACATGGTGTGACCCCCTTAGGAAAGTGCTATAATCATGAAACGTTCAGATCACTTACAACTCAATAGATTCTACCTTCCTGTAACGTTTCAGCCTGATTGGACCTTGTTTTCAAACAAATGGACCCAGAATGAAGTGAAATTGCTCTTCGTGCAACATAATTCTGGGTGCCATTTAAAAAACATAAGTGCTAATGACTCCATTCCTTTTTGTGGTTGTAGGGGCTGTTGATTGGAGTACATTAAAACAAACCTGATCTCTCTAGGACATTCAGAAGCCAAGTTATAAGCCCACAAATGTGTAACTGGACAAATTCTTTAAATTGACACCAGATCCGGTGACCTTTGGGACATGGTTTGACCCCCTTAGGAAAGTGCTATCATCATGAAACGTTCAGATCACTTACAACTCAATAGATTCTACCTTCCTGTAACGTTTCAGCCTGACTGGACCTTGTTTTCACACAAATGAACCCAGAATGATGTGAAATTGTGCTTCGTGCAACATAATTCTGGGTGCCATTTACAAACCGTAAGTGCTAATGACTCCATTCCTTTTTGTGGTTGTATGGGCTGTTGATTGGAGTATACTAAAACAAACCTGATCTCTCTAGGACATTCAGAAGCCAAGTTATAAGCCCACAAATGTGTAACTGGACTACTTCTTTAAATTGACACCAGATCCGGTGACCTTTGGGACATGGTTTGACCCCCTTAGGAAAGTTCTATCATCTTGAAACAATCAGATCACTTACAACTCAATAGATTCTACCTTCCTGTAACGTTTCAGCCTGATTGGACCTTGTTTTCACACAAATGGACCCAGAATGATGTGAAATTGTGCTTCGTGCAACATAAATCTGGGTGCCATTTACAAACCATAAGTGCTAATAACTCCATTCCTTTTTGTGGTTGTAGTGGCTGTTGATTGGAGTACACTAAAACAAACCTGACCTCTCTAGGACATTCATAAGCCAAGTTATAAGCCCACAAAGATGTAACTGGACTACTTCTTTAAATTGACACCAGGCCCGGTGACCTTTGGGACATGGTTTGACCCCCTTAGGAAAGTGCTATCATCATGAAACGTTCAGATCACTTACAACTCAATAGATTCTACCTTCCTGTAACGTTTCAGCCTGACTGGACCTTGTTTTCACACAAATGGACCCAGAATGAAGTGAAATTGTGCTTCGTGCAACATAATTCTGGGTGCCATTTACAAACCATAAGTTCTAATGACTCCATTCTTTTTATGGTTGTAGGGGCTGTTGATTGGAGTACACTAAAACAAACCTGATCTCTCTAGGACATTCAGAAGCCAAGTTATAAGCCCACAAAGGTGTAACTGGACTACTTCTTTAAATTGACACCAGGCCAGGTGACCTTTGGGACATGGTTTGACCCCCTTAGGAAAGTGCTATCATCATGAAACGTTCAGATCACTTACAACTCAATAGATTCTACCTTCCTGCAACGTTTCAGCCTGATTGGACCTTGTTTTCACACAAATGAACCCAGAATGATGTGAAATTGTGCTTCGTGCAACATAATTCTGGGTGCAATTTACAAACCATAAGTGCTAATGACTCCATTCCTTTTTGTGGTTGTAGGGGCTGTTGATTGGAGTACATTAAAACAAACCTGATCTCTCTAGGACATTCAGAAGCCAAGTTATAAGCCCACAAATGTGTAACTGGACTACTTCTTTAAATTGACACCAGATCTGGTGACCTTTGGGACATGGTTTGACCCCCTTAGGAAAGTGCTATCATCATGAAACGTTCAGATCACTTACAACTCAATAGATTCTACCTTCCTGTAACGTTTCAGCCTGATTGGACCTTGTTTTCACACAAATGGACCCAGAATGAAGTGAAATTGTGCTTCGTGCAACATAATTCTGGGTGCCATTTACAAAACATTAGTGCTAATGACTCCATTCCTTTTTGTGGTTGTAGGGGCTGTTGATTGGAGTACATTAAAACAAACCTGATCTCTCTAGGACATTCAGAAAGCCAAGTTATAAGCCCACAAATGTGTAACTGGACTACTTCTTTAAATTGACACCAGATCCGGTGACCTTTGGGACATGGTTTGACCCCCTTAGGAAAGTGCTATCATCTTGAAACATTCAGATCACTTACAACTCAATAGATTCTACCTTCCTGTAATGTTTCAGCCTGATTGGACCTTGTTTTCACACAAATGGACCCAGAATGATGTGAAATTGTGCTTCGTGCAACATAATTCTGGGTGCCATTTACAAACCATAAGTGCTAATGACTCCATTCCTTTTTGTGGTTGTAGGGGCTGTTGATTGGAGTACACTAAAACAAACCTAACCTCTCTAGGACATTCAGAAGCCAAGTTATAAGCCCACAAAGGAGTAACTGGACTACTTCTTTAAATTGACAACAGGCCCGGTGACCTTTGGGACATGGTTTGACCCCCTTAGGAAAGTGCTATCTTCATGAAACGTTCAGATCACTTACAACTCAATAGATTCTACCTTCCTGTAACGTTTCAGCCTGATTGGACCTTGTTTTCACACAAATGAACCCAGAATGATTTGAAATTGTGCTTCGTGCAACATAATTCTGGGTGCAATTTACAAACCATAAGTGCTAATGACTCCATTCCTTTTTGTGGTTGTAGGGGCTGTTGATTGGAGTACATTAAAACAAACCTGATCTCTCTAGGACATTCAGAAGCCAAGTTATAAGCCCACAAATGTGTAACTGGACTACTTCTTTAAATTGACACCAGATCTGGTGACCTTTGGGACATGGTTTGACCCCCTTAGGAAAGTGCTATCATCATGAAACGTTCAGATCACTTACAACTCAATAGATTCTACCTTCCTGTAACGTTTCAGCCTGATTGGACCTTGTTTTCACACAAATGGACCCAGAATGAAGTGAAATTGTGCTTCGTGCAACATAATTCTGGGTGCCATTTACAAACCATAAGTGCTAATGACTCCATTCCTTTTTGTGGTTGTAGGGGCTGTTGATTGGAGTACATTAAAACAAACCTGATCTCTCTAGGACATTCAGAAAGCCAAGTTATAAGCCCACAAATGTGTAACTGGACTACTTCTTTAAATTGACACCAGATCCGGTGACCTTTGGGACATGGTTTGACCCCCTTAGGAAAGTGCTATCATCTTGAAACATTCAGATCACTTACAACTCAATAGATTCTACCTTCCTGTAACGTTTCAGCCTGATTGGACCTTGTTTTCACACAAATGGACCCAGAATGATGTGAAATTGTGCTTCGTGCAACATAATTCTGGGTGCCATTTACAAACCATAAGTGCTAATGACTCCATTCCTTTTTGTGGTTGTAGGGGCTGTTGATTGGAGTACACTAAAACAAACCTAACCTCTCTAGGACATTCAGAAGCCAAGTTATAAGCCCACAAAGGAGTAACTGGACTACTTCTTTAAATTGACACCAGGCCCGGTGACCTTTGGGACATGGTTTGACCCCCTTAGGAAAGTGCTATCTTCATGAAACGTTCAGATCACTTACAACTCAATAGATTCTACCTTCCTGTAACGTTTCAGCCTGATTGGACCTTGTTTTCACACAAATGGACCAAGAATGAAGTGAAATGGTGTTTCGTGCAACATAATTCTGGGTGCCATTTACAAACCATAAGTGCTAATGACTCCATTCCTTTTTGTGGTTGTAGGGGCTGTTGATTGGAGTACACTAAAACAAACCTGATCTCTCTAGGACATTCAGAAGCCAAGTTATAAGCCCACAAATGTGTAACTGGACTACTTCTTTAAATTGACACCAGATCCGGTGACCTTTGGGACATGGTTTGACCCCCTTAGGAAAGTTCTATCATCTTGAAACAATCAGATCACTTACAACTCAATAGATTCTACCTTCCTGTAACGTTTCAGCCTGATTGGACCTTGTTTTCACACAAATGGACCCAGAATGATGTGAAATTGTGCTTCGTGCAACATAAATCTGGGTGCCATTTACAAACCATAAGTGCTAATAACTCCATTCCTTTTTGTGGTTGTAGTGGCTGTTGATTGGAGTACACTAAAACAAACCTGACCTCTCTAGGACATTCATAAGCCAAGTTATAAGCCCACAAAGGTGTAACTGGACTACTTCTTTAAATTGACACCAGGCCCGGTGACCTTTGGGACATGGTTTGACCCCCTTAGGAAAGTGCTATCATCATGAAACGTTCAGATCACTTACAACTCAATAGATTCTACCTTCCTGTAACGTTTCAGCCTGATTGGACCTTGTTTTCACACAAATGGACCCAGAATGAAGTGAAATTGTGCTTCGTGCAACATAATTCTGGGTGCCATTTACAAACCATAAGTGCTAATGACTCCATTCCTTT
The DNA here is from genome assembly GCF_043380555.1 of Nothobranchius furzeri. NCBI lineage: Eukaryota > Metazoa > Chordata > Actinopteri > Cyprinodontiformes > Nothobranchiidae > Nothobranchius > Nothobranchius furzeri. The sequence goes on from NC_091746.1 coordinate 32,289,976, forward strand.
TTGTGGTTGTAGGGGCTGTTGATTGGAGTACACTAAAACAAACCTGATCTCTCTAGGACATTTAGAAGCCAAGTTATAAGCCCACAAAGGTGTAACTGGACTACTTCTTTAAAGTGACACCAGGCCCGGTGACCTTTGGGACATGATTTTACCCCCTATTGGAATGTGCGATCATCTTGAAACGTTCAGATCACTTACAACTCAATAGATTCTACCTTCTTGTAGCGTTTCAGCCTGATTGGACCTTGTTTTCACACAAATGGACCCAGAATGAGGTGAAATTGTGCTTCGTGCAACATAATTCTGGGTGCCATTTACAAACCTTAAGTGCTAATGACTCCATTCCTTTTTTGTGGTTGTAGGGGCTGTGGGTTGGAGTACACTAAAACAAACCTGATCTCTCTAGGACATTCAGAAGCCAAGTTATAAGCCCACAAAGGTGTAACTGGACTACTTCTTTAAATTGACACCAGGCCCGGTGACCTTTGGGACATGGTTTGACCCCCTTAGGAAAGGGCTACCATCATGAAACTTTCAGATCACTTACAACTCAATAGATTCTACCTTCCTGTAACGTTTCAGCCTGATTGGACCTTGTTTTCACACAAATGAACCCAGAATGATGTGAAATTGTGCTTCGTGCAACATCATTCTGGGTGCCATTTAAAAACCATAAGTGCTAATGACTCCATTCCTTTTTGTGGTTGTAGGGGCTGTTGATTGGAGTATACTAAAACAAACCTGATCTCTCTAGGACATTCAGAAGCCAAGTTATAAGCCCACAAATGTGTAACTGGACTACTTCTTTAAATTGACACCAGATCCGGTGACCTTTGGGACATGGTTTGACCCCCTTAGGAAAGTGCTATCATCATGAAACGTTCAGATCACTTACAACTCAATAGATTCTACCTTCCTGTAACATTTCAGCCTGATTGGACCTTGTTTTCACACAAATGAACCCAGAATGATGTGAAATTGTGCTTCGTGCAGCATAATTCTGGGTGCCATTTAAAAACCATAAGTGCTAATGACTCCATTCCTTTTTGAGGTTGTAGGGGCTGTTGATTGGAGTACACTAAAACAAACCTGATCTCTCTAGGACATTCAGAAGCCAAGTTATAAGCCCTCAAAGGTGTAACTGGACTACTTCTTTAAAGTGACACCAGGCCAAGTGACCTTTGGGACATGGTTTGACCCCCTATAGGAATGTGCGATCATCATGAAACGTTCAGATCACTTACAACTCAATAGATTCTTCCTTCTTGTAACGTTTCAGCCTGATTGGACCTTGTTTTCACACAAATGGACCCAGAATGATGTGAAATTGTGCTTCGTGCAACATAATTCTGGGTGCCATTTAAAAACCATAAGTGCTAATGACTCCATTCCTTTTTGTGGTTGTAGGGGCTGTTGGTTGGAGTACATTAAAACAAACCTGATCTCTCTAGGACATTCAGAAGCCAAGTTATAAGCCCACAAATGTGTAACTGGTCTACTTCTTCAAATTGACACCAGATCCGTTGACCTTTGGGACATGGTTTGACCCCCTTAGGAAAGTGCTATCATCATGAAACGTTCAGATCACTTACAACTCAATAGATTCTACCTTCCTGTAACGTTTCAGCCTGATTGGACCTTGTTTTCACACAAATGAACCCAGAATGATGTGAAATTGTGCTTCGTGCAACATAATTCTGGGTGCCATTTACAAACCATAAGTGCTATTACTCCATTCCTTTTTGTGGTTGTAGGGGCTGTTGATTGGAGTATACTAAAACAAACCTGATCTCTCTAGGACATTCAGAAGCCAAGTTATAAGCCCTCAAAGGTGTAACTGGACTACTTCTTTAAAGTGACACCAGGCCCGGTGACCTTTGGGACATGGTTTGACCCCCTATAGGAATGTGCGATCATCATGAAACGTTCAGATCACTTACAACTCAATAGATTCTTCCGTCTTGTAACGTTTCAGCCTGATTGGACCTTGTTTTCACACAAATGGAAACAGAATGATGTGAAATTGTGCTTCGTGCAACATAATTCTGGGTGCCATTTAAAAACCATAAGTGCTAATGACTCCATTCCTTTTTGTGGTTGTAGGGGCTGTTGGTTGGAGTACATTAAAACAAACCTGATCTCTCTAGGACATTCAGAAGCCAAGTTATAAGCCCACAAATGTGTAACTGGACTACTTCTTCAAATTGAGACCAGATCCGGTGACCTTTGGGACATGGTTTGACCCCCTTAGGAAAGTGCTATCATCATGAAACGTTCAGATCACTTACAACTCAATAGATTCTACCTTCCTGTAACGTTAAGGTCTGATTGGACCTTGTTTTCACACAAATGAACCCAGAATGATGTGAAATTGTGCTTCGTGCAACATAATTCTGGGTGCCATTTACAAACCATAAGTGCTAATGAATCCATTCCTTTTTGTGGTTGTAGGGGCTTTTGATTGGAGTACACTAAAACAAACCTAACCTCTCTAGGACATTCAGAAGCCAAGTTATAAGCCCACAAAGGTGTAACTGGACTACTTCTTTAAAGTGACACCAGGCCCGGTGACCTTTGGGACATGGTTTTACCCCCTATAGGAATGAGCGATCATCTTGAAACGTTCAGATCACTTACAACTCAATAGATTCTACCTTCCTGTAACATTTCAGCCTGATTGGACCTTGTTTTCACACAAATGAACCCAGAATGATGTGAAATTGTGCTTCGTGCAACATAATTCTGGGTGCCATTTAAAAACCATAAGTGCTAATGACTCCAATCCTTTTTGTGGTTGTAGGGGCTGTTGGTTGGAGTACATTAAAACAAACCTGATCTCTCTAGGACATTCAGAAGCCAAGTTATAAGCCCACAAATGTGTAACTGGACTACTTCTTCAAATTGACACCAGATCCGGTGACCTTTGGGACATGCTTTGACCGTCTTAGGAAAGTGCTATCATCATGAAACGTTCAGATCACTTACAACTCAATAGATTCTACCTTCCTGTAACGTTTCAGCCTTATTGGACCTTGTTTTCACACAAATGAACCCAGAATGATGTGAAATTGTGCTTCGTGCAACATAATTCTGGGTGCCATTTACAAACCATAAGTGCTATTACTCCATTCCTTTTTGTGGTTGTAGGGGCTTTTGATTGGAGTACACTAAAACAAACCTAACCTCTCTAGGACATTCAGAAGTCAAGTTATAAGCCCACAAAGGTGTAACTGGACTACTTCTTTAAAGTGACACCAGGCCCGGTGACCTTTGGGACATGGTTTTACCCCCTATAGGAATGAGCGATCATCTTGAAACGTTCAGATCACTTACAACTCAATAGATTCTACCTTCCTGTAACATTTCAGCCTGATTGGACCTTGTTTTCACACAAATGGACCCAGAATGATGTGAAATTGTGCTTCGTGCAACATAATTCTGGGTGCCATTTAAAAACCATAAGTGCTAATGACTCCATTCCTTTTTGTGGTTGTAGGGGCTGTTGATTGGAGTACATTAAAACAAACCTGATCTCTCTAGGACATTCAGAAGCCAAGTTATAAGCCCACAAATGTGTAACTGGACTTCTTCTTTAAATTGACACCAGATCCGGTGACATTTGGGACATGGTTTGACCCCCTTAGGAAAGTGCTATCATCATGAAACGTTCAGATCACTTACAACTCAATAGAGTCTACCTTCCTGTAACGTTTCAGCCTGATTGGACCTTGTTTTCACACAAATGGACCCAGAATGATGTGAAATTGTGCTTCGTGCAACATAATTCTGGGTGCCATTTACAAACCATAAGTGCTAATGACTCCATTCCTTTTTGTGGTTGTAGGGGCTGTTGATTGGAGTACATTAAAACAAACCTGATCTCTCTAGGACATTCAGAAGCCAAGTTATAAGCCCACAAATGTGTAACTGGACTACTTCTTTAAATTGACACCAGATCCGGTGACCTTTGGGACATGGTTTGACCCCCTTAGGAAAGTGCTATCATCATGAAACGTTCAGATCACTTACAACTCAATAGATTCTACCTTCTTGTAAGGTTTCAGCCTGATTGGACCTTGTTTTCACACAAATGGACCAAGAATGAAGTGAAATTGTGCTTCGTAAAACATAATTCTGGGTGCCATTTACAAACCATAAGTGCTAATGACTCCATTCCTTTTTGTGGTTGTAGGGGCTGTTGATTGGAGTACACTAAAACAAACCTGATGTCTCTAGGACTTTCAGAAGCCAAGTTATAAGCCCACAAATGTGTAACTGGACTACTTCTTTAAATTGACACCAGATCCGGTGACCTTTGGAACATGGTTTGACCCCCTTAGGAAAGTGCTATCATCTTGAAACATTCAGATCACTTACAACTCAATAGATTCTACCTTTCTGTAACGTTTCAGCCTGATTGGACCTTGTTTTCACACAAATTGACCCAGAATGATGTGAAATTGTGATTCGTGCAACATAATTCTGGGTGCCATTTACAAACCATAAGTGCTAATGACTCCATTCCTTTTTGTGGTTGTAGTGGCTGTTGATTGGAGTACACTAAAACAAACCTGACCTCTCTAGGACATTCAGAAGCCAAGTTATAGGCCCACAAAGGTGTAACTGGACTACTTCTTTAAATTGACACCAGGCCCGGTGACCTTTGGGACATGGTTTGACCCCCTTAGGAAAGTGCTATCATCATGAAACGTTCAGATCACTTACAACTCAATAGATTCTACCTTCCTGTAACGTTTCAGCCTGATTGGACCTTGTTTTCACACAAATGGACCCAGAATGAAGTGAAATTGTGCTTCGTGCAACATAATTCTGGGTGCCATTTACAAACCATAAGTGCTAATGACTCCATTCCTTTTTGTGGTTGTAGGGGCTGTTGATTGGAGTACACTAAAACAAACCTGATCTCTCTAGGACATTCAGAAGCCAAGTTATAAGCCCACAAATGTGTAACTGGACTACTTCTTTAAATTGACACCAGATCCGGTGACCTTTGGGACATGGTGTGACCCCCTTAGGAAAGTGCTATCATCATGAAACGTTCAGATCACTTACAACTCAATAGATTCTACCTTCCTGTAACGTTTCAGCCTGATTGGACCTTGTTTTCACACAAATGAACCCAGAATGATGTGAAATTGTGCTTCGTGCAACAAAATTCTGGGTGCCATTTACAAACCATAAGTGCTAATGACTCCATTCCTTTTTGTGGTTGTAGGGGCTTTTGATTGGAGTACACTAAAACAAACCTAACCTCTCTAGGACATTCAGAAGCCATGTTATAAGCCCACAAAGGTGTAACTGGACTACTTCTTTAAAGTGACACCAGGCCCGGTGACCTTTGGGACATGGTTTTACCCCTATAGGAATGTGCGATGTTCTTGAAACGTTCAGATCACTTACAACTCAATAGATTCTACCTTCAGCGTTTCAGCCTGATTGGACCTTGTTTTCACACAAATGGACCCAGAATGATGTGAAATTGTGCTTCGTGCAACATAATTCTGGGTGCCATTTACAAACCATAAGTGCTAATGACTCCATTCCTTTTTGTGGTTGTAGGGGCTGTTGATTGGAGTACATTAAAACAAACCTGATCTCTCTAGGACATTCAGAAGCCAAGTTATAAGCCCACAAATGTGTAACTGGACTACTTCTTTAAATTGACACCAGATCCGGTGACCTTTGGGACATGGTTTGACCCCCTTAGGAAAGTGCTATAATCATGAAACGTTCAGATCACTTACAACTCAATAGATTCTACCTTCCTGTAACGTTTCAGCCTGATTGGACCTTGTTTTCAAACAAATGGACCCAGAATGAAGTGAAATTGCTCTTCGTGCAACACAATTCTGGGTGCCATTTAAAAAACATAAGTGCTAATGACTCCATTCCTTTTTGTGGTTGTAGGGGCTGTTGATTGGAGTACATTAAAACAAACCTGATCTCTCTAGGACATTCAGAAGCCAAGTTATAAGCCCACAAATGTGTAACTGGACTACTTCTTTAAATTGACACCAGATCCGGTGACCTTTGGGACATGGTTTGACCCCCTTAGGAAAGTGCTATCATCATGAAACGTTCAGATCACTTACAACTCAATAGATTCTACCTTCCTGTAACGTTTCAGCCTGACTGGACCTTGTTTTCACACAAATGAACCCAGAATGATGTGAAATTGTGCTTCGTGCAACATAATTCTGGGTGCCATTTAAAAACCGTAAGTGCTAATGACTCCATTCCTTTTTGTGGTTGTATGGGCTGTTGATTGGAGTATACTAAAACTAACCTGATCTCTCTAGGACATTCAGAAGCCAAGTTATAAGCCCACAAATGTGTAACTGGACTACTTCTTTAAATTGACACCAGATCCGGTGACCTTTGGGACATGGTTTGACCCCCTTAGGAAAGTTCTATCATCTTGAAACAATCAGATCACTTACAACTTAATAGATTCTACCTTCCTGTAACGTTTCAGCCTGATTGGACCTTGTTTTCACACAAATGGACCCAGAATGATGTGAAATTGTGCTTCGTGCAACAAAATCTGGGTGCCATTTACAAACCATAAGTGCTAATAACTCCATTCATTTTTGTGGTTGTAGGGGCTGTTGATTGGAGTACATTAAAACAAACCTGATCTCTCTAGGACATTCAGAAGCCAAGTTATAAGCCCACAAATGTGTAACTGGACTACTTCTTTAAATTGACACCAGATCTTGTGACCTTTGGGACAGGGTTTGACCCCCTTAAGAAAGTGCTATCATCATGAAACGTTCAGATCACTTACAACTCAATAGATTCTACCTTCCTGTAACGTTTCAGCCTGATTGGACCTTGTTTTCACACAAATGGACCCAGAATGAAGTGAAATTGTGCTTTGTGCAACATAATTCTGGGTGCCATTTAAAAACCATAAGTGCTAATGACTCCATTCCTTTTTGTGGTTGTAGGGGCTGTTGATTGGAGTACATTAAAACAAACCTGATCTCTCTAGGACATTCAGAAGCCAAGTTATAAGCCCACAAATGTGTAACTGGACTACTTCTTTAAATTGACACCAGATCTTGTGACCTTTGGGACAGGGTTTGACCCCCTTAAGAAAGTGCTATCATCATGAAACGTTCAGATCACTTACAACTCAATAGATTCTACCTTCCTGTAACGTTTCAGCCTGATTGGACCTTGTTTTCACACAAATGGACCCAGAATGAAGTGAAATTGTGCTTTGTGCAACATAATTCTGGGTGCCATTTAAAAACCATAAGTGCTAATGACTCCATTCCTTTTTGTGGTTGTAGGGGCTGTTGATTGGAGTACATTAAAACAAACCTGATCTCTCTAGGACATTCAGAAGCCAAGTTATAAGCCCACAAATGTGTAACTGGACTACTTCTTTAAATTGACACCAGATCCGGTGACCTTTGGGACATGGTTTGACCCCCTTAGGAAAGTGCTATCATCTTGAAACATTCAGATCACTTACAACTCAATAGATTCTACCTTCCTGTAACGTTTCAGCCTGATTGGACCTTGTTTTCACACAAATGGACCCAGAATGATGTGAAATTGTGCTTCGTGCAACATAATTCTGGGTGCCATTTACTAACCATAAGTTCTAATGACTCCATTCCTTTTTGTGGTTGTAGGGGCTGTTGATTGGAGTACACTAAAACAAACCTAACCTCTCTAGGACATTCAGAAGCCAAGTTATAAGCCCACAAAGGAGTAACTGGACTACTTCTTTAAATTGACACCAGGCCCGGTGACTTTTGGGACATGGTTTGACCCCCTTAGGAAAGTGCTATCATCTTGAAACATTCAGATCACTTACAACTCAATAGATTCTACCTTCCTGTAACGTTTCAGCCTGATTGGACCTTGTTTTCACACAAATGGACCCAGAATGATGTGAAATTGTGCTTCGTGCAACATAATTCTGGGTGCCATTTACAAACCATAAGTGCTAATGACTCCATTCCTTTTTGTGGTTGTAGGGGCTGTTGATTGGAGTACACTAAAACAAACCTGATGTCTCTAGGACATTCAGAAGCCAAGTTATAAGCCCACAAATGTGTAACTGGACTACTTCTTTAAATTGACACCAGATCCGGTGACCTTTGGGACATGGTTTGACCCCCTTAGGAAAGTTCTATCATCTTGAAACATTCAGATTACTTACAACTCAATAGATTCTACCTTTCTGTAACGTTTCAGCCTGATTGGACCTTGTTTTCACACAAATTGACCCAGAATGATGTGAAATTGTGATTCGTGCAACATAATTCTGGGTGCCATTTACAAACCATGAGTGCTAATGACTCCATTCCTTTTTGTGGTTGTAGTGGCTGTTGATTGGAGTACACTAAAACAAACCTGACCTCTCTAGGACATTCAGAAGCCAAGTTATAGGCCCACAAAGGTGTAACTGGACTACTTCTTTAAATTGACACCAGGCCTGGTGACCTTTGGGACATGGTTTGACCCCCTTAGGAAAGTGCTATCATCATGAAACGTTCAGATCACTTACAACTCAATAAATTCTACCTTCCTGTAACGTTTCAGCCTGATTGGACCTTGTTTTCACACAAATGGACCCAGAATGAAGTGAAATTGTGCTTCGTGCAACATAATTCTGGGTGCCATTTACAAACCATAAGTGCTAATGACTCCATTCCTTTTTGTGATTGTAGGGGCTGTTGATTGGAGTACACTAAAACAAACCTGATCTCTCTAGGACATTCAGAAGCCAAGTTTTAAGCCCACAAATGTGTAACTGGACTACTTCTTTAAATTGACACCAGATCCGGTGACCTTTGGGACATGGTGTGACCCCCTTAGGAAAGTGCTATAATCATGAAACGTTCAGATCACTTACAACTCAATAGATTCTACCTTCCTGTAACGTTTCAGCCTGATTGGACCTTGTTTTCAAACAAATGGACCCAGAATGAAGTGAAATTGCTCTTCGTGCAACATAATTCTGGGTGCCATTTAAAAAACATAAGTGCTAATGACTCCATTCCTTTTTGTGGTTGTAGGGGCTGTTGATTGGAGTACATTAAAACAAACCTGATCTCTCTAGGACATTCAGAAGCCAAGTTATAAGCCCACAAATGTGTAACTGGACAAATTCTTTAAATTGACACCAGATCCGGTGACCTTTGGGACATGGTTTGACCCCCTTAGGAAAGTGCTATCATCATGAAACGTTCAGATCACTTACAACTCAATAGATTCTACCTTCCTGTAACGTTTCAGCCTGACTGGACCTTGTTTTCACACAAATGAACCCAGAATGATGTGAAATTGTGCTTCGTGCAACATAATTCTGGGTGCCATTTACAAACCGTAAGTGCTAATGACTCCATTCCTTTTTGTGGTTGTATGGGCTGTTGATTGGAGTATACTAAAACAAACCTGATCTCTCTAGGACATTCAGAAGCCAAGTTATAAGCCCACAAATGTGTAACTGGACTACTTCTTTAAATTGACACCAGATCCGGTGACCTTTGGGACATGGTTTGACCCCCTTAGGAAAGTTCTATCATCTTGAAACAATCAGATCACTTACAACTCAATAGATTCTACCTTCCTGTAACGTTTCAGCCTGATTGGACCTTGTTTTCACACAAATGGACCCAGAATGATGTGAAATTGTGCTTCGTGCAACATAAATCTGGGTGCCATTTACAAACCATAAGTGCTAATAACTCCATTCCTTTTTGTGGTTGTAGTGGCTGTTGATTGGAGTACACTAAAACAAACCTGACCTCTCTAGGACATTCATAAGCCAAGTTATAAGCCCACAAAGATGTAACTGGACTACTTCTTTAAATTGACACCAGGCCCGGTGACCTTTGGGACATGGTTTGACCCCCTTAGGAAAGTGCTATCATCATGAAACGTTCAGATCACTTACAACTCAATAGATTCTACCTTCCTGTAACGTTTCAGCCTGACTGGACCTTGTTTTCACACAAATGGACCCAGAATGAAGTGAAATTGTGCTTCGTGCAACATAATTCTGGGTGCCATTTACAAACCATAAGTTCTAATGACTCCATTCTTTTTATGGTTGTAGGGGCTGTTGATTGGAGTACACTAAAACAAACCTGATCTCTCTAGGACATTCAGAAGCCAAGTTATAAGCCCACAAAGGTGTAACTGGACTACTTCTTTAAATTGACACCAGGCCAGGTGACCTTTGGGACATGGTTTGACCCCCTTAGGAAAGTGCTATCATCATGAAACGTTCAGATCACTTACAACTCAATAGATTCTACCTTCCTGCAACGTTTCAGCCTGATTGGACCTTGTTTTCACACAAATGAACCCAGAATGATGTGAAATTGTGCTTCGTGCAACATAATTCTGGGTGCAATTTACAAACCATAAGTGCTAATGACTCCATTCCTTTTTGTGGTTGTAGGGGCTGTTGATTGGAGTACATTAAAACAAACCTGATCTCTCTAGGACATTCAGAAGCCAAGTTATAAGCCCACAAATGTGTAACTGGACTACTTCTTTAAATTGACACCAGATCTGGTGACCTTTGGGACATGGTTTGACCCCCTTAGGAAAGTGCTATCATCATGAAACGTTCAGATCACTTACAACTCAATAGATTCTACCTTCCTGTAACGTTTCAGCCTGATTGGACCTTGTTTTCACACAAATGGACCCAGAATGAAGTGAAATTGTGCTTCGTGCAACATAATTCTGGGTGCCATTTACAAAACATTAGTGCTAATGACTCCATTCCTTTTTGTGGTTGTAGGGGCTGTTGATTGGAGTACATTAAAACAAACCTGATCTCTCTAGGACATTCAGAAAGCCAAGTTATAAGCCCACAAATGTGTAACTGGACTACTTCTTTAAATTGACACCAGATCCGGTGACCTTTGGGACATGGTTTGACCCCCTTAGGAAAGTGCTATCATCTTGAAACATTCAGATCACTTACAACTCAATAGATTCTACCTTCCTGTAACGTTTCAGCCTGATTGGACCTTGTTTTCACACAAATGGACCCAGAATGATGTGAAATTGTGCTTCGTGCAACATAATTCTGGGTGCCATTTACAAACCATAAGTGCTAATGACTCCATTCCTTTTTGTGGTTGTAGGGGCTGTTGATTGGAGTACACTAAAACAAACCTAACCTCTCTAGGACATTCAGTAGCCAAGTTATAAGCCCACAAAGGAGTAACTGGACTACTTCTTTAAATTGACAACAGGCCCGGTGACCTTTGGGACATGGTTTGACCCCCTTAGGAAAGTGCTATCTTCATGAAACGTTCAGATCACTTACAACTCAATAGATTCTACCTTCCTGTAACGTTTCAGCCTGATTGGACCTTGTTTTCACACAAATGAACCCAGAATGATTTGAAATTGTGCTTCGTGCAACATAATTCTGGGTGCAATTTACAAACCATAAGTGCTAATGACTCCATTCCTTTTTGTGGTTGTAGGGGCTGTTGATTGGAGTACATTAAAACAAACCTGATCTCTCTAGGACATTCAGAAGCCAAGTTATAAGCCCACAAATGTGTAACTGGACTACTTCTTTAAATTGACACCAGATCTGGTGACCTTTGGGACATGGTTTGACCCCCTTAGGAAAGTGCTATCATCATGAAACGTTCAGATCACTTACAACTCAATAGATTCTACCTTCCTGTAACGTTTCAGCCTGATTGGACCTTGTTTTCACACAAATGGACCCAGAATGAAGTGAAATTGTGCTTCGTGCAACATAATTCTGGGTGCCATTTACAAACCATAAGTGCTAATGACTCCATTCCTTTTTGTGGTTGTAGGGGCTGTTGATTGGAGTACATTAAAACAAACCTGATCTCTCTAGGACATTCAGAAAGCCAAGTTATAAGCCCACAAATGTGTAACTGGACTACTTCTTTAAATTGACACCAGATCCGGTGACCTTTGGGACATGGTTTGACCCCCTTAGGAAAGTGCTATCATCTTGAAACATTCAGATCACTTACAACTCAATAGATTCTACCTTCCTGTAACGTTTCAGCCTGATTGGACCTTGTTTTCACACAAATGGACCCAGAATGATGTGAAATTGTGCTTCGTGCAACATAATTCTGGGTGCCATTTACAAACCATAAGTGCTAATGACTCCATTCCTTTTTGTGGTTGTAGGGGCTGTTGATTGGAGTACACTAAAACAAACCTAACCTCTCTAGGACATTCAGAAGCCAAGTTATAAGCCCACAAAGGAGTAACTGGACTACTTCTTTAAATTGACACCAGGCCCGGTGACCTTTGGGACATGGTTTGACCCCCTTAGGAAAGTGCTATCTTCATGAAACGTTCAGATCACTTACAACTCAATAGATTCTACCTTCCTGTAACGTTTCAGCCTGATTGGACCTTGTTTTCACACAAATGGACCAAGAATGAAGTGAAATGGTGTTTCGTGCAACATAATTCTGGGTGCCATTTACAAACCATAAGTGCTAATGACTCCATTCCTTTTTGTGGTTGTAGGGGCTGTTGATTGGAGTACACTAAAACAAACCTGATCTCTCTAGGACATTCAGAAGCCAAGTTATAAGCCCACAAATGTGTAACTGGACTACTTCTTTAAATTGACACCAGATCCGGTGACCTTTGGGACATGGTTTGACCCCCTTAGGAAAGTTCTATCATCTTGAAACAATCAGATCACTTACAACTCAATAGATTCTACCTTCCTGTAACGTTTCAGCCTGATTGGACCTTGTTTTCACACAAATGGACCCAGAATGATGTGAAATTGTGCTTCGTGCAACATAAATCTGGGTGCCATTTACAAACCATAAGTGCTAATAACTCCATTCCTTTTTGTGGTTGTAGTGGCTGTTGATTGGAGTACACTAAAACAAACCTGACCTCTCTAGGACATTCATAAGCCAAGTTATAAGCCCACAAAGGTGTAACTGGACTACTTCTTTAAATTGACACCAGGCCCGGTGACCTTTGGGACATGGTTTGACCCCCTTAGGAAAGTGCTATCATCATGAAACGTTCAGATCACTTACAACTCAATAGATTCTACCTTCCTGTAACGTTTCAGCCTGATTGGACCTTGTTTTCACACAAATGGACCCAGAATGAAGTGAAATTGTGCTTCGTGCAACATAATTCTGGGTGCCATTTACAAACCATAAGTGCTAATGACTCCATTCCTTTTTGTGGTTGTAGGGGCTGTTGATTGGAGTACACTAAAACAAACCTGATCTCTCTAGGACATTTAGAAGCCAAGTTATAAGCCCACAAAGGTGTAACTGGACTACTTCTTTAAAGTGACACCAGGCCCGGTGACCTTTGGGACATGGTTTGACCCCCTATAGGAATGTGTGATCATCTTGAAACATTCAGATCATTTACAACTCAATAGATTCTACCTTCTTGTAGCGTTTCAGCCTGATTGGACCTTGTTTTCACACATTTGTCCCAGAATGATGTGAAATTGTGCTTCGTGCAACATAATTCTGGGTGCCATTTACAAACCATAAGTGCTAATGACTCCATTCATTTTTGTGGTTGTAGGGGCTGTTGATTGGAGTACATTAAAACAAACCTGATCTCTCTAGGACATTCAGAAGCCAAGTTATAAGCCCACAAATGTGTAACTGGACTACTTCTTTAAATTGACACCAGATCTTGTGACCTTTGGGACAGGGTTTGACCCCCTTAAGAAAGTGCTATCATCATGAAACGTTCAGATCACTTACAACTCAATAGATTCTACCTTCCTGTAACGTTTCAGCCTGATTGGACCTTGTTTTCACACAAATGGACCCAGAATGAAGTGAAATTGTGCTTCGTGCAACATAATTCTGGGTGCCATTTAAAAACCATAAGTGCTAATGACTCCATTCCTTTTTGTGGTTGTAGGGGCTGTTGATTGGAGTACATTAAAACAAACCTGATCTCTCTAGGACATTCAGAAGCCAAGTTATAAGCCCACAAATGTGTAACTGGACCACTTCTTTAAATTGACACCAGATCCGGTGACCTTTGGGACATGGTTTGACCCCCTTAGGAAAGTGCTATCATCTTGAAATATTCAGATCACTTACAACTCAATAGATTCTACCTTCCTGTAACGTTTCAGCCTGATTGGACCTTGTTTTCACACAAATGGACCCAGAATGATGTGAAATTGTGCTTCGTGCAACATAATTCTGGGTGCCATTTACTAACCATAAGTTCTAATGACTCCATTCCTTTTTGTGGTTGTAGGGGCTGTTGATTGGAGTACACTAAAACAAACCTAACCTCTCTAGGACATTCAGAAGCCAAGTTATAAGCCCACAAAGGAGTAACTGGACTACTTCTTTAAATTGACACCAGGCCCGGTGACTTTTGGGACATGGTTTGACCCCCTTAGGAAAGTGCTATCATCTTGAAACATTCAGATCACTTACAACTCAATAGATTCTACCTTCCTGTAACGTTTCAGCCTGATTGGACCTTGTTTTCACACAAATGGACCCAGAATGATGTGAAATTGTGCTTCGTGCAACATAATTCTGGGTGCCATTTACAAACCATAAGTGCTAATGACTCCATTCCTTTTTGTGGTTGTAGGGGCTGTTGATTGGAGTACACTAAAACAAACCTGATGTCTCTAGGACATTCAGAAGCCAAGTTATAAGCCCACAAATGTGTAACTGGACTACTTCTTTAAATTGACACCAGATCCGGTGACCTTTGGGACATGGTTTGACCCCCTTAGGAAAGTTCTATCATCTTGAAACATTCAGATTACTTACAACTCAATAGATTCTACCTTTCTGTAACATTTCAGCCTGATTGGACCTTGTTTTCACACAAATTGACCCAGAATGATGTGAAATTGTGATTCGTGCAACATAATTCTGGGTGCCATTTACAAACCATAAGTGCTAATGACTCCATTCCTTTTTGTGGTTGTAGTGGCTGTTGATTGGAGTACACTAAAACAAACCTGACCTCTCTAGGACATTCAGAAGCCAAGTTATAGGCCCACAAAGGTGTAACTGGACTACTTCTTTAAATTGACACCAGGCCCGGTGACCTTTGGGACATGGTTTGACCCCCTTAGGAAAGTGCTATCATCATGAAACGTTCAGATCACTTACAACTCAATAGTATCTACCTTCCTGTAACGTTTCAGTCTGATTGGACCTTGTTTTCACACAAATGGACCCAGAATGAAGTGAAATTGTGCTTCGTGCAACATAATTCTGGGTGCCATTTACAAACCATAAGTGCTAATGACTCCATTCCTTTTTGTGGTTGTAGGGGCTGTTGAATGGAGTACACTAAAACAAACCTGATCTCTCTAGGACATTCAGAAGCCAAGTTTTAAGCCCACAAATGTGTAACTGGACTACTTCTTTAAATTGACACCAGATCCGGTGACCTTTGGGACATGGTGTGACCCCCTTAGGAAAGTGCTATCATCATGAAACGTTCAGATCACTTACAACTCAATAGATTCTACCTTCCTGTAACGTTTCAGCCTGATTGGACCTTGTTTTCACACAAATGAACCCAGAATGATGTGAAATTGTGCTTCGTGCAACAAAATTCTGGGTGCCATTTACAAACCATAAGTGCTAATGACTCCATTCCTTTTTGTGGTTGTAGTGGCTGTTGATTGGAGTACACTAAAACAAACCTGACCTCTCTAGGACATTCATAAGCCAAGTTATAAGCCCACAAAGGTGTAACTGGACTACTTCTTTAAATTGACACCAGGCCCGGTGACCTTTGGGACATGGTTTGACCCCCTTAGGATAGTGCTATCATCATGAAACGTTCAGATCACTTACAACTCAATAGATTCTACCTTCCTGTAACGTTTCAGCCTGATTGGACCTTGTTTTCACACAAATGGACCCAGAATGAAGTGAAATTGTGCTTCGTGCAACATAATTCTGGGTGCCATTTACAAACCATAAGTGCTAATGACTCCATTCCTTTTTGTGGTTGTAGGGGCTGTTGATTGGAGTACACTAAAACAAACCTGATCTCTCTAGGACATTTAGAAGCCAAGTTATAAGCCCACAAAGGTGTAACTGGACTACTTCTTTAAAGTGACACCAGGCCCGGTGACCTTTGGGACATGGTTTGACCCCCTATAGGAATGTGTGATCATCTTGAAACATTCAGATCACTTACAACTCAATAGATTCTACCTTCTTGTAGCGTTTCAGCCTGATTGGACCTTGTTTTCACACATTTGTCCCAGAATGATGTGAAATTGTGCTTCGTGCAACATAATTCTGGGTGCCATTTACAAACCATAAGTGCTAATGACTCCATTTATTTTTGTGGTTGTAGGGGCTGTTGATTGGAGTACATTAAAACAAACCTGATCTCTCTAGGACATTCAGAAGCCAAGTTATAAGCCCACAAATGTGTAACTGGACTACTTCTTTAAATTGACACCAGATCTTGTGACCTTTGGGACAGGGTTTGACCCCCTTAAGAAAGTGCTATCATCATGAAACGTTCAGATCACTTACAACTCAATAGATTCTACCTTCCTGTAACGTTTCAGCCTGATTGGACCTTGTTTTCACACAAATGGACCCAGAATGAAGTGAAATTGTGCTTCGTGCAACATAATTCTGGGTGCCATTTAAAAACCATAAGTGCTAATGACTCCATTCCGTTTTGTGGTTGTAGGGGCTGTTGATTGGAGTACATTAAAACAAACCTGATCTCTCTAGGACATTCAGAAGCCAAGTTATAAGCCCACAAATGTGTAACTGGACCACTTCTTTAAATTGACACCAGATCCGGTGACCTTTGGGACATGGTTTGACCCCCTTAGGAAAGTTCTATCATCTTGAAATATTCAGATCACTTACAACTCAATAGATTCTACCTTCCTGTAACGTTTCAGCCTGATTGGACCTTGTTTTCACACAAATGGACCCAGAATGATGTGAAATTGTGCTTCGTGCAACATAATTCTGGGTGCCATTTACTAACCATAAGTTCTAATGACTCCATTCCTTTTTGTGGTTGTAGGGGCTGTTGATTGGAGTACACTAAAACAAACCTAACCTCTCTAGGACATTCAGAAGCCAAGTTATAAGCCCACAAAGGAGTAACTGGACTACTTCTTTAAATTGACACCAGGCCCGGTGACTTTTGGGACATGGTTTGACCCCCTTAGGAAAGTGCTATCATCTTGAAACATTCAGATCACTTACAACTCAATAGATTCTACCTTCCTGTAACGTTTCAGCCTGATTGGACCTTGTTTTCACACAAATGGACCCAGAATGATGTGAAATTGTGCTTCGTGCAACATAATTCTGGGTGCCATTTACAAACCATAAGTGCTAATGACTCCATTCCTTTTTGTGGTTGTAGGGGCTGTTGATTGGAGTACACTAAAACAAACCTGATGTCTCTAGGACATTCAGAAGCCAAGTTATAAGCCCACAAATGTGTAACTGGACTACTTCTTTAAATTGACACCAGATCCGGTGACCTTTGGGACATGGTTTGACCCCCTTAGGAAAGTTCTATCATCTTGAAACATTCAGATTACTTACAACTCAATAGATTCTACCTTTCTGTAACGTTTCAGCCTGATTGGACCTTGTTTTCACACAAATTGACCCAGAATGATGTGAAATTGTGATTCGTGCAACATAATTCTGGGTGCCATTTACAAACCATAAGTGCTAATGACTCCATTCCTTTTTGTGGTTGTAGTGGCTGTTGATTGGAGTACACTAAAACAAACCTGACCTCTCTAGGACATTCAGAAGCCAAGTTATAGGCCCACAAAGGTGTAACTGGACTACTTCTTTAAATTGACACCAGGCCCGGTGACCTTTGGGACATGGTTTGACCCCCTTAGGAAAGTGCTATCATCATGAAACGTTCAGATCACTTACAACTCAATAGTATCTACCTTCCTGTAACGTTTCAGTCTGATTGGACCTTGTTTTCACACAAATGGACCCAGAATGAAGTGAAATTGTGCTTCGTGCAACATAATTCTGGGTGCCATTTACAAACCATAAGTGCTAATGACTCCATTCCTTTTTGTGGTTGTAGGGGCTGTTGAATGGAGTACACTAAAACAAACCTGATCTCTCTAGGACATTCAGAAGCCAAGTTTTAAGCCCACAAATGTGTAACTGGACTACTTCTTTAAATTGACACCAGATCCGGTGACCTTTGGGACATGGTGTGACCCCCTTAGGAAAGTGCTATCATCATGAAACGTTCAGATCACTTACAACTCAATAGATTCTACCTTCCTGTAACGTTTCAGCCTGATTGGACCTTGTTTTCACACAAATGAACCCAGAATGATGTGAAATTGTGCTTCGTGCAACAAAATTCTGGGTGCCATTTACAAACCATAAGTGCTAATGACTCCATTCCTTTTTGTGGTTGTAGGGGCTTTTGATTGGAGTACACTAAAACAAACCTAACCTCTCTAGGACACTCAGAAGCCATGTTATAAGCCCACAAAGGTGTAACTGGACTACTTCTTTAAAGTGACACCAGGCCCGGTGACCTTTGGGACATGGTTTTACCCCTATAGGAATGTGCGATCATCTTGAAACGTTCAGATCACTTACAACTCAATAGATTCTACCTTCTTGTAGCGTTTCAGCCTGATTGGACCTTGTTTTCACACAAATGGACCCAGAATGATGTGAAATTGTGCTTCGTGCAACATAATTCTGGGTGCCATTTACAAACCATAAGTGCTAATGACTCCATTCCTTTTTGTGGTTGTAGGGGCTGTTGATTGGAGTACATTAAAACAAACCTGATCTCTCTAGGACATTCAGAAGCCAAGTTATAAGCCCACAAATGTGTAACTAGACTACTTCTTTAAATTGACACCAGATCCGGTGAGCTTTGGGACATGGTTTGACCCCCTTAGGAAAGTGCTATAATCATGAAACGTTCAGATCACTTACAACTCAATAGATTCTACCTTCCTGTAACGTTTCAGCCTGATTGGACCTTGTTTTCAAACAAATGGACCCAGAATGAAGTGAAATTGCTCTTCGTGCAACATAATTCTGGGTGCCATTTAAAAAACATAAGTGCTAATGACTCCATTCCTTTTTGTGGTTGTAGGGGCTGTTGATTGGAGTACATTAAAACAAACCTGATCTCTCTAGGACATTCAGAAGCCAAGTTATAAGCCCACAAATGTGTAACTGGACTACTTCTTTAAATTGACACCAGATCCGGTGACCTTTGGGACATGGTTTGACCCCCTTAGGAAAGTGCTATCATCATGAAACGTTCAGATCACTTACAACTCAATAGATTCTACCTTCCTGTAACGTTTCAGCCTGACTGGACCTTGTTTTCACACAAATGAACCCAGAATGATGTGAAATTGTGCTTCGTGCAACATAATTCTGGGTGCCATTTACAAACCGTAAGTGCTAATGACTCCATTCCTTTTTGTGGTTGTATGGGCTGTTGATTGGAGTATACTAAAACAAACCTGATCTCTCTAGGACATTCAGAAGCCAAGTTATAAGCCCACAAATGTGTAACTGGACTACTTCTTTAAATTGACACCAGATCCGGTGACCTTTGGGACATGGTTTGACCCCCTTAGGAAAGTTCTATCATCTTGAAACAATCAGATCACTTACAACTCAATAGATTCTACCTTCCTGTAACGTTTCAGCCTGATTGGACCTTGTTTTCACAAAAATGGACCCAGAATGATGTGAAATTGTGCTTCGTGCAACATAAATCTGGGTGCCATTTACAAACCATAAGTGCTAATAACTCCATTCCTTTTTGTGGTTGTAGTGGCTGTTGATTGGAGTACACTAAAACAAACCTGACCTCTCTAGGACATTTATAAGCCAAGTTATAAGCCCACAAAGGTGTAACTGGACTACTTCTTTAAATTGACACCAGGCCCGGTGACCTTTGGGACATGGTTTGACCCCCTTAGGAAAGTGCTATCATCATGAAACGTTCAGATCACTTACAACTCAATAGATTCTACCTTCCTGTAACGTTTCAGCCTGATTGGACCTTGTTTTCACACAAATGGACCCAGAATGAAGTGAAATTGTGCTTCGTGCAACATAATTCTGGGTGCCATTTACAAACCATAAGTTCTAATGACTCCATTCTTTTTATGGTTGTAGGGGCTGTTGATTGGAGTACACTAAAACAAACCTGATCTCTCTAGGACATTCAGAAGCCAAGTTATAAGTCCACAAATGTGTAACTGGACTACTTCTTTAAATTGACACCAGATCCGGTGACCTTTGGGACATGGTTTGACCCCCTTAGGAAAGTGCTATCATCTTGAAACATTCAGATCACTTACAACTCAATAGATTCTACCTTCCTGTAACGTTTCAGCCTGATTGGACCTTGTTTTCACACAAATGGACCCAGAATGATGTGAAATTGTGCTTCGTGCAACATAATTCTGGGTGCCATTTACAAACCATAAGTGCTAATGACTCCATTCCTTTTTGTGGTTGTAGTGGCTGTTGATTGGAGTACACTAAAACAACCCTGACCTCTCTAGGACATTCAGAAGCCAAGTTATAAGCCCACAAAGGTGTAACTGGACTACTTCTTTAAATTGACACCAGGCCAGGTGACCTTTGGGACATGGTTTGACCCCCTTAGGAAAGTGCTATCATCATGAAACGTTCAGATCACTTACAACTCAATATATTCTACCTTCCTGCAACGTTTCAGCCTGATTGGACCTTGTTTTCACACAAATGAACCCAGAATGATTTGAAATTGTGCTTCGTGCAACATAATTCTGGGTGCAATTTACAAACCATAAGTGCTAATGACTCCATTCCTTTTTGTGGTTGTAGGGGCTGTTGATTGGAGTACATTAAAACAAACCTGATCTCTCTAGGACATTCAGAAGCCAAGTTATAAGCCCACAAATGTGTAACTGGACTACTTCTTTAAATTGACACCAGATCTGGTGACCTTTGGGACATGGTTTGACCCCCTTAGGAAAGTGCTATCATCATGAAACGTTCAGATCACTTACAACTCAATAGATTCTACCTTCCTGTAACGTTTCAGCCTGATTGGACCTTGTTTTCACACAAATGGACCCAGAATGAAGTGAAATTGTGCTTCGTGCAACATAATTCTGGGTGCCATTTACAAACCATAAGTGCTAATGACTCCATTCCTTTTTGTGGTTGTAGGGGCTGATGATTGGAGTACATTAAAACAAACCTGATCTCTCTAGGACATTCAGAAAGCCAAGTTATAAGCCCACAAATGTGTAACTGGACTACTTCTTTAAATTGACACCAGATCCGGTGACCTTTGGGACATGGTTTGACCCCCTTAGGAAAGTGCTATCATCTTGAAACATTCAGATCACTTACAACTCAATAGATTCTACCTTCCTGTAACGTTTCAGCCTGATTGGACCTTGTTTTCACACAAATGGACCCAGAATGATGTGAAATTGTGCTTCGTGCAACATAATTCTGGGTGCCATTTACAAACCATAAGTGCTAATGACTCCATTCCTTTTTGTGGTTGTAGGGGCTGTTGATTGGAGTACACTAAAACAAACCTAACCTCTCTAGGACATTCAGAAGCCAAGTTATAAGCCCACAAAGGTGTAACTGCACTACTTCTTTAAATTGACACCAGGCCCGGTGACCTTTGGGACATGGTTTGACCCCCTTAGGAAAGTGCTATCTTCATGAAACGTTCAGATCACTTACAACTCAATAGATTCTACCTTCCTGTAACGTTTCAGCCTGATTGGACCTTGTTTTCACACAAATGAACCCAGAATGATTTGAAATTGTGCTTCGTGCAACATAATTCTGGGTGCAATTTACAAACCATAAGTTCTAATGACTCCATTCCTTTTTGTGGTTGTAGGGGCTGTTGATTGGAGTACATTAAAACAAACCTGATCTCTCTAGGACATTCAGAAGCCAAGTTATAAGCCCACAAATGTGTAACTGGACTACTTCTTTAAATTGACACCAGATCTGGTGACCTTTGGGACATGGTTTGACCCCCTTAGGAAAGTGCTATCATCATGAAACGTTCAGATCACTTACAACTCAATAGATTCTACCTTCCTGTAACGTTTCAGCCTGATTGGACCTTGTTTTCACACAAATGGACCCAGAATGAAGTGAAATTGTGCTTCGTGCAACATAATTCTGGGTGCCATTTACAAACCATAAGTGCTAATGACTCCATTCCTTTTTGTGGTTGTAGTGGCTGTTGATTGGAGTACACTAAAACAAACCTGACCTCTCTAGGACATTCAGAAGCCAAGTTATAGGCCCACAAAGGTGTAACTGGACTACTTCTTTAAATTGACACCAGGCCCGGTGACCTTTGGGACATGGTTTGACCCCCTTAGGAAAGTGCTATCATCATGAAACGTTCAGATCACTTACAACTCAATAGTATCTACCTTCCTGTAACATTTCAGTCTGATTGGACCTTGTTTTCACACAAATGGACCCAGAATGAAGTGAAATTGTGCTTCGTGCAACATAATTCTGGGTGCCATTTACAAACCATAAGTGCTAATGACTCCATTCCTTTTTGTGGTTGTAGGGGCTGTTGAATGGAGTACACTAAAACAAACCTGATCTCTCTAGGACATTCAGAAGCCAAGTTTTAAGCCCACAAATGTGTAACTGGACTACTTCTTTAAATTGACACCAGATCCGGTGACCTTTGGGACATGGTGTGACCCCCTTAGGAAAGTGCTATCATCATGAAACGTTCAGATCACTTACAACTCAATAGATTCTACCTTCCTGTAACGTTTCAGCCTGATTGGACCTTGTTTTCACACAAATGAACCCAGAATGATGTGAAATTGTGCTTCGTGCAACAAAATTCTGGGTGCCATTTACAAACCATAAGTGCTAATGACTCCATTCCTTTTTGTGGTTGTAGGGGCTTTTGATTGGAGTACACTAAAACAAACCTAACCTCTCTAGGACACTCAGAAGCCATGTTATAAGCCCACAAAGGTGTAACTGGACTACTTCTTTAAAGTGACACCAGGCCCGGTGACCTTTGGGACATGGTTTTACCCCTATAGGAATGTGCGATCATCTTGAAACGTTCAGATCACTTACAACTCAATAGATTCTACCTTCTTGTAGCGTTTCAGCCTGATTGGACCTTGTTTTCACACAAATGGACCCAGAATGATGTGAAATTGTGCTTCGTGCAACATAATTCTGGGTGCCATTTACAAACCATAAGTGCTAATGACTCCATTCCTTTTTGTGGTTGTAGGGGCTGTTGATTGGAGTACATTAAAACAAACCTGATCTCTCTAGGACATTCAGAAGCCAAGTTATAAGCCCACAAATGTGTAACTAGACTACTTCTTTAAATTGACACCAGAGCCGGTGAGCTTTGGGACATGGTTTGACCCCCTTAGGAAAGTGCTATAATCATGAAACGTTCAGATCACTTACAACTCAATAGATTCTACCTTCCTGTAACGTTTCAGCCTGATTGGACCTTGTTTTCAAACAAATGGACCCAGAATGAAGTGAAATTGCTCTTCGTGCAACATAATTCTGGGTGCCATTTAAAAAACATAAGTGCTAATGACTCCATTCCTTTTTGTGGTTGTAGGGGCTGTTGATTGGAGTACATTAAAACAAACCTGATCTCTCTAGGACATTCAGAAGCCAAGTTATAAGCCCACAAATGTGTAACTGGACTACTTCTTTAAATTGACACCAGATCCGGTGACCTTTGGGACATGGTTTGACCCCCTTAGGAAAGTGCTATCATCATGAAACGTTCAGATCACTTACAACTCAATAGATTCTACCTTCCTGTAACGTTTCAGCCTGACTGGACCTTGTTTTCACACAAATGAACCCAGAATGATGTGAAATTGTGCTTCGTGCAACATAATTCTGGGTGCCATTTACAAACCGTAAGTGCTAATGACTCCATTCCTTTTTGTGGTTGTATGGGCTGTTGATTGGAGTATACTAAAACAAACCTGATCTCTCTAGGACATTCAGAAGCCAAGTTATAAGCCCACAAATGTGTAACTGGACTACTTCTTTAAATTGACACCAGATCCGGTGACCTTTGGGACATGGTTTGACCCCCTTAGGAAAGTTCTATCATCTTGAAACAATCAGATCACTTACAACTCAATAGATTCTACCTTCCTGTAACGTTTCAGCCTGATTGGACCTTGTTTTCACAAAAATGGACCCAGAATGATGTGAAATTGTGCTTCGTGCAACATAAATCTGGGTGCCATTTACAAACCATAAGTGCTAATAACTCCATTCCTTTTTGTGGTTGTAGTGGCTGTTGATTGGAGTACACTAAAACAAACCTGACCTCTCTAGGACATTTATAAGCCAAGTTATAAGCCCACAAAGGTGTAACTGGACTACTTCTTTAAATTGACACCAGGCCCGGTGACCTTTGGGACATGGTTTGACCCCCTTAGGAAAGTGCTATCATCATGAAACGTTCAGATCACTTACAACTCAATAGATTCTACCTTCCTGTAACGTTTCAGCCTGATTGGACCTTGTTTTCACACAAATGGACCCAGAATGAAGTGAAATTGTGCTTCGTGCAACATAATTCTGGGTGCCATTTACAAACCATAAGTTCTAATGACTCCATTCTTTTTATGGTTGTAGGGGCTGTTGATTGGAGTACACTAAAACAAACCTGATCTCTCTAGGACATTCAGAAGCCAAGTTATAAGTCCACAAATGTGTAACTGGACTACTTCTTTAAATTGACACCAGATCCGGTGACCTTTGGGACATGGTTTGACCCCCTTAGGAAAGTGCTATCATCTTGAAACATTCAGATCACTTACAACTCAATAGATTCTACCTTCCTGTAACGTTTCAGCCTGATTGGACCTTGTTTTCACACAAATGGACCCAGAATGATGTGAAATTGTGCTTCGTGCAACATAATTCTGGGTGCCATTTACAAACCATAAGTGCTAATGACTCCATTCCTTTCTGTGGTTGTAGTGGCTGTTGATTGGAGTACACTAAAACAACCCTGACCTCTCTAGGACATTCAGAAGCCAAGTTATAAGCCCACAAAGGTGTAACTGGACTACTTCTTTAAATTGACACCAGGCCAGGTGACCTTTGGGACATGGTTTGACCCCCTTAGGAAAGTGCTATCATCATGAAACGTTCAGATCACTTACAACTCAATAGATTCTACCTTCCTGCAACGTTTCAGCCTGATTGGACCTTGTTTTCACACAAATGAACCCAGAATGATTTGAAATTGTGCTTCGTGCAACATAATTCTGGGTGCAATTTACAAACCATAAGTGCTAATGACTCCATTCCTTTTTGTGGTTGTAGGGGCTGTTGATTGGAGTACATTAAAACAAACCTGATCTCTCTAGGACATTCAGAAGCCAAGTTATAAGCCCACAAATGTGTAACTGGACTACTTCTTTAAATTGACACCAGATCTGGTGACCTTTGGGACATGGTTTGACCCCCTTAGGAAAGTGCTATCATCATGAAACGTTCAGATCACTTACAACTCAATAGATTCTACCTTCCTGTAACGTTTCAGCCTGATTGGACCTTGTTTTCACACAAATGGACCCAGAATGAAGTGAAATTGTGCTTCGTGCAACATAATTCTGGGTGCCATTTACAAACCATAAGTGCTAATGACTCCATTCCTTTTTGTGGTTGTAGGGGCTGTTGATTGGAGTACATTAAAACAAACCTGATCTCTCTAGGACATTCAGAAAGCCAAGTTATAAGCCCACAAATGTGTAACTGGACTACTTCTTTAAATTGACACCAGATCCGGTGACCTTTGGGACATGGTTTGACCCCCTTAGGAAAGTGCTATCATCTTGAAACATTCAGATCACTTACAACTCAATAGATTCTACCTTCCTGTAACGTTTCAGCCTGATTGGACCTTGTTTTCACACAAATGGACCCAGAATGATGTGAAATTGTGCTTCGTGCAACATAATTCTGGGTGCCATTTACAAACCATAAGTGCTAATGACTCCATTCCTTTTTGTGGTTGTAGGGGCTGTTGATTGGAGTACACTAAAACAAACCTAACCTCTCTAGGACATTCAGAAGCCAAGTTATAAGCCCACAAAGGTGTAACTGCACTACTTCTTTAAATTGACACCAGGCCCGGTGACCTTTGGGACATGGTTTGACCCCCTTAGGAAAGTGCTATCTTCATGAAACGTTCAGATCACTTACAACTCAATAGATTCTACCTTCCTGTAACGTTTCAGCCTGATTGGACCTTGTTTTCACACAAATGAACCCAGAATGATTTGAAATTGTGCTTCGTGCAACATAATTCTGGGTGCAATTTACAAACCATAAGTTCTAATGACTCCATTCCTTTTTGTGGTTGTAGGGGCTGTTGATTGGAGTACATTAAAACAAACCTGATCTCTCTAGGACATTCAGAAGCCAAGTTATAAGCCCACAAATGTGTAACTGGACTACTTCTTTAAATTGACACCAGATCTGGTGACCTTTGGGACATGGTTTGACCCCCTTAGGAAAGTGCTATCATCATGAAACGTTCAGATCACTTACAACTCAATAGATTCTACCTTCCTGTAACGTTTCAGCCTGATTGGACCTTGTTTTCACACAAATGGACCCAGAATGAAGTGAAATTGTGCTTCGTGCAACATAATTCTGGGTGCCATTTACAA
Organism: Nothobranchius furzeri; assembly: GCF_043380555.1. Taxonomy (NCBI): domain Eukaryota; kingdom Metazoa; phylum Chordata; class Actinopteri; order Cyprinodontiformes; family Nothobranchiidae; genus Nothobranchius; species Nothobranchius furzeri. Next base: position 32,316,743 of record NC_091746.1, read on the forward strand.
ACCATAAGTGCTAATGACTCCATTCCTTTTTGTGGTTGTAGGGGCTGTTGATTGGAGTACATTAAAACAAACCTGATCTCTCTAGGACATTCAGAAAGCCAAGTTATAAGCCCACAAATGTGTAACTGGACTACTTTAAATTGACACCAGATCCGGTGACCTTTGGGACATGGTTTGACCCCCTTAGGAAAGTGCTATCATCTTGAAACATTCAGATCACTTACAACTCAATAGATTCTACCTTCCTGTAACGTTTCAGCCTGATTGGACCTTGTTTTCACACAAATTTACCCAGAATGATGTGAAATTGTGCTTCGTGCAACATAATTCTGGGTGACATTTACAAACCATAAGTGCTAATGACTCCATTCCTTTTTGTGGTTGTAGGGGCTGTTGATTGGAGTACACTAAAACAAACCTAACCTCTCTAGGACATTCAGAAGCCAAGTTATAAGCCCACAAAGGAGTAACTGGACTACTTCTTTAAATTGACACCAGGCCCGGTGACCTTTGGGACATGGTTTGACCCCCTTAGGAAAGTGCTATCTTCATGAAACGTTCAGATCACTTACAACTCAATAGATTCTACCTTCCTGTAACGTTTCAGCCTGATTGGACCTTGTTTTCACACAAATGGACCAAGAATGAAGTGAAATTGTGTTTCGTGCAACATAATTCTGGGTGCCATTTACAAACCATAAGTGCTAATGACTCCATTCCTTTTTGTGGTTGTAGGGGCTGTTGATTGGAGTACACTAAAACAAACCTGATCTCTCTAGGACATTCAGAAGCCAAGTTATAAGCCCACAAATGTGTAACTGGACTACTTCTTTAAATTGACACCAGATCCGGTGACCTTTGGGACATGGTTTGACCCCCTTAGGAAAGTTCTATCATCTTGAAACAATCACATCACTTACAACTCAATAGATTCTACCTTCCTGTAACGTTTCAGCCTGATTGGACCTTGTTTTCAGACAAATGGACCCAGAATAATGTGAAATTGTGCTTCGTGCAACATAAATCTGGGTGCCATTTACAAACCATAAGTGCTAATAACTCCATTCCTTTTTGTGGTTGTAGTGGCTGTTGATTGGAGTACACTAAAACAAACCTGACCTCTCTAGGACATTCATAAGCCAAGTTATAAGCCCACAAAGGTGTAACTGGACTACTTCTTTAAATTGACACCAGATCCGGTGACCTTTGGGACATGGTTTGACCCCCTTAGGAAAGTTCTATCATCTTGAAACAATCAGATCACTTACAACTCAATAGATTCTACCTTCCTGTAACGTTTCAGCCTGATTGGACCTTGTTTTCACACAAATGGACCCAGAATGATGTGAAATTGTGCTTCGTGCAACATAAATCTGGGTGCCATTTACAAACCATAAGTGCTAATAACGCCATTCCTTTTTGTGGTTGTAGTGGCTGTTGATTGGAGTACACTAAAACAAACCTGACCTCTCTAGGACATTCATAAGCCAAGTTATAAGCCCACAAAGGTGTAACTGGACTACTTCTTTAAATTGACACCAGATCTGGTGACCTTTGGGACATGGTTTGACCCCCTTAGGAAAGTGCTATCATCATGAAACATTCAGATCACTTACAACTCAATAGATTCTACCTTCCTGTAACGTTTCAGCCTGATTGGACCTTGTTTTCACACAAATGGACCCAGAATGAAGTGAAATTGTGCTTCGTGCAACATAATTCTGGGTGCCATTTACAAACCATAAGTGCTAATGACTCCATTCATTTTTGTGGTTGTAGGGGCTGTTGATTGGAGTACATTAAAACAAACCTGATCTCTCTAGGACATTCAGAAAGCCAAGTTATAAGCCCACAAATGTGTAACTGGACTACTTCTTTAAATTGACACCAGATCCGGTGACCTTTGGGACATGGTTTGAGGCCTATCATCTTGAAACATTCAGATCACTTACAACTCAATAGATTCTACCTTCCTGTAACGTTTCAGCCTGATTGGACCTTGTTTTCACACAAATGGACCCAGAATGATGTGAAATTGTGCTTCGCGCAACATAATTCTGGGTGCCATTTACAAACCATAAGTGCTAATGACTCCATTCCTTTTTGTTGTTGTAGGGGCTGTTGATTGGAGTACACTAAAACAAACCTAACCTCTCTAGGACATTCAGAAGCCAAGTTATAAGCCCACAAAGTAACTGGACTACTTCTTTAAATTGACACCAGGCCCGGTGACCTTTGGGACATGGTTTGACCCCCTTAGGAAAGTGCTATCTTCATGAAACGTTCAGATCACTTACAACTCAATAGATTTTACCGTCCTGTAACGTTTCAGCCTGATTGGACCTTGTTTTCACACAAATGGACCAAGAATGAAGTGAAATTGTGCTTCGTGCAACATAATTCTGGGTGCCATTTACAAACCATAAGTGCTAATGACTCCATTCCTTTTTGTGGTTGTAGGGGCTGTTGATTGGAGTACACTAAAACAAACCTGATCTCTCTAGGACATTCAGAAGCCAAGTTATAAGCCCACAAATGTGTAACTGGACTACTTCTTTAAATTGACACCAGATCCGGTGACCTTTGGGACATGGTTTGACCCCCTTAGGAAAGTTCTATCATCTTGAAACAATCAGATCACTTACAACTCAATAGATTCTACCTTCCTGTAACGTTTCAGCCTGATTGGACCTTGTTTTCACACAAATGGACCAAGAATGAAGTGAAATTGTGTTTCGTGCAACATAATTCTGGGTGCCATTTACAAACCATAAGTGCTAATGACTCCATTCCTTTTTGTGGTTGTAGGGGCTGTTGATTGGAGTACACTAAAACAAACCTGATCTCTCTAGGACATTCAGAAGACAAGTTATAAGCCCACAAATGTGTAACTGGACTACTTCTTTAAATTGACACCAGATCCGGTGACCTTTGGGACATGGTTTGACCCCCTTAGGAAAGTTCTATCATCTTGAAACAATCACATCACTTACAACTCAATAGATTCTACCTTCCTGTAACGTTTCAGCCTGATTGGACCTTGTTTTCAGACAAATGGACCCAGAATAATGTGAAATTGTGCTTCGTGCAACATAAATCTGGGTGCCATTTACAAACCATAAGTGCTAATAACTCCATTCCTTTTTGTGGTTGTAGTGGCTGTTGATTGGAGTACACTAAAACAAACCTGACCTCTCTAGGACATTCATAAGCCAAGTTATAAGCCCACAAAGGTGTAACTGGACTACTTCTTTAAATTGACACCAGATCCGGTGACCTTTGGGACATGGTTTGACCCCCTTAGGAAAGTTCTATCATCTTGAAACAATCAGATCACTTACAACTCAATAGATTCTACCTTCTTGTAACGTTTCAGCCTGATTGGACCTTGTTTTCACACAAATGGACCCAGAATGATGTGAAATTGTGCTTCGTGCAACATAAATCTGGGTGCCATTTACAAACCATAAGTGCTAATAACGCCATTCCTTTTTGTGGTTGTAGTGGCTGTTGATTGGAGTACACTAAAACAAACCTGACCTCTCTAGGACATTCATAAGCCAAGTTATAAGCCCACAAAGGTGTAACTGGACTACTTCTTTAAATTGACACCAGATCTGGTGACCTTTGGGACATGGTTTGACCCCCTTAGGAAAGTGCTATCATCATGAAACGTTCAGATCACTTACAACTCAATAGATTCTACCTTCCTGTAACGTTTCAGCCTGATTGGACCTTGTTTTCACACAAATGGACCCAGAATGAAGTGAAATTGTGCTTCGTGCAACATAATTCTGGGTGCCATTTACAAACCATAAGTGCTAATGACTCCATTCCTTTTTGTGGTTGTAGGGGCTGTTGATTGGAGTACATTAAAACAAACCTGATCTCTCTAGGACATTCAGAAAGCCAAGTTATAAGCCCACAAATGTGTAACTGGACTACTTCTTTAAATTGACACCAGATCCGGTGACCTTTGGGACATGGTTTGAGGCCTATCATCTTGAAACATTCAGATCACTTACAACTCAATAGATTCTACCTTCCTGTAACGTTTCAGCCTGATTGGACCTTGTTTTCACACAAATGGACCCAGAATGATGTGAAATTGTGCTTCGTGCAACATAATTCTGGGTGCCATTTACAAACCATAAGTGCTAATGACTCCATTCCTTTTTGTTGTTGTAGGGGCTGTTGATTGGAGTACACTAAAACAAACCTAACCTCTCTAGGACATTCAGAAGCCAAGTTATAAGCCCACAAAGTAACTGGACTACTTCTTTAAATTGACACCAGGCCCGGTGACCTTTGGGACATGGTTTGACCCCCTTAGGAAAGTGCTATCTTCATGAAACGTTCAGATCACTTACAACTCAATAGATTCTACCGTCCTGTAACGTTTCAGCCTGATTGGACCTTGTTTTCACACAAATGGACCAAGAATGAAGTGAAATTGTGCTTCGTGCAACATAATTCTGGGTGCCATTTACAAACCATAAGTGCTAATGACTCCATTCCTTTTTGTGGTTGTAGGGGCTGTTGATTGGAGTACACTAAAACAAACCTGATCTCTCTAGGACATTCAGAAGCCAAGTTATAAGCCCACAAATGTGTAACTGGACTACTTCTTTAAATTGACACCAGATCCGGTGACCTTTGGGACATGGTTTGACCCCCTTAGGAAAGTTCTATCATCTTGAAACAATCAGATCACTTACAACTCAATAGATTCTACCTTCCTGTAACGTTTCAGCCTGATTGGACCTTGTTTTCACACAAATGGACCCAGAATGAAGTGAAATTGTGCTTCGTGCAACATAATTCTGGGTGCCATTTACAAACCATAAGTTCTAATGACTCCATTCTTTTTATGGTTGTAGGGGCTGTTGATTGGAGTACACTAAAACAAACCTGATCTCTCTAGGACATTCAGAAGCCAAGTTATAAGCCCACAAAGGTGTAACTGGACTACTTCTTTAAATTGACACCAGATCCGGTGACCTTTGGGACATGGTTTGACCCCCTTAGGAAAGTGCTATCATCTTGAAACATTCAGATCACTTACAACTCAATAGATTCTACCTTCCTGTAACGTTTCAGCCTGATTGGACCTTGTTTTCACACAAATGGACCCAGAATGATGTGAAATTGTGCTTCGTGCAACATAATTCTGGGTGCCATTTACAAACCATAAGTGCTAATGACTCCATTCCTTTTTGTGGTTGTAGTGGCTGTTGATTGGAGTACACTAAAACAACCCTGACCTCTCTAGGACATTCAGAAGCCAAGTTATAAGCCCACAAAGGTGTAACTGGACTACTTCTTTAAATTGACACCAGGCCAGGTGACCTTTGGGACATGGTTTGACCCCCTTAGGAAAGTGCTATCATCATGAAACGTTCAGATCACTTACAGCTCAATAGATTCTACCTTCCTGCAACGTTTCAGCCTGATTGGACCTTGTTTTCACACAAATGAACCCAGAATGATGTGAAATTGTGCTTCGTGCAACATAATTCTGGGTGCAATTTACAAACCATAAGTGCTAATGACTCCATTCCTTTTTGTGGTTGTAGGGGCTGTTGATTGGAGTACATTAAAACAAACCTGATCTCTCTAGGACATTCAGAAGCCAAGTTATAAGCCCACAAATGTGTAACTGGACTACTTCTTTAAATTGACACCAGATCTGGTGACCTTTGGGACATGGTTTGACCCACTTAGGAAAGTGCTATCATCATGAAACGTTCAGATCACTTACAACTCAATAGATTCTACCTTCCTGTAACGTTTCAGCCTGATTGGACCTTGTTTTCACACAAATGGACCCAGAATGAAGTGAAATTGTGCTTCGTGCAACATAATTCTGGGTGCCATTTACAAACCATAAGTGCTAATGACTCTATTCCTTTTTGTGGTTGTAGGGGCTGTTGGTTGGAGTACATTAAAACAAACCTGATCTCTCTAGGACATTCAGAAAGCCAAAGTATAAGCCCACAAATGTGTAACTGGACTACTTCTTTAAATTGACACCAGATCCGGTGACCTTTGGGACATGGTTTGACCCCCTTAGGAAAGTGCTATCATCTTGAAACATTCAGATCACTTACAACTCAATAGATTCTACCTTCTTGTAACGTTTCAGTCTGATTGGACCTTGTTTTCACACAAATGGACCCAGAATGATGTGAAATTGTGCTTCGTGCAACATAATTCTGGGTGCCATTCACAAACCATAAGTGCTAATGACTCCATTCCTTTTTGTGGTTGTAGGGGCTGTTGATTGGAGTACACTAAAACAAACCTAACCTCTCTAGGACATTCAGAAGCCAAGTTATAAGCCCACAAAGGAGTAACTGGACTACTTCTTTAAATTGACACCAGGCCCGGTGACCTTTGGGACATGGTTTGACCCCCTTAGGAAAGTGCTATCTTCATGAAACGTTCAGATCACTTACAACTCAATAGATTCTACCTTCCTGTAACGTTTCAGCCTGATTGGACCTTGTTTTCACACAAATGGACCAAGAATGAAGTGAAATTGTGCTTCGTGCAACATAATTCTGGGTGCCATTTACAAACCATAAGTGCTAATGACTCCATTCCTTTTTGTGTTTGTAGGGGCTGTTGATTGGAGTACACTAAAACAAATCTGATGTCTCTAGGACAATCAGAAGCCAAGTTATAAGCCCACAAATGTGTAACTGGACTACTTCTTTAAATTGACACCAGATCCGGTGACCTTTGGGACATGGTTTGACCCCCTTAGGAAAGTGCTATCATCTTGAAACATTCAGATCACTTACAACTCAATAGATTCTACCTTCCTGTAACATTTCAGCCTGATTGGACCTTGTTTTCACACAAATTGACCCAGAATGAAGTGAAATTGTGCTTCGTGCAACATAATTCTGGGTGCCATTTACAAACCATAAGTGCTAATGACTCCATTCCTTTTTGTGGTTGTAGGGGCTGTTGATTGGAGTACACTAAAACAAACCTGATCTCTCTAGGACATTCAGAAGCCAAGTTATAAGCCCACAAATGTGTAACTGGACTACTTCTTTAAAGTGACACCAGATCCGGTGACCTTTGGGACATGGTTTGACCCCCTTAGGAAAGTGCTATCATCATGAAACATTCAGATCACTTACAGCTCAATAGATTCTACCTTCCTGTAACGTTTCAGCCTGACTGGACCTTGTTTTCACACAAATGAACCCAGAATGATGTGAAATTGTGCTTCGTGCAACAAAATTCTGGGTGCCATTTACAAACCATAAGTGCTAATGACTCCATTCCTTTTTGTGGTTGTAGGGGCTTTTGATTGGAGTACACTAAAACAAACCTAACCTCTCTAGGACATTCAGAAGCCATGTTATAAGCCCACAAAGGTGTAACTGGACTACTTCTTTAAAGTGACACCATGCCCGGTGACCTTTGGGACATGGTTTTACCCCTATAGGAATGTGCGATCAACTTGAAATGTTCAGATCACTTACAACTCAATAGATTCTACCTTCTTGTAGCGTTTCAGCCTGATTGGACCTTGTTTTCACACAAATGGACCCAGAATGATGTGAAATTGTGCTTCGTGCAACATCATTCTGTGTGCCATTTACAAACCATAAGTGCTAATGACTCCATTCTTTTTTGTGGTTGTAGGGGCTGTTGATTGGAGTACATTAAAACAAACCTGATCTCTCTAGGACATTCAGAAGCCAAGTTATAAGCCCACAAATGTGTAACTGGACTACTTCTTTAAATTGACACCAGATCTGGTGACCTTTGGGACATGGTTTGACCCCCTTAGGAAAGTGCTATAATCATAAAACGTTCAGATGACTTACAACTCAATAGATTCTACCGTCCTGTAACGTTTCAGCCTGTTTGGACCTTGTTTTCAAACAAATCGACCCAGAATGAAGTGAAATTGTGCTTCGTGCAACATAATTCTGGGTGCCATTTAAAAAACATAAGTGCTAATGACTCCATTCCTTTTTGTGGTTGTAGGGGCTGTTGATTGGAGTACATTAAAACAAACCTGATCTCTCTAGGACATTCAGAAGCCAAGTTATAAGCCCACAAATGTGTAACTGGACTACTTCTTTAAATTGACACCAGATCTGGTGACCTTTGGGACATGGTTTGACCCCCTTAAGAAAGTGCTATCATCATGAAACGTTCAGATCACTTACAACTCAATAGATTCTACCTTCCTGTAACGTTTCAGCCTGACTGGACCTTGTTTTCACACAAATGAACCCAGAATGATGTGAAATTGTGCTTCATGCAACATAATTCTGGGTGCCATTTAAAAACCATAAGTGCTAATGACTCCATTCCTTTTTGTGGTTGTATGGGCTGTTGATTGGAGTATACTAAAACAAACCTGATCTCTCTAGGACATTCAGAAGCCAAGTTATAAGCCCACAAATGTGTAACTGGACTACTTCTTTAAATTGACACCAGATCCGGTGACCTTTGGGACATGGTTTGACCCCCTTAGGAAAGTTCTATCATCTTGAAACAATCAGATCACTTACAACTCAATAGATTCTACCTTCCTGTAACATTTCAGCCTGATTGGACCTTGTTTTCACACAAATTGACCCAGAATGATGTGAAATTGTGCCTCGTGCAACATAATTCTGGGTGCCATTTACAAACCATAAGTGCTAATGACTCCATTCCTTTTTGTGGTTGTAGTGGCTTTTGATTGGAGTACACTAAAACAAACCTGACCTCTCTAGGACATTCAGAAGCCAAGTTATAAGCCCACAAAGGTGTAACTGGACTACTTCTTTAAATTGACACCAGGCCCGGTGACCTTTGGGACATGGTTTGACCCCCTTAGGAAAGTGTTATCATCATGAAACGTTCAGATCACTTACAACTCAATAGATTCTACCTTCCTGTAACGTTTCAGCCTGATTGGACCTTGTTTTCACACAAATGGACCCAGAGTGAAGTGAAATTGTGCCTCGTGCAACATAATTCTGGGTGCCATTTACAAACCATAAGTGCTAATGACTCCATTCCTTTTTGTGGTTGTAGTGGCTGTTGATTGGAGTACACTAAAACAAACCTGACCTCTCTAGGACATTCAGAAGCCAAGTTATAAGCCCACAAAGGTGTAACTGGACTACTTCTTTAAATTGACACCAGGCCCGGTGACCTTTGGGACATGGTTTGACCCCCTTAGGAAAGTGTTATCATCATGAAACGTTCAGATCACTTACAACGCAATAGATTCTACCTTCCTGTAACGTTTCAGCCTGACTGGACCTTGTTTTCACACAAATGGACCCAGAATGATGTGAAATTGTGCTTCGTGCAACATAATTCTGGGTGCCATTTACAAACCATAAGTGCTAATGACTCCATTCCTTTTTGTGGTTGTAGTGGCTGTTGATTGGAGTACACTAAAACAACCCTGACCTCTCTAGGACATTCAGAAGCCAAGTTATAAGCCCACAAAGGTGTAACTGGACTACTTCTTTAAATTGACACCAGGCCAGGTGACCTTTGGGACATGGTTTGACCCCCTTAGGAAAGTGCTATCATCATGAAACGTTCAGATCACTTACAACTCAATAGATTCTACCTTCCTGTAACGTTTCAGCCTGATTGGACCTTGTTTTCACACGAATGGACCAAGAATGAAGTGAAATTGTGCTTCGTGCAACATAATTCTGGGTGCCATTTACAAACCATAAGTGCTAATGACTCCATTCCTTTTTGTGGTTGTAGTGGCTGTTGATTGGAGTACACTAAAACAAACCTGACCTCTCTAGGACATTCAGAAGCCAAGTTATAAGCCCACAAAGGTGTAACTGGACTACTTCTTTAAATTGACACCAGTCCCGGTGACCTTTGGGACATGGTTTGACCCCCTTAGGAAAGTGCTATCATCATGAAACGTTCAGATCACTTACAACTCAATAGATTCTACCTTCCTGTAACGTTTCAGCCTGATTGGACCTTGTTTTCACACAAATGGACCCAGAATGAAGTGAAATTGTGCTTCGTGCAACATAATTCTGGGTGCCATTTACAAACCATAAGTGCTAATGACTCCATTCCTTTTTGTGGTTGTAGGGGCTGTTGATTGGAGTACACTAAAACAAACCTGATCTCTCTAGGACATTCAGAAGCCAAGTTATAAGCCCACAAATGTGTAACTGGACTACTTCTTTAAATTGACACCAGATCCGTTGACCTTTGGGACATGGTGTGACCCCCTTAGGAAAGTGCTATCATCATGAAACGTTCAGATCACTTACAACTCAATAGATTCTACCTTCCTGTAACGTTTCAGCCTGACTGGACCTTGTTTTCACACAAGTGAACCCAGAATGATGTGAAATTGTGCTTCGTGCAACAAAATTCTGGGTGCCATTTACAAACCATAAGTGCTAATGACTCCATTCCTTTTTGTGGTTGTAGGGGCTTTTGATTGGAGTACACTAAAAAAACCTAACCTCTCTAGGACATTCAGAAGCCATGTTATAAGCCCACAAAGGTGTAACTGGACTACTTCTTTAAAGTGACACCAGGCCCGGTGACCTTTGGGACATGGTTTTACCCCTATAGGAATGTGCGATCAACTTGAAACGTTCAGATCCTTACAACTCAATAGATTCTACCTTCCTGTAACGTTTCAGCCTGATTGGACCTTGTTTTCACACAAATTGACCCAGAATGATGTGAAACTGTGCTTCGTGCAACATAATTCTGGGTGCCATTTACAAACCATAAGTGCTAATGACTCCATTCCTTTTTGTGGTTGTAGTGGCTGTTGATTGGAGTACACTAAAACAAACCTGACCTCTCTAGGACATTCAGAACCAAGTTATAAGCCCACAAAGGTGTAACTGGACTACTTCTTTAAATTGACACCAGGCCCGGTGACCTTTGGGACATGGTTTGACCCCCTTAGGAAAGTGCTATCATCTTGAAACGTTCAGATCACTTACAACTCAATAGATTCTACCTTCCTGTAACGTTTCAGCCTGATTGGACCTTGTTTTCACACAAATGGACCCAGAATGAAGTGAAATTGTGCTTCGTGCAACATAATTCTGGGTGCCATTTACAAACCATAAGTGCTAATGACTCCATTCCTTTTTGTGGTTGTAGGGGCTGTTGATTGGAGTACACTAAAACAAACCTGATCTCTCTAGGACATTCAGAAGCCAAGTTATAAGCCCACAAATGTGTAACTGGACTACTTCTTTAAATTGACACCAGATCCGGTGACCTTTGGGACATGGTGTGACCCCCTTAGGAAAGTGCTATCATCATGAAACGTTCAGATCACTTACAACTCAATAGATTCTACCTTCCTGTAACGTTTCAGCCTGACTGGACCTTGTTTTCACACAAATGAACCCAGAATGATGTGAAATTGTGCTTCGTGCAACAAAATTCTGGGTGCCATTTACAAACCATAAGTGCTAATGACTCCATTCCTTTTTGTGGTTGTAGGGGCTTTTGATTGGAGTACACTAAAACAAACCTAACCTCTCTAGGACATTCAGAAGCCATGTTATAAGCCCACAAAGGTGTAACTGGACTACTCCTTTAAAGTGACACCAGGCCCGGTGACCTTTGGGACATGGTTTTATTCCTATAGGAATGTGCGATCAACTTGAAACGTTCAGATCACTTACAACTCAATAGATTCTACCTTCTTGTAGCGTTTCAGCCTGATTGGACCTTGTTTTCACACAAATGGACCCAGAATGATGTGAAATTGTGCTTCGTGCAACATAATTCTGGGTGCCATTTACAAACCATAAGTGCTAATGACTCCATTCCTTTTTGTGGTTGTAGGGGCTGTTGATAGGAGTACATTAAAACAAACCGGATCTCTCTAGGACATTCAGAAGCCATGTTATAAGCCCACAAATGTGTAACTGGGCTACTTCTTTAAATTGACACCAGATCCGGTGACCTTTGGGACATGGTTTGACCCCCTTAGGAAAGTGCTATAATCATGAAACGTTCAGATCACTTACAACTCAATAGATTCTACCGTCCTGTAACGTTTCAGCCTGATTGGACCTTGTTTTCAAACAAATCGACCCAGAATGAAGTGAAATTGTGCTTCGTGCAACATAATTCTGGGTGCCATTTAAAAAACATAAGTGCTAATGACTCCATTCCTTTTTGTGGTTGTAGGGGCTGTTGATTGGAGTACATTAAATTAAACCTGATCTCTCTAGGACATTCAGAAGCCAAGTTATAAGCCCACAAATGTGTAACTGGACTACTTCTTTAAATTGACACCAGATCCGGTGACCTTTGGGACATGGTTTGACCCCCTTAGGAAAGTTCTATCATCTTGAAACAATCAGATCACTTACAACTCAATAGATTCTACCTTCCTGTAACGTTTCAGCCTGATTGGACCATGTTTTCACACAAATGGACCCAGAATGATGTGAAATTGTGCCTCGTGCAACATAATTCTGGGTGCCATTTACAAACCATAAGTGCTAATGACTCCATTCCTTTTTGTGGTTGTAGTGGCTGTTGATTGGAGTACACTAAAACAAACCTGACCTCTCTAGGACATTCAGAAGCCAAGTTATGAGCCCACAAAGGTGTAACTGGACTACTTCTTTAAATTGACACCAGGCCCGGTGACCTTTGGGACATGGTTTGACCCCCTTAGGAAAGTGCTATCATCATGAAACGTTCAGATCACTTACAACTCAATAGATTCTACCTTCCTGTAACGTTTCAGCCTGATTGGACCTTGTTTTCACACAAATGGACCCAGAATGAAGTGAAATTGTGCTTCGTGCAACATAATTCTGGGTGCCATTTACAAACCATAAGTGCTAATGACTCCATTCCTTTTTGTGGTTGTAGGGGCTGTTGATTGGAGTACACTAAAACAAACCTGATCTCTCCAGGACATTCAGAAGCCAAGTTATAAGCCCACAAATGTGTAACTGGACTACTTCTTTAAATTGACACCAGATCCGGTGACCTTTGGGACATGGTTTGACCCCCTTAGGAATGTGCTATCATCTTGAAACATTCAGATCACAAACACTCAATAGATTCTACCTTCCTGTAACGTTTCAGCCTGATTGGACCTTGTTTTCACACAAATGGACCCAGAATGATGTGAAATTGTGCTTCGTGCAACATAATTCTGGGTGCCATTTACAAACCATAAGTGCTAATGACTCCATTCCTTTTTGTGGTTGTAGTGGCTGTTGATTGGAGTACACTAAAACAACCCTGACCTCTCTAGGACATTCAGAAGCCAAGTTATAAGCCCACAAAGGTGTAACTGGACTACTTCTTTAAATTGACACCAGGCCAGGTGACCTTTGGGACATGGTTTGACCCCCTTAGGAAAGTGCTATCATCATGAAATGTTCAGAACACTTACAACTCAATAGATTCTACCTTTCTGCAACGTTTCAGCCTGATTGGACCTTGTTTTCACACAAATGAACCCAGAATGATGTGAAATTGTGCTTCGTGCAACATAATTCTGGGTGCCATTTACAAACCATAAGTGCTAGTGACTCCATTCCTTTTTGTTGTTGTAGGGGCTTTTGATTGGAGTACACTAAAACAAACCTAACCTCTCTAGGACATTCAGAAGCCAAGTAATGAGCCCACAAAGGTGTAACTGGACTACTTCTTTAAAGTGACAAAAGGCCCGGTGACCTTTGGGACATGGTTTGACCCCCTATAGGAATGTGCGATCATCTTGAAACATTCAGATCACTTACAACTCAATACATTCTACCTTCTTGTAGCGTTTCAGCCTGATTGGACCTTGTTTTCACACAAATGGACCCAGAATGATGTGAAATTGTGCTTCGTGCAACATAATTCTGGGTGCAATTTACAAACCATAAGTGCTAATGACTCCATTCCTTTTTGTGGTTGTAGGGGCTGTTGATTGGAGTACACTAAAACAAACCTGATCTCTCTAGGACATTCATAAGCCAAGTTATAAGCCCACAAATGTGTAACTGGACTACTTCTTTAAATTGACACCAGATCTGGTGATCTTTGGGACATGGTTTGACCGCCTTAGGAAAGTGCTATCATCATGAAACGTTCAGATCACTTACAACTCAATAGATTCTACCTTCCTGTAACGTTTCAGCCTGATTGGACCTTGTTTTCACACAAATGGACCCAGAATGAAGTGAAATTGTGCTTCGTGCAACATAATTCTGGGTGCCATTTACAAACCATAAGTGCTAATGACTCCATTCCTTTTTGTGGTTGTAGGGGCTGTTGATTGGAGTACATTAAAACAAACCTGATCTCTCTAGGACATTCAGAAAGCCAAGTTATAAGCCCACAAATGTGTAACTGGACTACTTCTTTAAATTGACACCAGATCCAGTGACCTTTGGGACATGGTTTGACCCCCTTAGGAAAGTGCTATCATCTTGAAACATTCAGATCACTTACAACTCAATAGATTCTACCTTCCTGTAACGTTTCAGCCTAATTGGACCTTGTTTTCACACAAATGGACCCAGAATGATGTGAAATTGTGCTTCGTGCAACATAATTCTGGGTGCCATTTACAAACCATAAGTGCTAATGACTCCATTCCTTTTTGTGGTTGTAGGGGCTGTTGATTGGAGTACACTAAAACAAACCTAACCTCTCTAGGACATTCAGAAGCCAAGTTATAAGCCCACAAAGGTGTAACTGGACTACTTCTTTAAATTGACACCAGGCCCAGTGACCTTTGGGACATGGTTTGACCCCCTTAGGAAAGTGCTATCATCATGAAACGTTCAGATCACTTGCAACTCAATAGATTCTACATTCCTGTAACGTTTCAGCCTGATTGGACCTTGTTTTCACACAAATGGACCCAGAATGAAGTGTAATTGTGCTTCGTGCAACATAATTCTGGGTGCCATTTACAAACCATAAGTGCTAATGACTCCATTCCTTTTTGTGGTTGTAGGGGCTGTTGATTGGAGTACACTAAAACAAACCTGATCTCTCTAGGACATTCAGAAGCCAAATTATAAGCCCACAAATGTGTAACTGGACTACTTCTTTAAATTGACACCAGTTTCGGTGACCTTTGGGACATGGTGTGACCCCCTTAGGAAAGTGCTATCATCATGAAACGTTCAGATCACTTACAACTCAATAGATTCTACCTTCCTGTAACGTTTCAGCCTGACTGGACCTTGTTTTCACACAAATGAACCCAGAATGAAGTGAAATTGTGCTTCGTGCATCATAATTCTGGGTGCCATTTAAAAATCATAAGTGCTAATGACTCCATTCCTTTTTGAGGTTGTAGGGGATGTTGATTGGAGTACACTAAAACAAACCTGATTTCTCTAGGACATTCAGAAGCCAAGTTAGATGCCCACAAAGGTGTAACTGGACTACTTCTTTAAAGTGACACCAGGCCCGGTGACCTTTGGGACATGGTTTTACCCCCTATAGGAATGTGCGATCATCTTGAAACGTTCAGATCACTTACAACTGTATAGATTCTACCTTCTTGTAGCGTTTCAGCCTGATTGGACCTTGTTTTCACACAAATGGACCCAGAATGATGTGAAATTGTGCTTCGTGCAACATAATTCTGGGTGCCATTTACAAACCATAAGTGCTAATGACTCCAATCCTTTTTGTGGTTGTAGGGGCTGTTGATTGGAGTACATTAAAACAAACCTGATCTCTCTAGGACATTCAGAAGCCAAGTTATAAGCCCACAAATGTGTAACTGGACTACTTCTTTAAATTGACACCAGATCCGGTGTCCTTTGGGACATGGTTTGACCTCCTTAGGAAAGTGCTATAATCATGAAACGTTCAGATCACTTACAACTCAATAGATTCTACCGTCCTGTAACGTTTCAGCCTGATTGGACCTTGTTTTCAAACAAATCGACCCAGAATGAAGTGAAATTGTGCTTCGTGCAACATAATTCTGGGTGCCATTTAAAAAACATAAGTGCTAATGACTCCATTCCTTTTTGTGGTTGTAGGGGCTGTTGATTGGAGTACATTAAAACAAACCTGATCTCTCTAGGACATTCAGAAGCCAAGTTATAAGCCCACAATTGTGTAACTGGACTACTTCTTTAAATTGACACCAGATCCGGTGACCTTTGGGACATGGTTTGATCCCCTTAGGAAAGTGCTATAATCATGAAACGTTCAGATCACTTACAACTCAATAGATTCTACCGTCCTGTAACGTTTCAGCCTGATTGGACCTTGTTTTCAAACAAATCGACCCAGAATGAAGTGAAATTGTGCTTCGTGCAACATAATTCTGGGTGCCATTTACAAACCATAAATGCTAATGACTCCATTCCTTTTTGTGGTTGTAGGGGCTGTTGATTGGAGTACATTAAAACAAACCTGATCTATCTAGGACATTCAGAAAGCCAAGTTATAAGCTCACAAATGTGTAACTGGACTACTTCTTTAAATTGACACCAGATCCGGTGACCTTTGGGACATGGTTTGACCCCCTTAGGAAAGTGCTATCATCTTGAAACATTCAGATCACTTACAACTCAATAGATTCTACATTCCTGTAACGTTTCAGCCTGATTGGACCTTGTTTTCACACAAATGGACCCAGAATGATGTGAAATTGTGCTTCGTGCAACATAATTCTGGGTGCCATTTACAAACCATAAGTGCTAATGACTCCATTCCTTTTTGTGGTTGTATGGGCTGTTGATTGGAGTACACTAAAACAAACCTAACCTCTCTAGGACATTCAGAAGCCAAGTTATAAGCCCACAAAGGTGTAACTGGACTACTTCTTTAAATTGACACCAGGCCCGGTGACCTTTGGGACATGGTTTGACCCCCTTAGGAAAGTGCTATCATCATGAAACGTTCAGATCACTTACAACTCAATAGATTCTACCTTCCTGTAACGTTTCAGCCTGATTGGACCTTGTTTTCACACAAATGGACCCAGAATGATGTGAAATTGTGGTTCGTGCAACATAATTCTGGGTGCCATTTACAAACCATAAGTGCTAATGACTCCATTCCTTTTTGTGGTTGTAGGGGCTGTTGATTGGAGTACACTAAAACAAACCTAACCTCTTTAGGACATTCAGAAGCCAAGTTATAAGCCCACAAAGGTGTAACTGGACTACTTCTTTAAGTTGACACCAGGCCCGGTGACCTTTGGGACATGGTTTGACCCCCTTAGGAAAGTGCTATCATCATGAAACGTTCAGATCACTTACAACTCAATAGATTCTACCTTCCTGTAACGTTTCAGCCTGATTGGACCTTGTTTTCACACAAATGGACCCAGAATGAAGTGAAATTGTGCTTCGTGCAACATAATTCTGGGTGCCATTTACAAACCATAAGTGCTAATGACTCCATTCCTTTTTGTGGTTGTAGGGGCTGTTTATTGGAGTACACTAAAACAAACCTGATCTCTCTAGGACATTCAGAAGCCAAATTATAAGCCCACAAATGTGTAACTGGACTACTTCTTTAAATTGACACCAGATCCGGTGACCTTTGGGACATGGTGTGACCCCCTTAGGAAAGTGCCATCATCATGAAGCATTCAGATCACTTACAACTCAATAGATTCTACCTTCCTGTAACGTTTCAGCCTGACTGGACCTTGTTTTCACACAAATGAACCCAGAATGATGTGAAATTGTGCTTCGTGCAACAAAATTCTGGGTGCCATTTACAAACCATAAGTGCTAATGACTCCATTCCTTTTTGTGGTTGTAGGGGCTGTTGATTGGAGTACACTAAAACAAACCTAACCTCTCTAGGACATTCAGAAGCCAAGTTATAAGCCCACAAAGGTGTAACTGGACTACTTCTTTAAATTGACACCAGGCCCAGTGACCTTTGGGACATGGTTTGACCCCCTTAGGAAAGTGCTATCATCATGAAACGTTCAGATCACTTACAACTCAATAGATTCTACATTCCTTGTAACGTTTCAGCCTGATTGGACCTTGTTTTCACACAAATGGACCCAGAATGAAGTGTAATTGTGCTTCGTGCAACATAATTCTGGGTGCCATTTACAAACCATAAGTGCTAATGACTCCATTCCTTTTTGTGGTTGTAGGGGCTGTTGATTGGAGTACACTAAAACAAACCTGATCTCTCTAGGACATTCAGAAGCCAAATTATAAGCCCACAAATGTGTAACTGGACTACTTCTTTAAATTGACACCAGTTTCGGTGACCTTTGGGACATGGTGTGACCCCCTTAGGAAAGTGCTATCATCATGAAACGTTCAGATCACTTACAAGTCAATAGATTCTACCTTCCTGTAACGTTTCAGCCTGACTGGTCCTTGTTTTCACACAAATGAACCCAGAATGATGTGAAATTGTGCTTCGTGCATCATAATTCTGGGTGCCATTTAAAAATCATAAGTGCTAATGACTCCATTCCTTTTTGAGGTTGTAGGGGATGTTGATTGGAGTACATTAAAACAAACCTGATTTCTCTAGGACATTCAGAAGCCAAGTTATAAGCCCACAAATGTGTAACTGGACTACTTCTTTAAATTGACACCAGATCCGGTGACCTTTGGGACATGGTTTTACCCCTATAGGAATGTGCGATCAACTTGAAACGTTCAGATCACTTACAACTCAATAGATTCTACCTTCTTGTAGCGTTTCAGCCTGATTGGACCTTGTTTTCACACAAATGGACCCAGAATGATGTGAAATTGTGCTTCGTGCAACATAATTCTGGGTGCCATTTACAAACCATAAGTGCTAATGACTCCATTCCTTTTTGTGGTTGTAGGGGCTGTTGATTGGAGTACATTAAAACAAACCTGATCTCTCTAGGACATTCAGAAGCCAAGTTATAAGCCCACAATTGTGTAACTGGACTACTTCTTTAAATTGACACCAGATCCGGTGACCTTTGGGACATGGTTTGACCTCCTTAGGAAAGTGCTATAATCATGAAACGTTCAGATCACTTACAACTCAATAGATTCTACCGTCCTGTAACGTTTCAGCCTGATTGGACCTTGTTTTCAAACAAATCGACCCAGAATGAAGTGAAATTGTGCTTCGTGCAACATAATTCTGGGTGCCATTTACAAACCATAAATGCTAATGACTCCATTCCTTTTATGTGGTTGTAGGGGCTGTTGATTGGAGTACATTAAAACAAACCTGATCTATCTAGGACATTCAGAAAGCCAAGTTATAAGCCCACAAATGTGTAACTGGACTACTTCTTTAAATTGACACCAGATCCGGTGACCTTTGGGACATGGTTTGACCCCCTTAGGAAAGTGCTATCATCTTGAAACATTCAGATAACTTACAACTCAATAGATTCTACATTCCTGTAACGTTTCAGCCTGATTGGACCTTGTTTTCACACAAATGGACCCAGAATGATGTGAAATTGTGCTTCGTGCAACATAATTCTGGGTGCCATTTACAAACCATAAGTGCTAATGACTCCATTCCTTTTTGTGGTTGTAGGGGCTGTTGATTGGAGTACACTAAAACAAACCTAACCTCTCTAGGACATTCAGAAGCCAAGTTATAAGCCCACAAAGGTGTAACTGGACTACTTCTTTAAATTGACATCAGGCCCGGTGACCTTTGGGACATGGTTTGACCCCCTTAGGAAAGTGCTATCATCATGAAACGTTCAGATCACTTACAACTCAATAGATTCTACCTTCCTGTAACGTTTCAGCCTGATTGGACCTTGTTTTCACACAAATGGACCCAGAATGATGTGAAATTGTGCTTCGTGCAACATAATTCTGGGTGCCATTTACAAACCATAAGTGCTAATGACTCCATTCCTTTTTGTGGTTGTAGGGGCTGTTGATTGGAGTACACTAAAACAAACCTAACCTCTTTAGGACATTCAGAAGCCAAGTTATAAGCCCACAAATGTGTAACTGGACTACTTCTTTAAGTTGACACCAGGCCCGGTGACCTTTGGGACATGGTTTGACCCCCTTAGGAAAGTGCTATCATCATGAAACGTTCAGATCACTTACAACTCAATAGATTCTACCTTCCTGTAACGTTTCAGCCTGATTGGACCTTGTTTTCACACAAATGGACCCAGAATGAAGTGAAATTGTGCTTCGTGCAACATAATTCTGGGTGCCATTTACAAACCATAAGTGCTAATGACTCCATTCCTTTTTGTGGTTGTAGGGGCTGTTGATTGGAGTACACTAAAACAAACCTGATCTCTCTAGGACATTCAGAAGCCAAATTATAAGCCCACAAATGTGTAACTGGACTACTTCTTTAAATTGACACCAGATCCGGTGACCTTTGGGACATGGTGTGACCCCCTTAGGAAAGTGCTATCATCATGAAGCGTTCAGATCACTTACAACTCAATAGATTCTACCTTCCTGTAACGTTTCAGCCTGACTGGACCTTGTTTTCACACAAATGAACCCAGAATGATGTGAAATTGTGCTTCGTGCAACATAATTCTGGGTGCCATTTACAAACCATAAGTGCTAATGACTCCATTCCTTTTAGTGGTTGTAGGGGCTGATGATTGGAGTACATTAAAACAAACCTGATCTCTCTAGGACATTCAGAAGCCAAGCTATAAGCCCACAAATGTGTAACTGGACTACTTCTTTAAATTGACACCAGATCCGGTGACCTTTGGGACATGGTTTGACCCCCTTAGGAAAGTGCTATAATCATGAAACGTTCAGATCACTTACAACTCAATAGATTCTACATTCTTCTAGCGTTTCAGCCTGATTGGACCTTGTTTTCACACAAATGGACCCAGAATGATGTGAAATTGTGCTTCGTGCAACATAATTCTGGGTGCTATTTACAAACCATAAGTGCTAATGACTCCATTCCTTTTAGTGGTTGTAGGGGCTGTTGATTGGAGTACATTAAAACAAACCTGATCTCTCTAGGACATTCAGAAGCCAAGTTATAAGCCCACAAATGTGTAACTGGACTACTTCTTTAAATTGACACCAGATCCGGTGACCTTTGGGACATGGTTTGACCCCCTTAGGAAAGTGCTATAATCATGAAACGTTCAGATCACTTACAACTCAATAGATTCTACCGTCCTGTAACGTTTCAGCCTGATTGGACCTTGTTTTCAAACAAATCGACCCAGAATGAAGTGAAATTGTGCTTCGTGCAACATAATTCTGGGTCCCATTTAAAAAACATAAGTGCTAATGACTCAATTCCTTTTTGTGGTTGTAGGGGCTGTTGATTGGAGTACATTAAAACAAACCTGATCTCTCTAGGACATTCAGAAGCCAAGTTATAAGCCCACAAATGTGTAACTGGACTACTTCTTTAAATTGACACCAGATCCGGTGACCTTTGGGACATGGTTTGACCCCCTTAGGAAAGTGCTGTCATCATGAAACGTTCAGATCACTTACAACTCAATAGATTCTACCTTCCTGTAACGTTTCAGCCTGACTGGACCTTGTTTTCACACAAATGAACCCAGAATGATGTGAAATTGTGCTTCGTGCAACATAATTCTGGGTGCCATTTAAAAACCATAAGTGCTAATGACTCCATTCCTTTTTGTGGTTGTAGGGGCTGTTGATTGGAGTACATTAAAACAAACCTGATCTCTCTAGGACATTCAGAAGCCAAGTTATAAGCCCACAAATGTGTAACTGGACTACTTCTTTAAATTGACACCAGATCCGGTGACCTTTGGGACATGGTTTGATCCCCTTAGGAAAGTGTTATAATCATAAAACGTTCAGATCACTTACAACTCAATAGATTCTACCGTCCTGTAACGTTTCAGCCTGATTGGACCTTGTTTTCAAACAAATCGACCCAGAATGATGTGAAATTGTGCTTCGTGCAACATAATTCTGGGTGCCATTTAAAAAACATAAGTGCTAATGACTCCATTCCTTTTTGTGGTTGTAGGGGCTGTTGATTGGAGTACATTAAAACAAACCTGATCTCTCTAGGACATTCAGAAGCCAAGTTATAATCCCACAAATGTGTAACTGGACTACTTCTTTAAATTGACACCAGATCCGGTGACCTTTGGGACATGGTTTGACCCCCTTAGGAAAGTGCTATCATCATGAAACGTTCAGATCACTTACAACTCAATAGATTCTACCTTCCTGTAACGTTTCAGCCTGATTGGACCTTGTTTTCACACAAATGGACCCAGAATGAAGTGAAATTGTGCTTCGTGCAACATAATTCTGGGTGCCATTTACAAACCATAAGTGCTAATGACTCCATTCCTTTTTGTGGTTGTAGGGGCTGTTGATTGGAGTACACTAAAACAAACCTAACCTCTCGAGGACATTCAGAAGCCAAGTTATAAGCCCACAAAGGTGTAACTGGACTACTTCTTTAAATTGACACCAGGCCCAGTGACCTTTGGGACATGGTTTGACCCCCTTAGGAAAGTGCTATCATCATGAAATGTTCAGATCACTTACAACTCAATAGATTCTACATTCCTGTAACGTTTCAGCCTGATTGGACCTTGTTTTCACACAAATGGACCCAGAATGAAGTGAAATTGTGCTTCGTGCAACATAATTCTGGGTGCCATTTACAAACCATAAGTGCTAATGACTCCATTCCTTTTTGTGGTTGTAGGGGCTGTTGATTGGAGTACACTAAAACAAACCTGATCTCTCTAGGACATTCAGAAGCCAAATTATAAGCCCACAAATGTGTAACTGGACTACTTCTTTAAATTGACACCAGTTTCGGTGACCTTTGGGACATGGTGTGACCCCCTTAGGAAAGTGCTATCATCATGAAACGTTCAGATCACTTACAACTCAATAGATTCTACCTTCCTGTAACGTTTCAGCCTGACTGGACCTTGTTTTCACACAAATGAACCCAGAATGGTGTGAAATTGTGCTTCGTGCAACAAAATTCTGGGTGCCATTTACAAACCATAAGTGCTAATGACTCCATTCCTTTTTGTGGTTGTAGGGGCTTTTGATTGGAGTACACTAAAACAAACCTAACCTCTCTAGGACATTCAGAAGCCATGTTATAAGCCCACAAAGGTGTAACTGGAATACTTCTTTAAAGTGACACCAGGCCCGGTGACCTTTGGGACATGGTTTTACACCTATAGGAATGTGCGATCAACTTGAAACGTTCAGATCACTTACAACTCAATAGATTCTACCTTCTTGTAGCGTTTCAGCCTGATTGGACCTTGTTTTCACACAAATGGACCCAGAATGATGTGAAATTGTGCTTCGTGCAACATAATTCTGGGTGCCATTTACAAACCATAAGTGCTAATGACTCCATTCCTTTTTGTGGATGTAGGGGCTGTTGATTGGAGTACATTAAAACAAACCTGATCTCTCTAGGACATTCAGAAGCCAAGTTATAAGCCCACAAATGTGTAACTGGACTACTTCTTTAAATTGACACCAGATCCGGTGACCTTTGGGACATGGTTTGACCCCCTTAGGAAAGTGCTATAATCATGAAACGTTCAGATCACTTACAACTCAATAGATTCTACCGTCCTGTAACGTTTCAGCCTGATTGGACCTTGTTTTCAAACAAATCGACCCAGAATGAAGTGAAATTGTGCTTCGTGCAACATAATTCTGGGTGCCATTTAAAAAACATAAGTGCTAATGACTCCATTCCTTTTTGTGGTTGTAGGGGCTGTTGATTGGAGTACATTAAAACAAACTTGATCTCTCTAGGACATTCAGAAGCCAAGTTATAAGCCCACAAATGTGTAACTGGACTACTTCTTTAAATTGACACCAGATCCGGTGACCTTTGGGACATGGTTTGACCCCCTTAGGAAAGTGCTGTCATCATGAAACGTTCAGATCACTTACAACTCAATAGATTCTACCTTCCTGTAACGTTTCAGCCTGACTGGACCTTGTTTTCACACAAATGAACCCAGAATGAGGTGAAATTGTGCTTCGTGCAACATAATTCTGGGTGCCATTTAAAAACCATAAGTGCTAATGACTCCATTCCTTTTTGTGGTTGTAGGGGCTGTTGATTGGAGTACATTAAAACAAACCTGATCTCTCTAGGACATTCAGAAGCCAAGTTATAAGCCCACAAATGTGTAACTGGACTACTTCTTTAAATTGACACCAGATCCGGTGACCTTTGGGACATGGTTTGATCCCCTTAGGAAAGTGCTATAATCATGAAACGTTCAGATCACTTACAACTCAATAGATTCTACCGTCCTGTAACGTTTCAGCCTGATTGGACCTTGTTTTCAAACAAATCGACCCAGAATGAAGTGAAATTGTGCTTCGTGCAACATAATTCTGGGTGCCATTTAAAAACCATAAGTGCTAATGACTCCATTCCTTTTTGTGGTTGTAGGGGCTGTTGATTGGAGTACATTAAAACAAACCTGATCTATCTAGGACATTCAGAAAGCCAAGTTATAAGCCCACAAATGTGTAACTGGACTACTTCTTTAAATTGACACCAGATCCGGTGACCTTTGGGACATGGTTTGACCCCCTTAGGAAAGTGCTATCATCTTGAAACATTCAGATCACTTACAACTCAATAGATTCTACCTTCCTGTAACGTTTCAGCCTGATTGGACCTTGTTTTCACACAAATGGACCCAGAATGATGTGAAATTGTGTTTCGTGCAACATAATTCTGGGTGCCATTTACAAACCATAAGTGCTAATGACTCCATTCCTTTTTGTGGTTGTAGGGGCTGTTGATTGGAGTACACGAAAACAAACCTAACCTCTCTAGGACATTCAGAAGCCAAGTTATAAGCCCACAAAGGTGTAACTGGACTACTTCTTTAAATTGACACCAGGCCCAGTGACCTTTGGGACATGGTTTGACCCCCTTAGGAAAGTGCTATCATCATGAAACGTTCAGATCACTTACAACTCAATAGATTCTACCTTCCTGTAACGTTTCAGCCTGATTGGACCTTGTTTTCACACAAATGGACCCAGAATGAAGTGAAATTGTGCTTCGTGCAACATAATTCTGGGTGCCATTTACAAACCATAAGTGCTAATGACTCCATTCCTTTTTGTGGTTGTAGGGGCTGTTGATTGGAGTACATTAAAACAAACCTGATCTCTCTAGGACATTCAGAAGCCAAGTTATAAGCCCACAAATGTGTAACTGGACTACTTCTTTAAATTGACACCAGATCCGGTGACCTTTGGGAAATGGTTTGATCCCCTTAGGAAAGTGCTATAATCATGAAACGTTCAGATCACTTACAACTCAATAGATTCTACCGTCCTGTAACTTTTCAGCCTGATTGGACCTTGTTTTCAAATAAATCGACCCAGAATGAAGTGAAATTGTGCTTCGTGCAACATAATTCTGGGTGCCATTTACAAACCATAAGTGCTGATGACTCCATTCCTTTTTGTGGTTGTAGGGGCTGTTGATTGGAGTACATTAAAACAAACCTGATCTCTCTAGGACATTCAGAAAGCCAAGTTATAAGCCCACAAATGTGTAACTGGACTACTTCTTTAAATTGACACCAGATCCGGTGACCTTTGGGACATGGTTTGACCCCCTTAGGAGAGTGCTATCATCTTGAAACATTCAGATCACTTACAACTCAATAGATTCTACCTTCCTGTAACGTTTCAGCCTGATTGGACCTTGTTTTCACACAAATGGACCCAGAATGATGTGAAATTGTGCTTCGTGCAACATAATTCTGGGTGCCATTTACAAACCATAAGTGCTAATGACTCCATTCCTTTTTGTGGTTGTAGGGGCTGTTGATTGGAGTACACTAAAACAAACCTAACCTCTTTAGGACATTCAGAAGCCAAGTTATAAGCCCACAAAGGTGTAACTGGACTACTTCTTTAAGTTGACACCAGGCCTGGTGACCTTTGGGACATGGTTTGACCCCCTTAGGAAAGTGCTATCATCATGAAACGTTCAGATCACTTACAACTCAATAGATTCTACCTTCCTGTAACGTTTCAGCCTGATTGGACCTTGTTTTCACACAAATGGACCCAGAATGAAGTGAAATTGTGCTTCGTGCAACATAATTCTGGGTGCCATTTACAAACCATAAGTGCTAATGACTCCATTCCTTTTTGTGGTTGTAGGGGCTGTTGATTGGAGTACACTAAAACAAACCTGATCTCTCTAGGACATTCAGAAGCCAAATTATAAGCCCACAAATGTGTAACTGGACTACTTCTTTAAATTGACACCAGATCCGGTGACCTTTGGGACATGGTGTGACCCCCTTAGGAAAGTGCTATCATCATGAAGCGTTCAGATCACTTACAACTCAATAGATTCTACCTTCCTGTAACGTTTCAGCCTGACTGGACCTTGTTTTCACACAAATGAACCCAGAATGATGTGAAATTGTGCTTCGTGCAACAAAATTCTGGGTGCCATTTACAAACCATAAGTGCTAATGACTCCATTCCTATTTGTGGTTGTAGGGGCTTTTGATTGGAGTACACTAAAAAAACCTAACCTCTCTAGGACATTCAGAAGCCATGTTATAAGCCCACAAATGTGTAACTGGACTACTTCTTTAAAGTGACACCAGGCCCGGTGACCTTTGGGACATGGTTTTACCCCTATAGGAATGTGCGATCAACTTGAAACGTTCAGATCACTTACAACTCAATAGATTCTACATTCTTCTAGCGTTTCAGCCTGATTGGACCTTGTTTTCACACAAATGGACCCAGAATCATGTGAAATTGTGCTTCGTGCAACATAATTCTGGGTGCCATTTACAAACCATAAGTGCTAATGACTCCATTCCTTTTAGTGGTTGTAGGGGCTGTTGATTGGAGTACATTAAAACAAACCTGATCTCTCTAGGACATTCAGAAGCCAAGTTATAAGCCCACAAATGTGTAACTGGACTACTTCTTTAAATTGACACCAGATCCGGTGACCTTTGGGACATGGTTTGACCCCCTTAGGAAAGTGCTGTCATCATGAAACGTTCAGATCACTTACAACTCAATAGATTCTACCTTCCTGTAACGTTTCAGCCTGACTGGACCTTGTTTTCACACAAATGAACCCAGAATGATGTGAAATTGTGCTTCGTGCAACATAATTCTGGGTGCCATTTAAAAACCATAAGTGCTAATGACTCCATTCCTTTTTGTGGTTGTAGGGGCTGTTGATTGGAGTACATTAAAACAAACCTGATCTCTCTAGGACATTCAGAAGCCAAGTTATAAGCCCACAAATGTGTAACTGGACTACTTCTTTAAATTGACACCAGATCCGGTGACCTTTGGGACATGGTTTGATCCCCTTAGGAAAGTGTTATAATCATAAAACGTTCAGATCACTTACAACTCAATAGATTCTACCGTCCTGTAACGTTTCAGCCTATTGGACCTTGTTTTCAAACAAATCGACCCAGAATGAAGTGAAATTGTGCTTCGTGCAACATAATTCTGGGTGCCATTTACAAACCATAAGTGCTAATGACTCCATTCCTTTTTGTGGTTGTAGGGGCTGTTGATTGGAGTACATTAAAACAAACCTGATCTCTCTAGGACATTCAAAAGCCAAGTTATAAGCCCACAAATGTGTAACTGGACTACTTCTTTAAATTGACACCAGATCCGGTGACCTTTGGGACATGGTTTGACCCCCTTAGGAAAGTGCTATCATCATGAAACGTTCAGATCACTTACAACTCAATAGATTCTACCTTCCTGTAACGTTTCAGCCTGATTGGACCTTGTTTTCACACAAATGGACCCAGAATGAAGTGAAATTGTGCTTCGTGCAACATAATTCTGGGTGCCATTTACAAACCATAAGTGCTAATGACTCCATTCCTTTTTGTGGTTGTAGGGGCTGTTGATTGGAGTACACTAAAACAAACCTAACCTCTCGAGGACATTCAGAAGCCAAGTTATAAGCCCACAAAGGTGTAACTGGACTACTTCTTTAAATTGACACCAGGCCCAGTGACCTTTGGGACATGGTTTGACCCCCTTAGGAAAGTGCTATCATCATGAAACGTTCAGATCACTTACAACTCAATAGATTCTACATTCCTGTAACGTTTCAGCCTGATTGGACCTTGTTTTCACACAAATGGACCCAGAATGAAGTGAAATTGTGCTTCGTGCAACATAATTCTGGGTGCCATTTACAAACCATAAGTGCTAATGACTCCATTCCTTTTTGTGGTTGTAGGGGCTGTTGATTGGAGTACACTAAAACAAACCTGATCTCTCTAGGACATTCAGAAGCCAAATTATAAGCCCACAAATGTGTAACTGGACTACTTCTTTAAATTGACACCAGTTTCGGTGACCTTTGGGACATGGTGTGACCCCCTTAGGAAAGTGCTATCATCATGAAACGTTCAGATCACTTACAACTCAATAGATTCTACCTTCCTGTAACGTTTCAGCCTGACTGGACCTTGTTTTCACACAAATGAACCCAGAATGATGTGAAATTGTGCTTCGTGCAACAAAATTCTGGGTGCCATTTACAAACCATAAGTGCTAATGACTCCATTCCTTTTTGTGGTTGTAGGGGCTTTTGATTGGAGTACACTAAAACAAACCTAACCTCTCTAGGACATTCAGAAGCCATGTTATAAGCCCACAAAGGTGTAACTGGAATACTTCTTTAAAGTGACACCAGGCCCGGTGACCTTTGGGACATGGTTTTACACCTATAGGAATGTGCGATCAACTTGAAACGTTCAGATCACTTACAACTCAATAGATTCTACCTTCTTGTAGCGTTTCAGCCTGATTGGACCTTGTTTTCACACAAATGGACCCAGAATGATGTGGAATTGTGCTTCGTGCAACATAATTCTGGGTGCCATTTACAAACCATAAGTGCTAATGACTCCATTCCTTTTTGTGGATGTAGGGGCTGTTGATTGGAGTACATTAAAACAAACCTGATCTCTCTAGGACATTCAGAAGCCAAGTTATAAGCCCACAAATGTGTAACTGGACTACTTCTTTAAATTGACACCAGATCCGGTGACCTTTGGGAAATGGTTTGATCCCCTTAGGAAAGTGCTATAATCATGAAACGTTCAGATCACTTACAACTCAATAGATTCTACCGTCCTGTAACTTTTCAGCCTGATTGGACCTTGTTTTCACACAAATGGACCCAGAATGAAGTGAAATTGTGCTTCGTGCAACATAATTCTGGGTGCCATTTACAAACCATAAGTGCTAATGACTCCATTCCTTTTTGTGGTTGTAGGGGCTGTTGATTGGAGTACACTAAAACAAACCTGATCTCTCTAGGACATTCAGAAGCCAAATTATAAGCCCACAAATGTGTAACTGGACTACTTCTTTAAATTGACACCAGATCCGGTGACCTTTGGGACATGGTGTGACCCCCTTAGGAAAGTGCTATCATCATGAAGCGTTCAGATCACTTACAACTCAATAGATTCTACCTTCCTGTAACGTTTCAGCCTGACTGGACCTTGTTTTCACACAAATGAACCCAGAATGATGTGAAATTGTGCTTCGTGCAACAAAATTCTGGGTGCCATTTACAAACCATAAGTGCTAATGACTCCATTCCTATTTGTGGTTGTAGGGGCTTTTGATTGGAGTACACTAAAAAAACCTAACCTCTCTAGGACATTCAGAAGCCATGTTATAAGCCCACAAATGTGTAACTGGACTACTTCTTTAAAGTGACACCAGGCCCGGTGACCTTTGGGACATGGTTTTACCCCTATAGGAATGTGCGATCAACTTGAAACGTTCAGATCACTTACAACTCAATAGATTCTACATTCTTCTAGCGTTTCAGCCTGATTGGACCTTGTTTTCACACAAATGGACCCAGAATCATGTGAAATTGTGCTTCGTGCAACATAATTCTGGGTGCCATTTACAAACCATAAGTGCTAATGACTCCATTCCTTTTAGTGGTTGTAGGGGCTGTTGATTGGAGTACATTAAAACAAACCTGATCTCTCTAGGACATTCAGAAGCCAAGTTATAAGCCCACAAATGTGTAACTGGACTACTTCTTTAAATTGACACCAGATCCGGTGACCTTTGGGACATGGTTTGACCCCCTTAGGAAAGTGCTGTCATCATGAAACGTTCAGATCACTTACAACTCAATAGATTCTACCTTCCTGTAACGTTTCAGCCTGACTGGACCTTGTTTTCACACAAATGAACCCAGAATGATGTGAAATTGTGCTTCGTGCAACATAATTCTGGGTGCCATTTAAAAACCATAAGTGCTAATGACTCCATTCCTTTTTGTGGTTGTAGGGGCTGTTGATTGGAGTACATTAAAACAAACCTGATCTCTCTAGGACATTCAGAAGCCAAGTTATAAGCCCACAAATGTGTAACTGGACTACTTCTTTAAATTGACACCAGATCCGGTGACCTTTGGGACATGGTTTGATCCCCTTAGGAAAGTGTTATAATCATAAAACGTTCAGATCACTTACAACTCAATAGATTCTACCGTCCTGTAACGTTTCAGCCTATTGGACCTTGTTTTCAAACAAATCGACCCAGAATGAAGTGAAATTGTGCTTCGTGCAACATAATTCTGGGTGCCATTTACAAACCATAAGTGCTAATGACTCCATTCCTTTTTGTGGTTGTAGGGGCTGTTGATTGGAGTACATTAAAACAAACCTGATCTCTCTAGGACATTCAAAAGCCAAGTTATAAGCCCACAAATGTGTAACTGGACTACTTCTTTAAATTGACACCAGATCCGGTGACCTTTGGGACATGGTTTGACCCCCTTAGGAAAGTGCTATCATCATGAAACGTTCAGATCACTTACAACTCAATAGATTCTACCTTCCTGTAACGTTTCAGCCTGATTGGACCTTGTTTTCACACAAATGGACCCAGAATGAAGTGAAATTGTGCTTCGTGCAACATAATTCTGGGTGCCATTTACAAACCATAAGTGCTAATGACTCCATTCCTTTTTGTGGTTGTAGGGGCTGTTGATTGGAGTACACTAAAACAAACCTAACCTCTCGAGGACATTCAGAAGCCAAGTTATAAGCCCACAAAGGTGTAACTGGACTACTTCTTTAAATTGACACCAGGCCCAGTGACCTTTGGGACATGGTTTGACCCCCTTAGGAAAGTGCTATCATCATGAAACGTTCAGATCACTTACAACTCAATAGATTCTACATTCCTGTAACGTTTCAGCCTGATTGGACCTTGTTTTCACACAAATGGACCCAGAATGAAGTGAAATTGTGCTTCGTGCAACATAATTCTGGGTGCCATTTACAAACCATAAGTGCTAATGACTCCATTCCTTTTTGTGGTTGTAGGGGCTGTTGATTGGAGTACACTAAAACAAACCTGATCTCTCTAGGACATTCAGAAGCCAAATTATAAGCCCACAAATGTGTAACTGGACTACTTCTTTAAATTGACACCAGTTTCGGTGACCTTTGGGACATGGTGTGACCCCCTTAGGAAAGTGCTATCATCATGAAACGTTCAGATCACTTACAACTCAATAGATTCTACCTTCCTGTAACGTTTCAGCCTGACTGGACCTTGTTTTCACACAAATGAACCCAGAATGATGTGAAATTGTGCTTCGTGCAACAAAATTCTGGGTGCCATTTACAAACCATAAGTGCTAATGACTCCATTCCTTTTTGTGGTTGTAGGGGCTTTTGATTGGAGTACACTAAAACAAACCTAACCTCTCTAGGACATTCAGAAGCCATGTTATAAGCCCACAAAGGTGTAACTGGAATACTTCTTTAAAGTGACACCAGGCCCGGTGACCTTTGGGACATGGTTTTACACCTATAGGAATGTGCGATCAACTTGAAACGTTCAGATCACTTACAACTCAATAGATTCTACCTTCTTGTAGCGTTTCAGCCTGATTGGACCTTGTTTTCACACAAATGGACCCAGAATGATGTGGAATTGTGCTTCGTGCAACATAATTCTGGGTGCCATTTACAAACCATAAGTGCTAATGACTCCATTCCTTTTTGTGGATGTAGGGGCTGTTGATTGGAGTACATTAAAACAAACCTGATCTCTCTAGGACATTCAGAAGCCAAGTTATAAGCCCACAAATGTGTAACTGGACTACTTCTTTAAATTGACACCAGATCCGGTGACCTTTGGGACATGGTTTGACCCACTTAGGAAAGTGCTATAATCATGAAACGTTCAGATCACTTACAACTCAATAGATTCTACCGTCCTGTAACGTTTCAGCCTGATTGGACCTTGTTTTCAAACAAATCGACCCAGAATGAAGTGAAATTGTGCTTCGTGCAACATAATTCTGGGTGCCATTTAAAAAACAGAAGTGCTAATGACTCCATTCCTTTTTGTGGTTGTAGGGGCTGTTGATTGGAGTACATTAAAACAAACCTGATCTCTCTAGGACATTCAGAAGCCAAGTTATAAGCCCACAAATGTGTAACTGGACTACTTCTTTAAATTGACACCAGATCCGGTGACCTTTGGGACATGGTTTGACCCCCTTAGGAAAGTGCTGTCATCATGAAACGTTCAGATCACTTACAACTCAATAGATTCTACCTTCCTGTAACGTTTCAGCCTGACTGGACCTTGTTTTCACACAAATGAACCCAGAATGATGTGAAATTGTGCTTCGTGCAACATAATTCTGGGTGCCATTTAAAAACCATAAGTGCTAATGACTGCATTCTTTTTTGTGGTTGTAGGGGCTGTTGATTGGAGTACATTAAAACAAACCTGATCTCTCTAGGACATTCAGAAGCCATGTTATAAGCCCACAAATGTGTAACTGGACTACTTCTTTAAAGTGACACCAGGCCCGGTGACCTTTGGGACATGGTTTTACCCCTATAGGAATGTGCGATCAACTTGAAACGTTCAGATCACTTACAACTCAATAGATTCTACATTCTTCTAGCGTTTCAGCCTGATTGGACCTTGTTTTCACACAAATGGACCCAGAATGATGTGAAATTGTGCTTCGTGCAACATAATTCTGGGTGCCATTTACAAACCATAAGTGCTAATGACTCCATTCCTTTTAGTGGTTGTAGGGGCTGTTGATTGGAGTACATTAAAACAAACCTGATCTCTCTAGGACATTCAGAAGCCAAGTTATAAGCCCACAAATGTGTAACTGGACTACTTCTTTAAATTGACACCAGATCCGGTGACCTTTGGGACATGGTTTGACCCCCTTAGGAAAGTGCTATAATCATGAAACGTTCAGATCACTTACAACTCAATAGATTCTACCGTCCTGTAACGTTTCAGCCTGATTGGACCTTGTTTTCAAACAAATCGACCCAGAATGAAGTGAAATTGTGCTTCGTGCAACATAATTCTGGGTCCCATTTAAAAAACATAAGTGCTAATGACTCAATTCCTTTTTGTGGTTGTAGGGGCTGTTGATTGGAGTACATTAAAACAAACCTGATCTCTCTAGGACATTCAGAAGCCAAGTTATAAGCCCACAAATGTGTAACTGGACTACTTCTTTAAATTGACACCAGATCCGGTGACCTTTGGGACATGGTTTGACCCCCTTAGGAAAGTGCTGTCATCATGAAACGTTCAGATCACTTACAACTCAATAGATTCTACCTTCCTGTAACGTTTCAGCCTGACTGGACCTTGTTTTCACACAAATGAACCCAGAATGATGTGAAATTGTGCTTCGTGCAACATAATTCTGGGTGCCATTTAAAAACCATAAGTGCTAATGACTCCATTCCTTTTTGTGGTTGTAGGGGCTGTTGATTGGAGTACATTAAAACAAACCTGATCTCTCTAGGACATTCAGAAGCCAAGTTATAAGCCCACAAATGTGTAACTGGACTACTTCTTTAAATTGACACCAGATCCGGTGACCTTTGGGACATGGTTTGATCCCCTTAGGAAAGTGTTATAATCATAAAACGTTCAGATCACTTACAACTCAATAGATTCTACCGTCCTGTAACGTTTCAGCCTATTGGACCTTGTTTTCAAACAAATCGACCCAGAATGATGTGAAATTGTGCTTCGTGCAACATAATTCTGGGTGCCATTTAAAAAACATAAGTGCTAATGACTCCATTCCTTTTTGTGGTTGTAGGGGCTGTTGATTGGAGTACATTAAAACAAACCTGATCTCTCTAGGACATTCAGAAGCCAAGTTATAAGCCCACAAATGTGTAACTGGACTACTTCTTTAAATTGACACCAGATCCGGTGACCTTTGGGACATGGTTTGACCCCCTTAGGAAAGTGCTATCATCATGAAACGTTCAGATCACTTACAACTCAATAGATTCTACCTTCCTGTAACGTTTCAGCCTGATTGGACCTTGTTTTCACACAAATGGACCCAGAATGAAGTGAAATTGTGCTTCGTGCAACATAATTCTGGGTGCCATTTACAAACCATAAGTGCTAATGACTCCATTCCTTTTTGTGGTTGTAGGGGCTGTTGATTGGAGTACACTAAAACAAACCTAACCTCTCGAGGACATTCAGAAGCCAAGTTATAAGCCCACAAAGGTGTAACTGGACTACTTCTTTAAATTGACACCAGGCCCAGTGACCTTTGGGACATGGTTTGACCCCCTTAGGAAAGTGCTATCATCATGAAACGTTCAGATCACTTACAACTCAATAGATTCTACATTCCTGTAACGTTTCAGCCTGATTGGACCTTGTTTTCACACAAATGGACCCAGAATGAAGTGAAATTGTGCTTCGTGCAACATAATTCTGGGTGCCATTTACAAACCATAAGTGCTAATGACTCCATTCCTTTTTGTGGTTGTAGGGGCTGTTGATTGGAGTACACTAAAACAAACCTGATCTCTCTAGGACATTCAGAAGCCAAATTATAAGCCCACAAATGTGTAACTGGACTACTTCTTTAAATTGACACCAGTTTCGGTGACCTTTGGGACATGGTGTGACCACCTTAGGAAAGTGCTATCATCATGAAACGTTCAGATCACTTACAACTCAATAGATTCTACCTTCCTGTAACGTTTCAGCCTGACTGGACCTTGTTTTCACACAAATGAACCCAGAATGATGTGAAATTGTGCTTCGTGCAACAAAATTCTGGGTGCCATTTACAAACCATAAGTGCTAATGACTCCATTCCTTTTTGTGGTTGTAGGGGCTTTTGATTGGAGTACACTAAAACAAACCTAACCTCTCTAGGACATTCAGAAGCCATGTTATAAGCCCACAAAGGTGTAACTGGAATACTTCTTTAAAGTGACACCAGGCCCGGTGACCTTTGGGACATGGTTTTACACCTATAGGAATGTGCGATCAACTTGAAACGTTCAGATCACTTACAACTCAATAGATTCTACCTTCTTGTAGCGTTTCAGCCTGATTGGACCTTGTTTTCACACAAATGGACCCAGAATGATGTGAAATTGTGCTTCGTGCAACATAATTCTGGGTGCCATTTACAAACCATAAGTGCTAATGACTCCATTCCTTTTTGTGGATGTAGGGGCTGTTGATTGGAGTACATTAAAACAAACCTGATCTCTCTAGGACATTCAGAAGCCAAGTTATAAGCCCACAAATGTGTAACTGGACTACTTCTTTAAATTGACACCAGATCCGGTGACCTTTGGGACATGGTTTGACCCCCTTAGGAAAGTGCTATAATCATGAAACGTTCAGATCACTTACAACTCAATAGATTCTACCGTCCTGTAACGTTTCAGCCTGATTGGACCTTGTTTTCAAACAAATCGACCCAGAATGAAGTGAAATTGTGCTTCGTGCAACATAATTCTGGGTGCCATTTAAAAACCATAAGTGCTAATGACTCCATTCCTTTTTGTGGTTGTAGGGGCTGTTGATTGGAGTACATTAAAACAAACCTGATCTCTCTAGGACATTCAGAAGCCAAGTTATAAGCCCACAAATGTGTAACTGGACTACTTCTTTAAATTGACACCAGATCCGGTGACCTTTGGGACATGGTTTGACCCCCTTAGGAAAGTGCTGTCATCATGAAACGTTCAGATCACTTACAACTCAATAGATTCTACCTTCCTGTAACGTTTCAGCCTGACTGGACCTTGTTTTCACACAAATGAACTCAGAATGATGTGAAATTGTGCTTCGTGCAACATAATTCTGGGTGCCATTTAAAAACCATAAGTGCTAATGACTCCATTCCTTTTTGTGGTTGTAGGGGCTGTTGATTGGAGTACATTAAAACAAACCTGATCTCTCTAGGACATTCAGAAGCCAAGTTATAAGCCCACAAATGTGTAACTGGACTACTTCTTTAAATTGACACCAGATCCGGTGACCTTTGGGACATGGTTTGATCCCCTTAGGAAAGTGCTATAATCATGAAACGTTCAGATCACTTACAACTCAATAGATTCTACCGTCCTGTAACGTTTCAGCCTGATTGGACCTTGTTTTCAAACAAATCGACCCAGAATGAAGTGAAATTGTGCTTCGTGCAACATAATTCTGGGTGCCATTTACAAACCATAAGTGCTAATGACTCCATTCCTTTTTGTGGTTGTAGGGGCTGTTGATTGGAGTACATTAAAACAAACCTGATCTATCTAGGACATTCAGAAAGCCAAGTTATAAGCCCACAAATGTGTAACTGGACTACTTCTTTAAATTGACACCAGATCCGGTGACCTTTGGGACATGGTTTGACCCCCTTAGGAAAGTGCTATCATCTTGAAACATTCAGATCACTTACAACTCAATAGATTCTACATTCCTGTAACGTTTCAGCCTGATTGGACCTTGTTTTCACACAAATGGACCCAGAATGATGTGAAATTGTGCTTCGTGCAACATAATTCTGGGTGCCATTTACAAACCATAAGTGCTAATGACTCCATTCCTTTTTGTGGTTGTAGGGGCTGTTGATTGGAGTACACTAAAACAAACCTAACCTCTCTAGGACATTCAGAAGCCAAGTTATAAGCCCACAAAGGTGTAACTGGACTACTTCTTTAAATTGACACCAGGCCCGGTGACCTTTGGGACATGGTTTGACCCCCTTAGGAAAGTGCTATCATCATGAAACGTTCAGATCACTTACAACTCAATAGATTCTACCTTCCTGTAACGTTTCAGCCTGATTGGACCTTGTTTTCACACAAATGGACCCAGAATGAAGTGAAATTGTGCTTCGTGCAACATAATTCTGGGTGCCATTTACAAACCATAAGTGCTAATGACTCCATTCCTTTTTGTGGTTGTAGGGGCTGTTGATTGGAGTACATTAAAACAAACCTGATCTCTCTAGGACATTCAGAAGCCAAGTTATAAGCCCACAAATGTGTAACTGGACTACTTCTTTAAATTGACACCAGATCCGGTGACCTTTGGGAAATGGTTTGATCCCCTTAGGAAAGTGCTATAATCATGAAACGTTCAGATCACTTACAACTCAATAGATTCTACCGTCCTGTAACTTTTCAGCCTGATTGGACCTTGTTTTCAAATAAATCGACCCAGAATGAAGTGAAATTGTGCTTCGTGCAACATAATTCTGGGTGCCATTTACAAACCATAAGTGCTGATGACTCCATTCCTTTTTGTGGTTGTAGGGGCTGTTGATTGGAGTACATTAAAACAAACCTGATCTCTCTAGGACATTCAGAAAGCCAAGTTATAAGCCCACAAATGTGTAACTGGACTACTTCTTTAAATTGACACCAGATCCGGTGACCTTTGGGACATGGTTTGACCCCCTTAGGAGAGTGCTATCATCTTGAAACATTCAGATCACTTACAACTCAATAGATTCTACCTTCCTGTAACGTTTCAGCCTGATTGGACCTTGTTTTCATACAAATGGACCCAGATTGATGTGAAATTGTGCTTCGTGCAACATAATTCTGGGTGCCATTTACAAACCATAAGTGCTAATGACTCCATTCCTTTTTGTGGTTGTAGGGGCTGTTGATTGGAGTACACTAAAACAAACCTAACCTCTTTAGGACATTCAGAAGCCATGTTATAAGCCCACAAAGGTGTAACTGGACTACTTCTTTAAGTTGACACCAGGCCCGGTGACCTTTGGGACATGGTTTGACCCCCTTAGGAAAGTGCTATCATCATGAAACGTTCAGATCACTTACAACTCAATAGATTCTACCTTCCTGTAATGTTTCAGCCTGATTGGACCTTGTTTTCACACAAATGGACCCAGAATGAAGTGAAATTGTGCTTCGTGCAACGTAATTCTGGGTGCCATTTACAAACCATAAGTGCTAATGACTCCATTCCTTTTTGTGGTTGTAGGGGCTGTTGATTGGAGTACACTAAAACAAACCTGATCTCTCTAGGACATTCAGAAGCCAAATTATAAGCCCACAAATGTGTAACTGGACTACTTCTTTAAATTGACACCAGATCCGGTGACCTTTGGGACATGGTGTGACCCCCTTAGGAAAGTGCTATCATCATGAAGCGTTCAGATCACTTACAACTCAATAGATTCTACCTTCCTGTAACGTTTCAGCCTGACTGGACCTTGTTTTCACACAAATGAACCCAGAATGATGTGAAATTGTGCTTCGTGCAACAAAATTCTGGGTGCCATTTACAAACCATAAGTGCTAATGACTCCATTCCTTTTTGTGGTTGTAGGGGCTTTTGATTGGAGTACACTAAAACAAACCTAACCTCTCTAGGACATTCAGAAGCCATGTTATAAGCCCACAAAGGTGTAACTGGACTACTTCTTTAAAGTGACACCAGGCCCGGTGACCTTTGGGACATGGTTTTACCCCTATAGGAATGTGCGATCAACATGAAACGTTCAGATCACTTACAACTCAATAGATTCTACCTTCTTCTAGCGTTTCAGCCTGATTGGACCTTGTTTTCACACAAATGGACCCAGAATGATGTGAAATTGTGCTTCGTGCAACATAATTCTGGGTGCCATTTACAAACCATAAGTGCTAATGACTCCATTCCTTTTTGTGGTTGTAGGGGCTGTTGATTGGAGTACATTAAAACAAACCTGATCTCTCTAGGACATTCAGAAGCCAAGTTATAAGCCCACAAATGTGTAACTGGACTACTTCTTTAAATTGACACCAGATCCGGTGACCTTTGGGACATGGTTTGACCCCCTTAGGAAAGTGCTATAATCATGAAACGTTCAGATCACTTACAACTCAATAGATTCTACCGTCCTGTAACGTTTCAGCCTGATTGGACCTTGTTTTCAAACAAATCGACCCAGAATGAAGTGAAATTGTGCTTCGTGCAACATAATTCTGGGTGCCATTTAAAAAACATAAGTGCTAATGACTCAATTCCTTTTTGTGGTTGTAGGGGCTGTTGATTGGAGTACATTAAAACAAATCTGATCTCTCTAGGACATTCAGAAGCCAAGTTATAAGCCCACAAATGTGTAACTGGACTACTTCTTTAAATTGACACCAGATCCGGTGACCTTTGGGACATGGTTTGATCCCCTTAGGAAAGTGTTATAATCATAAAACGTTCAGATCACTTACAACTCAATAGATTCTACCGTCCTGTAACGTTTCAGCCTATTGGACCTTGTTTTCAAACAAATCGACCCAGAATGATGTGAAATTGTGCTTCGTGCAACATAATTCTGGGTGCCATTTAAAAAACATAAGTGCTAATGACTCCATTCCTTTTTGTGGTTGTAGGGGCTGTTGATTGGAGTACATTAAAACAAACCTGATCTCTCTAGGACATTCAGAAGCCAAGTTATAAGCCCACAAATGTGTAACTGGACTACTTCTTTAAATTGACACCAGATCCGGTGACCTTTGGGACATGGTTTGACCCCCTTAGGAAAGTTCTATCATCTTGAAACAATCAGATCACTTACAACTCAATAGATTCTACCTTCCTGTAACGTTTCAGCCTGATTGGACCTTGTTTTCACACAAATGGACCCAGAATGATGTGAAATTGTGCTTCGTGCAACATAATTCTGGGTGCCATTTACAAACCATAAGTGCTTATGACTCAATTCCTTTTTGTGGTTGTAGGGGCTGTTGATTGGAGTACATTAAAACAAATCTGATCTCTCTAGGACATTCAGAAGCCAAGTTATAAGCCCACAAATGTGTAACTGGACTACTTCTTTAAATTGACACCAGATCCGGTGACCTTTGGGACATGGTTTGATCCCCTTAGGAAAGTGTTATAATCATAAAACGTTCAGATCACTTACAACTCAATAGATTCTACCGTCCTGTAACATTTCAGCCTATTGGACCTTGTTTTCAAACAAATCGACCCAGAATGATGTGAAATTGTGCTTCGTGCAACATAATTCTGGGTGCCATTTAAAAAACATAAGTGCTAATGACTCCATTCCTTTTTGTGGTTGTAGGGGCTGTTGATTGGAGTACATTAAAACAAACCTGATCTCTCTAGGACATTCAGAAGCCAAGTTATAAGCCCACAAATGTGTAACTGGACTACTTCTTTAAATTGACACCAGATCCGGTGACCTTTGGGACATGGTTTGACCCCCTTAGGAAAGTTCTATCATCTTGAAACAATCAGATCACTTACAACTCAATAGATTCTACCTTCCTGTAACGTTTCAGCCTGATTGGACCTTGTTTTCACACAAATGGACCCAGAATGATGTGAAATTGTGCTTCGTGCAACATAATTCTGGGTGCCATTTACAAACCATAAGTGCTTATGACTCCATTCCTTTTTGTGGTTGTAGTGGCTGTTGTTTGGAGTACACTAAAACAAACCTGACCTCTCTAGGACATTCAGAAGCCAAGTTATAAGCCCACAAAGGTGTAACTGGACTACTTATTTAAATTGACACCAGAACCGGTGACCTTTGGGACATGGTTTGACCCCCTTAGGAAAGTGCTATCATCATGAAACGTTCAGATCACTTACAACTCAATTGATTCTACCTTCCTGTAACGTTTCAGCCTGACTGGACCTTGTTTTCACACAAATGGACCCAGAATGAAGTGAAATTGTGCTTCGTGCAACATAATTCTGGGTGCCATTTACAAACCATAAGTGCTAATGACTCCATTCCTTCTTGTGGTTGTAGGGGCTGTTGATTGGAGTACACTAAAACAAACCTGATCTCTCCAGGACATTCAGAAGCCAAGTTATAAGCCCACAAATGTGTAACTGGACTACTTCTTTAAATTGACACCAGATCCGGTGACCTTTGGGACATGGTTTGACCCCGTTAGGAAAGTGCTATCATCTTGAAACATTCAGATCACTTACAACTCAATAGATTCTACCTTCCTGTAACGTTTCAGCCTGATTGGACCTTGTTTTCACACAAATGGACCCAGAATGATGTGAAATTGTGCTTCGTGCAACGTAATTCTGGGTGCCATTTACAAACCATAAGTGCTAATGACTCCATTCCTTTTTGTGGTTGTAGTGGCTGTTGATTGGAGTACACTAAAACAACCCTGACCTCTCTAGGACATTCAGAAGCCATGTTATAAGCCCACAAAGGTGTAACTGGACTACTTCTTTAAATTGACACCAGGCCAGGTGACCTTTGGGACATGGTTTGACCCCCTTAGTAAAGTGCTATCATCATGAAACGTTCAGATCACTTACAACTCAATAGATTCTACCTTCCTGCAACGTTTCAGCCTGATTGGACCTTGTTTTCACACAAATGAAATCAAAATGATGTGAAATTGTGCTTCGTGCAACATAATTCTGGGTGCCATTTACAAACCATAAGTGCTAGTGACTCCATTCCTTTTTGTGGTTGTAGGGGCTTTTGATTGGAGTACACTAGAACAAACCTAACCTCTCTAGGACATTCAGAAGCCAAGTTATGAGCCCACAAAGGTGTAACTGGACTACTTCTTTAAAGTGACACCAGGCCCGGTGACCTTTGGGACATGGTTTGACCCCCTATAGGAATGTGCGATCATCTTGAAACATTCAGATCACTTACAACTCAATAGATTCTGCCTTCTTGTAGCGTTTCAGCCTGATTGGACCTTGTTTTCACACAAATGGACCCAGAATGATGTGAAATTGTGCTTCGTGCAACATAATTCTGGGTGCAATTTACAAACCATAAGTGCTAATGACTCCATTCCTTTTTGTGGTTGTAGGGGCTGTTGATTGGAGTACACTAAAACAAACCTGATCTCTCTAGGACATTCAGAAGCCAAGTTATAAGCCCACAAATGTGTAACTGGACTACTTCTTTAAATTGACACCAGATCTGGTGACCTTTGGGACATGGTTTGACCGCCTTAGGAAAGTGCTATCATCATGAAACGTTCAGATCACTTACAACTCAATAGATTCTACCTTCCTGTAACGTTTCAGCCTGATTGGACCTTGTTTTCACACAAATGGACCCAGAATGAAGTGAAATTGTGCTTCGTGCAACATAATTCTGGGTGCCATTTACAAACCATAAGTGCTAATGACTCCATTCCTTTTTGTGGTTGTAGGGGCTGTTGATTGGAGTACATTAAAACAAACCTGATCTCTCTAGGACATTCAGAAAGCCAAGTTATAAGCCCACAAATGTGTAAGTGGACTACTCTTTAAATTGACACCAGATCCAGTGACCTTTGGGACATGGTTTGACCCCCTTAGGAAAGTGCTATCATCTTGAAACATTCAGATCACTTACAACTCAATAGATTCTACCTTCCTGTAACGTTTCAGCCTAATTGGACCTTGTTTTCACACAAATGGACCCAGAATGATGTGAAATTGTGCTTCGTGCAACATAATTCTGGTTGCCATTTACAAACCATAAGTGCTAATGACTCCATTCCTTTTTGTGGTTGTAGGGGCTGTTGATTGGAGTACACTAAAACAAACCTAATCTCTCTAGGACATTCAGAAGCCAAGTTATAAGCCCACAAAGGTGTAACTGGACTACTTCTTTAAATTGACACCAGATCCGGTGACCTTTGGGACATGGTTTGACTCCCTTAGGAAAGTGCTATCATCATGAAACATTCAGATCACTTACAACTCAATAGATTCTACCTTCCTGTAACGTTTCAGCCTGATTGGACCTTGTTTTCACACAAATGGACCCAGAATGAAGTGAAATTGTGCTTCGTGCAACATAATTCTGGGTGCCATTTACAAACCATAAGTGCTAATGACTCCATTCCTTTTTGTGGTTGTAGGGGCTGTTGATTGGAGTACACTAAAACAAACCTGATCTCTCTAGGACATTCAGAAGCCAAGTTATAAGCCCACAAATGTGTAACTGGACTACTTCTTTAAATTGACACCAGATCCGGTGACCTTTGGGACATGGTGTGACCCCCGTAGGAAAGTGCTATCATCATGAAACGTTCAGATCACTTACAACTCAATAGATTCTACCTTCCTGTAACGTTTCAGCCTGACTGGACCTTGTTTTCACACAAATGAACCCAGAATGAAGTGAAATTGTGCTTCGTGCAACAAAATTCTGGGTGCCATTTACAAACCATAAGTGCTAATGACTCCATTCCTTTTTGTGGTTGTAGGGGCTGTTGATTGGAGTACACTAAAACAAACCTAACCTCTCTAGGACATTCAGAAGCCATGTTATAAGCCCACAAAGGTGTAACTGGACTACTTCTTTAAAGTGACACCAGGCCCGGTGACCTTTGGGACATGGTTTTACCCCTATAGGAATGTGCGATCAACTTGAAACGTTCAGATCATTTACAACTCAATAGATTCTACCTTCTTGTAGCATTTCAGCCTGATTGGACCTTGTTTTCACACAAATGGACCCAGAATGAGGTGAAATTGTGCTTCGTTCAACATAATTCTGGGTGCCATTTACAAACCATAAGTGCTAATGACTCCATTCCTTTTTGTGCTTGTAGGGGCTGTTGATTGGAGTACATTAAAACAAACCTGATCTCTCTAGGACATTCAGAAGCCAAGTTATAAGCCCACAAATGTGTAACTGGACTACTTCTTTAAATTGACACCAGATCCGGTGACCTTTGGGACATGGTTTGACCCCCTTAGGAAAGTACTATAATCATGAAACGTTCAGATC
Organism: Nothobranchius furzeri; assembly: GCF_043380555.1. Classification (NCBI taxonomy): domain Eukaryota; kingdom Metazoa; phylum Chordata; class Actinopteri; order Cyprinodontiformes; family Nothobranchiidae; genus Nothobranchius; species Nothobranchius furzeri. Next base: position 32,360,780 of record NC_091746.1, read on the forward strand.
ACTTACAACTCAATAGATTCTACCGTCCTGTAACGTTTCAGCCTGATTGGACCTTGTTTTCAAACAAATCGACCCAGAATGAAGTGAAATTGTGCTTCGTGCAACAAAATTCTGGGTGCCATTTACAAACCATAAGTGCTAATGACTCCATTCCTTTTTGTGGTTGTAGGGGCTGTTGATTGGAGTACACTAAAACAAACCTGATCTCTCTAGGACATTCAGAAGCCAAGTTATAAGCCCACAAATGTGTAACTGGACTACTTCTTTAAATTGACACCAGATCCGGTGACCTTTGGGACATGGTGTGACCCCCGTAGGAAAGTGCTATCATCATGAAACGTTCAGATCACTTACAACTCAATAGATTCTACCTTCCTGTAACGTTTCAGCCTGACTGGACCTTGTTTTCACACAAATGAACCCAGAATGAAGTGAAATTGTGCTTCGTGCAACAAAATTCTGGGTGCCATTTACAAACCATAAGTGCTAATGACTCCATTCCTTTTTGTGGTTGTAGGGGCTGTTGATTGGAGTACACTAAAACAAACCTAACCTCTCTAGGACATTCAGAAGCCATGTTATAAGCCCACAAAGGTGTAACTGGACTACTTCTTTAAAGTGACACCAGGCCCGGTGACCTTTGGGACATGGTTTTACCCCTATAGGAATGTGCGATCAACTTGAAACGTTCAGATCATTTACAACTCAATAGATTCTACCTTCTTGTAGCATTTCAGCCTGATTGGACCTTGTTTTCACACAAATGGACCCAGAATGAGGTGAAATTGTGCTTCGTTCAACATAATTCTGGGTGCCATTTACAAACCATAAGTGCTAATGACTCCATTCCTTTTTGTGCTTGTAGGGGCTGTTGATTGGAGTACATTAAAACAAACCTGATCTCTCTAGGACATTCAGAAGCCAAGTTATAAGCCCACAAATGTGTAACTGGACTACTTCTTTAAATTGACACCAGATCCGGTGACCTTTGGGACATGGTTTGACCCCCTTAGGAAAGTACTATAATCATGAAACGTTCAGATCACTTACAACTCAATAGATTCTACCGTCCTGTAACGTTTCAGCCTGATTGGACCTTGTTTTCAAACAAATCGACCCAGAATGAAGTGAAATTGTGCTTCGTGCAACATAATTCTGGGTGCCATTTAAAAAACATAAGTGCTAATGACTCCATTCCTATTTGTGGTTGTAGGGGCTGTTGATTGGAGTACATTAAAACAAACCTGATCTCTCTAGGACATTCAGAAGCCAAGTTATAAGCCCACAAATGTGTAACTGGACTACTTCTTTAAATTGACACCAGATCCGGTGACCTTTGGGACATGGTTTGACCCCCTTAGGAAAGTGCTGTCATCATGAAACGTTGAGATCACTTACAACTCAATAGATTCTACCTTCCTGTAACGTTTCAGCCTGACTGGACCTTGTTTTCACACAAATGAACCCAGAATGATGTGAAATTGTGCTTCGTGCAACATAATTCTGGGTGCCATTTAAAAACCATAAGTGCTAATGACTCCATTCCTTTTTGTGGTTGTATGGGCTGTTGATTGGAGTATACTAAAACAAACCTGATCTCTCTAGGACATTCAGAAGCCAAGTTATAAGCCCACAAATGTGTAACTGGACTACTTCTTTAAAATGACACCAGATCCGGTGACCTTTGGGACATGGTTTGACCCCCTTAGGAAAGTTCTATCATCTTGAAACAATCAGATCACTTACAACTCAATAGATTCTACCTTCCTGTAACGTTTCAGCCTGATTGGACCTTGTTTTCACACAAATGGACCCAGAATGATGTGAAATTGTGCTTCGTGCAACATAATTCTGGGTGCCATTTACAAACCATAAGTGCTAATGACTCCATTCCTTTTTGTGGTTGTAGTGGCTGTTGATTGGAGTACACTAAAACAAACCTGACCTCTCTAGGACATTCAGAAGCCAAGTTATAAGCCCACAAAGGTGTAACTGGACTACTTCTTTAAATTGACACCAGGCCCGGTGACCTTTGGGACATGGTTTGACCCCCTTAGGAAAGTGCTATCATCATGAAACGTTCAGATCACTTTCAACTCAATAGATTCTACCTTCCTGTAACGTTTCAGCCTGACTGGACCTTGTTTTCACACAAATGGACCCAGAATGAAGTGAAATTGTGCTTCGTGCAACATAATTCTGGGTGCCATTTACAAACCATAAGTGCTAATGACTCCATTCCTTTTTGTGGTTGTAGGGGCTGTTGATTGGAGTACATTAAAACAAACCTGATCTCTCTAGGACATTCAGAAGCCAAGTTATAAGCCCACAAATGTGTAACTGGACTACTTCTTTAAATAGACACCAGATCCGGTGACCTTTGGGACATGGTTTGACCCCCTTAGGAAAGTGCTATAATCATGAAGCGTTCAGATCACTTACAACTCAATAGATTCTACCGTCCTGTAACGTTTCAGCCTGATTGGACCTTGTTTTCAAACAAATCGACCCAGAATGAAGTGAAATTGTGCTTCGTGCAACATAATTCTGGGTGCCATTTAAAAAACATAAGTGCTAATGACTCCATTCCTTTTTGTGGTTGTAGGGGCTGTTGATTGGAGTACATTAAAACAAACCTTATCTCTCTAGGACATTCAGAAGCCAAGTTATAAGCCAAAAAATGTGTAACTGGACTACTTCTTTAAATTGACACCAGATCCGGTGACCTTTGGGACATGGTTTGACCCCCTTAGGAAAGTGCTGTCATCATGAAACGTTGAGATCACTTACAACTCAATAGATTCTACCTTCCTGTAACGTTTCAGCCTGACTGGACCTTGTTTTCACACAAATGAACCCAGAATGATGTGAAATTGTGCTTCGTGCAACATAATTCTGGGTGCCATTTAAAAACCATAAGTGCTAATGACTCCATTCCTTTTTGTGGTTGTTTGGGCTGTTGATTGGAGTATACTAAAACAAACCTGATCTCTCTAGGACATTCAGAAGCCAAGTTATAAGCCCACAAATGTGTAACTGGACTACTTCTTTAAAATGACACCAGATCCGGTGACCTTTGGGACATGGTTTGACCCCCTTAGGAAAGTTCTATCATCTTGAAACAATCAGATCACTTACAACTCAATAGATTCTACCTTCCTGTAACGTTTCAGCCTGATTGGACCTTGTTTTCACACAAATGGACCCAGAATGATGTGAAATTGTGCTTCGTGCAACATAATTCTGGGTGCCATTTACAAACCATAAGTGCTAATGACTCCATTCCTTTTTGTGGTTGTAGTGGCTGTTGATTGGAGTACACTAAAACAAACCTGACCTCTCTAGGACATTCAGAAGCCAAGTTATAAGCCCACAAAGGTGTAACTGGACTACTTCTTTAAATTGACACCAGGCCCGGTGACCTTTGGGACATGGTTTGACCCCCTTAGGAAAGTGCTATCATCATGAAACGTTCAGATCACTTTCAACTCAATAGATTCTACCTTCCTGTAACGTTTCAGCCTGACTGGACCTTGTTTTCACACAAATGGACCCAGAATGAAGTGAAATTGTGCTTCGTGCAACATAATTCTGGGTGCCATTTACAAACCATAAGTGCTAATGACTCCATTCCTTTTTGTGGTTGTAGGGGCTGTTGATTGGAGTACATTAAAACAAACCTGATCTCTCTAGGACATTCAGAAGCCAAGTTATAAGCCCACAAATGTGTAACTGGACTACTTCTTTAAATAGACACCAGATCCGGTGACCTTTGGGACATGGTTTGACCCCCTTAGGAAAGTGCTATAATCATGAAGCGTTCAGATCACTTACAACTCAATAGATTCTACCGTCCTGTAACGTTTCAGCCTGATTGGACCTTGTTTTCAAACAAATCGACCCAGAATGATGTGAAATTGTGCTTCGTGCAACATAATTCTGGGTGCCATTTAAAAAACATAAGTGCTAATGACTCCATTCCTTTTTGTGGTTGTAGGGGCTGTTGATTGGAGTACATTAAAACAAACCTTATCTCTCTAGGACATTCAGAAGCCAAGTTATAAGCCAAAAAATGTGTAACTGGACTACTTCTTTAAATTGACACCAGATCCGGTGACCTTTGGGACATGGTTTGACCCCCTTAGGAAAGTGCTATCATCATGAAACGTTCAGATCACTTACAACTCAATAGATTGTACCTTCCTGTAACGTTTCAGCCTGACTGGACCTTGTTTTCACACAAATGAACCCAGAATGATGTGAAATTGTGCTTTGTGCAACATAATTCTGGGTGCCATTTAAAAACCATAAGTGCTAATGACTCCATTCCTTTTTGTGGTTGTATGGGCTGTTGATTGGAGTATACTAAAACAAACCTGATCTCTCTAGGACATTCAGAAGCCAAGTTATAAGCCCACAAATGTGTAACTGGACTACTTCTTTAAATTGACACCAGATCCAGTGACCTTTGGGACATGGTTTGACCCCCTTAGGAAAGTGCTATCATCTTGAAACAATCAGATCACTTACAACTCAATAGATTCTACCTTCCTGTAACGTTTCAGCCTGATTGGACCTTGTTTTCACACTAATGGACCCAGAATGATGTGAAATTGTGCTTCGTGCAACATAATTCTGGGTGCCATTTACAAACCATAAGTGCTAATGACTCCATTCCTTTTTGTGGTTGTAGTGGCTGTTGATTGGAGTACACTAAAACAAACCTGACCTCTCTAGGACATTCAGAAGCCAAGTTATAAGCCCACAAAGGTGTAACTGGACTACTTCTTTAAATTGACACCAGGCCAGGTGACCTTTGGGACATGGTTTGACCCCCTTAGGAAAGTGCTATCATCATGAAACGTTCAGATCACTTACAACTCAATAGATTCTACCTTCCTGCAACGTTTCAGCCTGATTGGACCTTGTTTTCACACAAATGGACCCAGAATGAAGTGAAATTGTGCTTCATGCAACATAATTCTGGGTGCCATTTACAAACCATAAGTGCTAATGACTCCATTCCTTTTTGTGGTTGTAGGGGCTGTTGATTGGAGTACACTAAAACAAACCTGATCTCTCTAGGACATTCAGAAGCGAAGTTATAAGCCCACAAATGTGTAACTGGACTACTTCTTTAAATTGACACCAGATCCGGTGACCTTTGGGACATGGTGTGACCCCCTTAGGAAAGTGCTATCATCATGAAACGTTCAGATCACTTACAACTCAATAGATTCTACCTTCTTGTAGCGTTTCAGCCTGATTGGACCTTGGTTTCACACAAATGGACCCAGATTGATGAGAAATTGTGCTTTGTGCAACATAATTCTAGGTGCCATTTACAAACCATAAGTGCTAATGACTCCATTCCTTTTTGTGGTTGTAGGGGCTGTTGATTGGAGTACATTAAAACAAACCTGATCTCTCTAGGACATTCAGAAGCCAAGTTATAAGCCCACAAATGTGTAACTGGACTACTTCTTTAAATTGACACCAGATCCGGTGACCTTTGGGACATGGTTTGACCCCCTTAGGAAAGTGCTATCATCATGAAACGTTCAGATCACTTACAACTCAATAGATTCTACCTTCCTGTAACGTTTCAGCCTGATTGGACCTTGTTTTCACACAAATGGACCCAGAATGAAGTGAAATTGTGCTTCGTGCAACATAATTCTGGGTGCCATTTACAAACCATAAGTGCTAATGACTCCATTCCTTTTTGTGGTTGTAGGGGCTGTTGATTGGAGTACACTAAAACAAACCTGATCTCTCTAGGAATTTCAGAAGCCAAGTTATAAGCCCACAAATGTGTAACTGGACTACTTCTTTAAATTGACACCAGATCCGGTGACCTTTGGGACATGGTTTGACCCCCTTAGGAAAGTGCTATCATCATGAAACGTTCAGATCACTTACAACTCAATAGATTCTACCTTCCTGTAACGTTTCAGCCTGACTGGACCTTGTTTTCACACAAATGAACCCAGAATGATGTGAAATTGTGCTTCGTGCAACATAATTCTGGGTGCCATTTAAAAACCATAAGTGCTAATGACTCCATTCCTTTTTGTGGTTGTAGGGGCTGTTGATTTGAGTATACTAAAACAAACCTGATCTCCCTAGGACATTCAGAAGCCAAGTTATAAGCCCACAAATGTGTAACTGGACTACTTCTTTAAATTGACACCAGATCCGGTGACCTTTGGGACATGGTTTGACCCCCTTAGGAAAGTGCTATCATCTTGAAACATTCAGATCACTTACAACTCAATAGATTCTACCTTCCTGTAACGTTTCAGCCTGATTGGACCTTGTTTTCACACAAATGGACCCAGAATGATGTGAAATTGTGCTTCGTGCAACATAATTCTGGGTGCCATTTACAAAGCATAAGTGCTAATGACTCCATTCCTTTTTGTGGTTGTAGTGGCTGTTGATTGGAGTACATTAAAACAAACCTGACCTCTCTAGGACATTCAGAAGCCAAGTTATAGGCCCACAAAGGTGTAACTGGACTACTTCTTTAAATTGACACCAGGCCCCGGTGACCTTTGGGACATGGTTTGACCCCCTTAGGAAAGTGCTATCATCATGAAACGTTCAGATCACTTACAACTCAATAGATTCTACCTTCCTGTAACGTTTCAGCCTGATTGGACCTTTTTTTCACACAAATGGACCCAGAATGAAGTGAAATTGTGCTTCGTGCAACATTATTCTGGGTGCCATTTACAAACCATAAGTGCTAATGACTCCATTCTTTTTATGGTTGTAGGGGCTGTTGATTGGAGTACACTAAAACAAACCTGATCTCTCTAGGACATTCAGAAGCCAAGTTATAAGCCCACAAATGTGTAACTGGACTACTTTAAATTGACACCAGATCCGGTGACCTTTGGGACATGGTTTGACCCCCTTAGGAAAGTGCTATCATCTTGAAACATTCAGATCACTTACAACTCAATAGATTCTACCTTCCTGTAACGTTTCAGCCTGATTGGACCTTGTTTTCACACAAATGAACCCAGAATGATGTGAAATTGTGCTTCGTGCAACATAATTCTGGGTGCCATTTAAAAACCATAAGTGCTAATGACTCCATTCCTTTTTGTGGTGTTAGGGGCTGTTGATTTGAGTATACTAAAACAAACCTGATCTCTCTAGGACATTCAGAAGCCAAGTTATAAGCCCACAAATGTGTAACTGGACTACTTCTTTAAATTGACACCAGATCCGGTGACCTTTGGGACATGGTTTGACCCCCTTAGGAAAGTGCTATCATCTTGAAACATTCAGATCACTTACAACTCAATAGATTCTACCTTCCTGTAACGTTTCAGCCTGATTGGACCTTGTTTTCACACAAATGGACCCAGAATGATGTGAAATTGTGCTTCGTGCAACATAATTCTGGGTGCCATTTACAAAGCATAAGTGCTAATGACTCCATTCCTTTTTGTGGTTGTAGTGGCTGTTGATTGGAGTACACTAAAACAAACCTGACCTCTCTAGGACATTCAGAAGCCAAGTTATAGGCCCACAAAGGTGTAACTGGACTACTTCTTTAAATTGACACCAGGCCCCGGTGACCTTTGGGACATGGTTTGACCCCCTTAGGAAAGTGCTATCATCATGAAACGTTCAGATCACTTACAACTCAATAGATTCTACCTTCCTGTAACGTTTCAGCCTGATTGGACCTTTTTTTCACACAAATGGACCCAGAATGAAGTGAAATTGTGCTTCGTGCAACATTATTCTGGGTGCCATTTACAAACCATAAGTGCTAATGACTCCATTCTTTTTATGGTTGTAGGGGCTGTTGATTGGAGTACACTAAAACAAACCTGATCTCTCTAGGACATTCAGAAGCCAAGTTATAAGCCCACAAATGTGTAACTGGACTACTTTAAATTGACACCAGATCCGGTGACCTTTGGGACATGGTTTGACCCCCTTAGGAAAGTGCTATCATCTTGAAACATTCAGATCACTTACAACTCAATAGATTCTACCTTCCTGTAACGTTTCAGCCTGATTGGACCTTGTTTTCACACTAATGGACCCAGAATGATGTGAAATTGTGCTTCGTGCAACATAATTCTGGGTGCCATTTACAAACCATAAGTGCTAATGACTCCATTCCTTTTTGTGGTTGTAGTGGCTGTTGATTGGAGTACACTAAAACAAACCTGAACTCTCTAGGACATTCAGAAGCCAAGTTATAAGCCCACAAAGGTGTAACTGGACTACTTCTTTAAATTGACACCAGGCCAGGTGACCTTTGGGACATGGTTTGACCCCCTTAGGAAAGTGCTATCATCATGAAACGTTCAGATCACTTACAACTCAATAGATTCTACCTTCCTGCAACGTTTCAGCCTGATTGGACCTTGTTTTCACACAAATGGACCCAGAATGAAGTGAAATTGTGCTTCATGCAACATAATTCTGGGTGCCATTTACAAACCATAAGTGCTAATGACTCCATTCCTTTTTGTGGTTGTAGGGGCTGTTGATTGGAGTACACTAAAACAAACCTGATCTCTCTAGGACATTCAGAAGCCAAGTTATAAGCCCACAAATGTGTAACTGGACTACTTCTTTAAATTGACACCAGATCCGGTGACCTTTGGGACATGGTTTGACCCCCTTAGGAAAGTGCTATCATCATGAAACGTTCAGATCACTTACAACTCAATAGATTCTACCTTCTTGTAGCGTTTCAGCCTGATTGGACCTTGGTTTCACACAAATGGACCCAGATGGATGTGAAATTGTGCTTCGTGCAACATAATTCTGGGTGCCATTTACAAAGCATAAGTGCTAATGACTCCATTCCTTTTTGTGATTGTAGTGGCTGTTGATTGGAGTACACTAAAACAAACCTGACCTCTCTAGGACATTCAGAAGCCAGGTTATAAGCCCACAAAGGTGTAACTGGACTACTTCTTTAAATTGACACCAGGCCCGGTGACCTTTGGGACATGGTTTGACCCCCTTAGGAAAGTTCTATCATCATGAAACGTTCAGATCACTTACAACTCAATAGATTCTACCTTCCTGTAACGTTTCAGCCTGATTGGACCTTTTTTTCACACAAACGGACCCAGAATGAAGTGAAATTGTGCTTCGTGCAACATTATTCTGGGTGCCATTTACAAACCATAAGTGCTAATGACTCCATTCTTTTTATGGTTGTAGGGGCTGTTGATTGGAGTACACTAAAACAAACCTGATCTCTCTAGGACATTCAGAAGCCAAGTTATAAGCCCACAAATGTGTAACTGGACTACTTCTTTAAATTGACACCAGACCAGGTGACCTTTGGGACATGGTTTGACCCCCTTAGGAAAGTGCTATCATCATGAAACGTTCAGATCACTTACAACTCAATAGATTCTACCTTCCTGCAACGTTTCAGCCTGATTGGACCTTGTTTTCACACAAATGGACCCAGAATGAAGTGAAATTGTGCTTCATGCAACATAATTCTGGGTGCCATTTACAAACCATAAGTGCTAATGACTCCATTCCTTTTTGTGGTTGTAGGGGCTGTTGATTGGAGTACACTAAAACAAACCTGATCTCTCTAGGACATTCAGAAGCCAAGTTATAAGCCCACAAATGTGTAACTGGACTACTTCTTTAAATTGACACCAGATCCGGTGACCTTTGGGACAAGGTTTGACCCCCTTAGGAAAGTGCTATCATCATGAAACGTTCAGATCACTTACAACTCAATAGATTCTACCTTCCTGTAACGTTTCAGCCTGATTGGACCTTGTTTTCACACAAATGGACCCAGAATGAAGTGAAATTGTGCTTCGTGCAACATAATTCTGGGTGCCATTTACAAACCATAAGTGCTAAAGACTCCATTCCTTTTTGTGGTTGTAGGGGCTGTTGATTGGAGTACATTAAAACAACCCTGATCTCTCTAGGACATTCAGAATCCAAGTTATAAGCCCACAAATGTGTAACTGGACTACTTCTTTAAATTGACACCAGATCCGGTGACCTTTGGGACATGGTTTGACCCCCTTAGGAAAGTGCTATCATCATGAAACGTTCAGATCACTTACAACTCAATAGATTCTACCTTCATGTAACGTTTCAGCCTGACTGGACCTTGTTTTCACACAAATGAACCCAGAATGATGTGAAATTGTGCTTCGTGCAACATAATTCTGGGTGCCATTTAAAAACCATAAGTGCTAATGACTCCATTCCTTTTTGTGGTTGTAGGGGCTGTTGATTGGAGTATACTAAAACAAACCTGATCTCTCTAGGACATTCAGAAGCCAAGTTATAAGCCCACAAAAGTGTAACCGGACTACTTCTTTAAATTGACACCAGATCCGGTGACCTTTGGGACATGGTTTGACCCCTTAGGAATGTGCTATCATCATGAAACCTTCAGATCAATTACAACTCAATAGATTCTACCTTCCTGTAACGTTTCAGCCTGATTGGACCTTGTTTTCACACAAATGGACCCAGAATGATGTGAAATTGTGCTTTGTGCAACATAATTCTGGGTGCCATTTACAAACCATAAGTGCTAATGACTCCATTCCTTTTTGTGGTTGTAGTGGCTGTTGATTGGAGTACACTAAAACAAACCTGACCCCTCTAGGACATTCAGAAGCCAAGTTATAAGCCCACAAATGTGTAACTGGACTACTTCTTTAAATTGACACCAGGCCAGGTGACCTTTGGGACATGGTTTGACCCCCTTAGGAAAGTGCTATCATCATGAAACGTTCAGATCACTTACAACTCAATAGATTCTACCTTCCTGCAACGTTTCAGCCTGATTGGACCTTGTTTTCACACAAATGGACCCAGAATGAAGTGAAATTGTGCTTCATGCAACATAATTCTGGGTGCCATTTACAAACCATAAGTGCTAATGACTCCATTCCTTTTTGTGGTTGTAGGGGCTGTTGATTGGAGTACACTAAAACAAACCTGATCTCTCTAGGACATTCAGAAGCCGAGTTATAAGCCCACAAATGTGTAACTGGACTACTTCTTTAAATTGACACCAGATCCGGTGACCTTTGGGACATGGTGTGACCCCCTTAGGAAAGTGCTATCATCATGAAACGTTCAGATCACTTACAACTCAATAGATTCTACCTTCTTGTAGCGTTTCAGCCTGATTGGACCTTGGTTTCACACAAATGGACCCAGATTGATGAGAAATTGTGCTTCGTGCAACATAATTCTAGGTGCCATTTACAAACCATAAGTGCTAATGACTCCATTCCTTTTTGTGGTTGTAGGGGCTGTTGATTGGAGTACATTAAAACAAACCTGATCTCTCTAGGACATTCAGAAGCCAAGTTATAAGCCCACAAATGTGTAACTGGACTACTTCTTTAAATTGACACCAGATCCGGTGACCTTTGGGACATGGTTTGACCCCCTTAGGAAAGTGCTATCATCATGAAACGTTCAGATCACTTACAACTCAATAGATTCTACCTTCCTGTAACGTTTCAGCCTGATTGGACCTTGTTTTCACACGAATGGACCCAGAATGAAGTGAAATTGTGCTTCGTGCAACATAATTCTGGGTGCCATTTACAAACCATAAGTGCTAATGACTCCATTCCTTTTTGTGGTTGTAGGGGCTGTTGATTGGAGTACACTAAAACAAACCTGATCTCTCTAGGAATTTCAGAAGCCAAGTTATAAGCCCACACATGTGTAACTGGACTACTTCTTTAAATTGACACCAGATCCGGTGACCTTTGGGACATGGTTTGACCCCCTTAGGAAAGTGCTATCATCATGAAACGTTCAGATCACTTACAACTCAATAGATTCTACCTTCCTGTAACGTTTCAGCCTGACTGGACCTTGTTTTCACACAAATGAACCCAGAATGATGTGAAATTGTGCTTCGTGCAACATAATTCTGGGTGCCATTTAAAAACCATAAGTGCTAATGACTCCATTCCTTTTTGTGGTTGTAGGGGCTGTTGATTTGAGTATACTAAAACAAACCTGATCTCTCTAGGACATTCAGAAGCCAAGTTATAAGCCCACAAATGTGTAACTGGACTACTTCTTTAAATTGACACCAGATCCGGTGACCTTTGGGACATGGTTTGACCCCCTTAGGAAAGTGCTATCATCTTGAAACATTCAGATCACTTACAACTCAATAGATTCTACCTTCCTGTAACGTTTCAGCCTGATTGGACCTTGTTTTCACACAAATGGACCCAGAATGATGTGAAATTGTGCTTCGTGCAACATAATTCTGGGTGCCATTCACAAAGCATAAGTGCTAATGACTCCATTCCTTTTTGTGGTTGTATTGGCTGTTGATTGGAGTACACTAAAACAAACCTGACCTCTCTAGGACATTCAGAAGCCAAGTTATAAGCCCACAAATGTGTAACTGGACTACTTCTTTAAATTGACACCAGGCCCCGGTGACCTTTGGGACATGGTTTGACCCCCTTAGGAAAGTGCTATCATCATGAAACGTTCAGATCACTTACAACTCAATAGATTCTACCTTCCTGTAACGTTTCAGCCTGATTGGACCTTTTTTCCACACAAATGGACCCAGAATGAAGTGAAATTGTGCTTCGTGCAACATTATTCTGGGTGCCATTTACAAACCATAAGTGCTAATGACTCCATTCTTTTTATGGTTGTAGGGGCTGTTGATTGGAGTACACTAAAACAAACCTGATCTCTCTAGGACATTCAGAAGCCAAGTTATAAGCCCACAAATGTGTAACTGGACTACTTTAAATTGACACCAGATCCGGTGACCTTTGGGACATGGTTTGACCCCCTTAGGAAAGTGCTATCATCTTGAAACATTCAGATCACTTACAACTCAATAGATTCTACCTTCCTGTAACGTTTCAGCCTGATTGGACCTTGTTTTCACACTAATGGACCCAGAATGATGTGAAATTGTGCTTCGTTCAACATAATTCTGGGTGCCATTTACAAACCATAAGTGCTAATGACTCCATTCCTTTTTGTGGTTGTAGTGGCTGTTGATTGGAGTACACTAAAACAAACCTGACCTCTCTAGGACATTCAGAAGCCAAGTTATAAGCCCACAAAGGTGTAACTGGACTACTTCTTTAAATTGACACCAGGCCAGGTGACCTTTGGGACATGGTTTGACCCCCTTAGGAAAGTGCTATCATCATGAAACGTTCAGATCACTTACAACTCAATAGATTCTACCTTCCTGCAACGTTTCAGCCTGATTGGACCTTGTTTTCACACAAATGGACCCAGAATGAAGTGAAATTGTGCTTCATGCAACATAATTCTGGGTGCAATTTACAAACCATAAGTGCTAATGACTCCATTCCTTTTTGTGGTTGTAGGGGCTGTTGATTGGAGTACACTAAAACAAACCTGATCTCTCTAGGACATTCAGAAGCCAAGTTATAAGCCCACAAATGTGTAACTGGACTACTTCTTTAAATTGACACCAGATCCGGTGACCTTTGGGACATGGTTTGACCCCCTCAGGAAAGTGCTATCATCTTGAAACATTCAGATCACTTACAACTCAATAGATTCTACCTTCCTGTAACGTTTCAGCCTGATTGGACCTTGTTTTCACACAAATGGACCCAGAATGATGTGAAATTGTGCTTCGTGCAACATAATTCTGGGTGCCATTTACAAAGCATAAGTGCTAATGACTCCATTCCTTTTTGTGGTTGTATTGGCTGTTGATTGGAGTACACTAAAACAAACCTGACCTCTCTAGGACATTCAGAAGCCAAGTTATAAGCCCACAAATGTGTAACTGGACTACTTCTTTAAATTGACACCAGGCCCCGGTGACCTTTGGGACATGGTTTGACCCCCTTAGGAAAGTGCTATCATCATGAAACGTTCAGATCACTTACAACTCAATAGATTCTACCTTCCTGTAACGTTTCAGCCTGATTGGACCTTTTTTCCACACAAATGGACCCAGAATGAAGTGAAATTGTGCTTCGTGCAACATTATTCTGGGTGCCATTTACAAACCATAAGTGCTAATGACTCCATTCTTTTTATGGTTGTAGGGGCTGTTGATTGGAGTACACTAAAACAAACCTGATCTCTCTAGGACATTCAGAAGCCAAGTTATAAGCCCACAAATGTGTAACTGGACTACTTCTTTAAATTGACACCAGATCCGGTGACCTTTGGGACATGGTTTGACCCCCTTAGGAAAGTGCTATCATCATGAAACGTTCAGCTCACTTACAACTCAATAGATTATACCTTCTTGTAGCGTTTCAGCCTGATTGGACCTTGGTTTCACACAAATGGACCCAGATTGATGTGAAATTGTGCTTCGTGCAACATAATTCTGGGTGCCATTTACAAAGCATAAGTGCTAATGACTCCATTCCTTTTTGTGGTTGTAGTGGCTGTTGATTGGAGTACACTAAAACAAACCTGACCTCTCTAGGACATTCAGAAGCCAAGTTATAAGCCCACAAAGGTGTAACTGGACTACTTCTTTAAATTGACACCAGGCCCGGTGACCTTTGGGACATGGTTTGACCCCCTTAGGAAAGTGCTATCATCACGAAACGTTCAGATCACTTACAACTCAAAAGATTCTACCTTCCTGTAACGTTTCAGCCTGATTGGACCTTTTTTTCACACAAACGGACCCAGAATGAAGTGAAATTGTGCTTCGTGCAACATTATTCTGGGTGCCATTTACAAACCATAAGTGCTAATGACTCCATTCTTTTTATGGTTGTAGGGGCTGTTGATTGGAGTACACTAAAACAAACCTGATCTCTCTAGGACATTCAGAAGCCAAGTTATAAGCCCACAAATGTGTAACTGGACTACTTTAAATTGACACCAGATCCGGTGACCTTTGGGACATGGTTTGACCCCCTTAGGAAAGTGCTATCATCTTGAAACATTCAGATCACTTACAACTCAATAGATTCTACCTTCCTGTAACGTTTCAGCCTGATTGGACCTTGTTTTCACACTAATGGACCCAGAATGATGTGAAATTGTGCTTCGTGCAACATAATTCTGGGTGCCATTTACAAACCATAAGTGCTAATGACTCCATTCCTTTTTTTGGTTGTAGTGGCTGTTGATTGGAGTACACTAAAAAAAACCTGACCTCTCTAGGACATTCAGAAGCCAAGTTATAAGCCCACAAAGGTGTAACTGGACTACTTCTTTAAATTGACACCAGGCCAGGTGACCTTTGGGACATGGTTTGACCCCCTTAGGAAAGTGCTATTATCATGAAACGTTCAGATCACTTACAACTCAATAGATTCTACCTTCCTGCAACGTTTCAGCCTGATTGGACCTTGTTTTCACACAAATGGACCCAGAATGAAGTGAAATTGTGCTTCATGCAACATAATTCTGGGTGCCATTTACAAACCATAAGTGCTAATGACTCCATTCCTTTTTGTGGTTGTAGGGGCTGTTGATTGGAGTACACTAAAACAAACCTGATCTCTCTAGGACATTCAGAAGCCAAGTTATAAGCCCACAAATGTGTAACTGGACTACTTCTTTAAATTGACACCAGATCCGGTGACCTTTGGGACATGGTGTGACCCCCTTAGGAAAGTGCTATCATCATGAAACGTACAGATCACTTACAACTCAATAGATTCTACCTTCTTGTAGCGTTTCAGCCTGATTGGACCTTGGTTTCACACAAATGGACCCAGATTGATGTGAAATTGTGCTTCGTGCAACATAATTCTAGGTGCCATTTACAAACCATAAGTGCTAATGACTCCATTCCTTTTTGTGGTTGTAGGGGCTGTTGATTGGAGTACACTAAAACAAACCTGATCTCTCTAGGACATTCAGAAGCCAAGTTATAAGCCCACAAATGTGTAACTGGACTACTTCTTTAAATTGACACCAGATCCGGTGACCTTTGGGACATGGTTTGACCCCCTTAGGAAAGTGCTATCATCATGAAACGTTCAGATCACTTACAACTCAATAGATTCTACCTTCCTGTAACGTTTCAGCCTGATTGGACCTTGTTTTCACACAAATGGACCCAGAATGAAGTGAAATTGTGCTTCGTGCAACATAATTCTGGGTGCCATTTACAAACCATAAGTGCTAAAGACTCCATTCCTTTTTGTGGTTGTAGGGGCTGTTGATTGGAGTACATTAAAACAACCCTGATCTCTCTAGGACATTCAGAATCCAAGTTATAAGCCCACAAATGTGTAACTGGACTACTTCTTTAAATTGACACCAGATCCGGTGACCTTTGGGACATGGTTTGACCCCCTTAGGAAAGTGCTATCATCATGAAACGTTCAGATCACTTACAACTCAATAGATTCTACCTTCATGTAACGTTTCAGCCTGACTGGACCTTGTTTTCACACAAATGAACCCAGAATGATGTGAAATTGTGCTTCGTGCAACATAATTCTGGGTGCCATTTAAAAACCATAAGTGCTAATGACTCCATTCCTTTTTGTGGTTGTAGGCGCTGTTGATTGGAGTATACTAAAACAAACCTGATCTCTCTAGGACATTCAGAAGCCAAGTTATAAGCCCACAAAAGTGTAACCGGACTACTTCTTTAAATTGACACCAGATCCGGTGACCTTTTGGACATGGTTTGACCCCTTAGGAATGTGCTATCATCATGAAACCTTCAGATCAATTACAACTCAATAGATTCTACCTTCCTGTAACGTTTCAGCCTGAT
This sequence comes from Nothobranchius furzeri, assembly GCF_043380555.1. Taxonomy (NCBI): domain Eukaryota; kingdom Metazoa; phylum Chordata; class Actinopteri; order Cyprinodontiformes; family Nothobranchiidae; genus Nothobranchius; species Nothobranchius furzeri. Next base: position 32,377,515 of record NC_091746.1, read on the forward strand.
TGGACCTTGTTTTCACACAAATGGACCCAGAATGATGTGAAATTGTGCTTTGTGCAACATAATTCTGGGTGCCATTTACAAACCATAAGTGCTAATGACTCCATTCCTTTTTGATGTTGTAGTGGCTGTTGATTGGAGTACACTAAAACAAACCTGACCCCTCTAGGACATTCAGAAGCCAAGTTATAAGCCCACAAAGGTGTAACTGGACTACTTCTTTAAATTGACACCAGGCCAGGTGACCTTTGGGACATGGTTTGACCCCCTTAGGAAAGTGCTATCATCATGAAACGTTCAGATCACTTACAACTCAATAGATTCTACCTTCCTGCAACGTTTCAGCCTGATTGGACCTTGTTTTCACACAAATGGACCCAGAATGAAGTGAAATTGTGCTTCATGCAACATAATTCTGGGTGCCATTTACAAACCATAAGTGCTAATGACTCCATTCCTTTTTGTGGTTGTAGGGGCTGTTGATTGGAGTACACTAAAACAAACCTGATCTCTCTAGGACATTCAGAAGCCGAGTTATAAGCCCACAAATGTGTAACTGGACTACTTCTTTAAATTGACACCAGATCCGGTGACCTTTGGGACATGGTGTGACCCCCTTAGGAAAGTGCTATCATCATGAAACGTTCAGATCACTTACAACTCAATAGATTCTACCTTCTTGTAGCGTTTCAGCCTGATTGGACCTTGGTTTCACACAAATGGACCCAGATTGATGAGAAATTGTGCTTCGTGCAACATAATTCTAGGTGCCATTTACAAACCATAAGTGCTAATGACTCCATTCCTTTTTGTGGTTGTAGGGGCTGTTGATTGGAGTACATTAAAACAAACCTGATCTCTCTAGGACATTCAGAAGCCAAGTTATAAGCCCACAAATGTGTAACTGGACTACTTCTTTAAATTGACACCAGATCCGGTGACCTTTGGGACATGGTTTGACCCCCTTAGGAAAGTGCTATCATCATGAAACGTTCAGATCACTTACAACTCAATAGATTCTACCTTCCTGTAACGTTTCAGCCTGATTGGACCTTGGTTTCACACAAATGAACCCAGAATGATGTGAAATTGTGCTTCGTGCAACATAATTCTGGGTGCCATTTAAAAACCATAAGTGCTAATGACTCCATTCCTTTTTGTGGTTGTAGGGGCTGTTGATTTGAGTATACTAAAACAAACCTGATCTCTCTAGGACATTCAGAAGCCAAGTTATAAGCCCACAAATGTGTAACTGGACTACTTCTTTAAATTGACACCAGATCCGGTGACCTTTGGGACATGGTTTGACCCCCTTAGGAAAGTGCTATCATCTTGAAACATTCAGATCACTTACAACTCAATAGATTCTACCTTCCTGTAACGTTTCAGCCTGATTGGACCTTGTTTTCACACAAATGGACCCAGAATGATGTGAAATTGTGCTTCGTGCAACATAATTCTGGGTGCCATTTACAAAGCATAAGTGCTAATGACTCCATTCCTTTTTGTGGTTGTATTGGCTGTTGATTGGAGTACACTAAAACAAACCTGACCTCTCTAGGACATTCAGAAGCCAAGTTATAAGCCCACAAATGTGTAACTGGACTACTTCTTTAAATTGACACCAGGCCCCGGTGACCTTTGGGACATGGTTTGACCCCCTTAGGAAAGTGCTATCATCATGAAACGTTCAGATCACTTACAACTCAATAGATTCTACCTTCCTGTAACGTTTCAGCCTGATTGGACCTTTTTTCCACACAAATGGACCCAGAATGAAGTGAAATTGTGCTTCGTGCACCATTATTCTGGGTGCCATTTACAAACCATAAGTGCTAATGACTCCATTCTTTTTATGGTTGTAGGGGCTGTTGATTGGAGTACACTAAAACAAACCTGATCTCTCTAGGACATTCAGAAGCCAAGTTATAAGCCCACAAATGTGTAACTGGACTACTTCTTTAAATTGACACCAGATCCGGTGACCTTTGGGACATGGTTTGACCCCCTTAGGAAAGTGCTATCATCTTGAAACATTCAGATCACTTACAACTCAATAGATTCTACCTTCCTGTAACGTTTCAGCCTGATTGGACCTTGTTTTCACACAAATGGACCCAGAATGATGTGAAATTGTGCTTCGTGCAACATAATTCTGGGTGCCATTTACAAAGCATAAGTGCTAATGACTCCATTCCTTTTTGTGGTTGTATTGGCTGTTGATTGGAGTACACTAAAACAAACCTGACCTCTCTAGGACATTCAGAAGCCAAGTTATAAGCCCACAAATGTGTAACTGGACTACTTCTTTAAATTGACACCAGGCCCCGGTGACCTTTGGGACATGGTTTGACCCCCTTAGGAAAGTGCTATCATCATGAAACGTTCAGATCACTTACAACTCAATAGATTCTACCTTCCTGTAACGTTTCAGCCTGATTGGACCTTTTTTCCACACAAATGGACCCAGAATGAAGTGAAATTGTGCTTCGTGCAACATTATTCTGGGTGCCATTTACAAACCATAAGTGCTAATGACTCCATTCTTTTTATGGTTGTAGGGGCTGTTGATTGGAGTACACTAAAACAAACCTGATCTCTCTAGGACATTCAGAAGCCAAGTTATAAGCCCACAAATGTGTAACTGGACTACTTTAAATTGACACCAGATCCGGTGACCTTTGGGACATGGTTTGACCCCCTTAGGAAAGTGCTATCATCTTGAAACATTCAGATCACTTACAACTCAATAGATTCTACCTTCCTGTAACGTTTCAGCCTGATTGGACCTTGTTTTCACACTAATGGACCCAGAATGATGTGAAATTGTGCTTCGTGCAACATAATTCTGGGTGCCATTTACAAACCATAAGTGCTAATGACTCCATTCCTTTTTGTGGTTGTAGTGGCTGTTGATTGGAGTACACTAAAACAAACCTGACCTCTCTACGACATTCAGAAGCGAAGTTATAAGCCCACAAAGGTGTAACTGGACTACTTCTTTAAATTGATACCAGGCCAGGTGACCTTTGGGACATGGTTTGACCCCCTTAGGAAAGTGCTATCATCATGAAACGTTCAGATCACTTACAACTCAATAGATTCTACCTTCCTGCAACGTTTCAGCCTGATTGGACCTTGTTTTCACACAAATGGACCCAGAATGAAGTGAAATTGTGCTTCATGCAACATAATTCTGGGTGCAATTTACAAACCATAAGTGCTAATGACTCCATTCCTTTTTGTGGTTGTAGGGGCTGTTGATTGGAGTACACTAAAACAAACCTGATCTCTCTAGGACATTCAGAAGCCAAGTTATAAGCCCACAAATGTGTAACTGGACTACTTCTTTAAATTGACACCAGATCCGGTGACCTTTGGGACATGGTTTGACCCCCTTAGGAAAGTGCTATCATCATGAAACGTTCAGATCACTTACAACTCAATAGATTATAGCTTCTTGTAGCGTTTCAGCCTGATTGGACCTTGGTTTCACACAAATGGACCCAGATTGATGTGAAATTGTGCTTCGTGCAACATAATTCTGGGTGCCATTTACAAAGCATAAGTGCTAATGACTCCATTCCTTTTTGTGGTTGTAGTGGCTGTTGATTGGAGTACACTAAAACAAACCTGACCTCTCTAGGACATTCAGAAGCCAAGTTATAAGCCCACAAAGGTGTAACTGGACTACTTCTTTAAATTGACACCAGGCCCGGTGACCTTTGGGACATGGTTTGACCCCCTTAGGAAAGTGCTATCATCATGAAACGTTCAGATCACTTACAACTCAATAGATTCTACCTTCCTGTAACGTTTCAGCCTGATTGTACCTTTTTTTCACACAAACGGACCCAGAATGAAGTGAAATTGTGCTTCGTGCAACATTATTCTGGGTGCCATTTACAAACCATAAGTGCTAATGACTCCATTCTTTTTATGGTTGTAGGGGCTGTTGATTGGAGTACACTAAAACAAACCTGATCTCTCTAGGACATTCAGAAGCCAAGTTATAAGCCCACAAATGTGTAACTGGACTACTTTAAATTGACACCAGATCCGGTGACCTTTGGGACATGGTTTGACCCCCTTAGGAAAGTGCTATCATCTTGAAACATTCAGATCACTTACAACTCAATAGATTCTACCTTCCTGTAACGTTTCAGCCTGATTGGACCTTGTTTTCACACTAATGGACCCAGAATGATGTGAAATTGTGCTTCGTGCAACATAATTCTGGGTGCCATTTACAAACCATAAGTGCTAATGACTCCATTCCTTTTTTTGGTTGTAGTGGCTGTTGATTGGAGTACACTAAAACAAACCTGACCTCTCTAGGACATTCAGAAGCCAAGTTATAAGCCCACAAAGGTGTAACTGGACTACTTCTTTAAATTGACACCAGGCCAGGTGACCTTTGGGACATGGTTTGACCCCCTTAGGAAAGTTCTATCATCATGAAACGTTCAGATCACTTACAACTCAATAGATTCTACCTTCCTGCAACGTTTCAGCCTGATTGGACCTTGTTTTCACACAAATGGACCCAGAATGAAGTGAAATTGTGCTTCATGCAACATAATTCTGGGTGCCATTTACAAACCATAAGTGCTAATGACTCCATTCCTTTTTGTGGTTGTAGGGGCTGTTGATTGGAGTACACTAAAACAAACCTGATCTCTCTAGGACATTCAGAAGCCAAGTTATAAGCCCACAAATGTGTAACTGGACTACTTCTTTAAATTGACACCTGATCCGGTGACCTTTGGGACATGGTGTGACCCCCTTAGGAAAGTGCTATCATCATGAAACGTACAGATCACTTACAACTCAATAGATTCTACCTTCTTGTAGCGTTTCAGCCTGATTGGACCTTGGTTTCACACAAATGGACCCAGATTGATGTGAAATTGTGCTTCGTGCAACATAATTCTAGGTGCCATTTACAAACCATAAGTGCTAATGACTCCATTCCTTTTTGTGGTTGTAGGGGCTGTTGATTGGAGTACATTAAAACAAACCTGATCTCTCTAGGACATTCAGAAGCCAAGTTATAAGCCCACAAATGTGTAACTGGACTACTTCTTTAAATTGACACCAGATCCGGTGACCTTTGGGACATGGTTTGACCCCCTTAGGAAAGTGCTATCATCATGAAACGTTCAGATCACTTACAACTCAATAGATTCTACCTTCCTGTAACGTTTCAGCCTGATTGGACCTTGTTTTCACACAAATGGACCCAGAATGAAGTGAAATTGTGCTTCGTGCAACATAATTCTGGGTGCCATTTACAAACCATAAGTGCTAAAGACTCCATTCCTTTTTGTGGTTGTAGGGGCTGTTGATTGGAGTACATTAAAACAACCCTGATCTCTCTAGGAAATTCAGAATCCAAGTTATAAGCCCACAAATGTGTAACTGGACTACTTCTTTAAATTGACACCAGATCCGGTGACCTTTGGGACATGGTTTGACCCCCTTAGGAAAGTGCTATCATCATGAAACGTTCAGATCACTTACAACTCAATAGTTTCTACCTTCATGTAACGTTTCAGCCTGACTGGACCTTGTTTTCACACAAATGAACCCAGAATGATGTGAAATTGTGCTTCGTGCAACATAATTCTGGGTGCCATTTAAAAACCATAAGTGCTAATGACTCCATTCCTTTTTGTGGTTGTAGGGGCTGTTGATTGGAGTATACTAAAACAAACCTGATCTCTCTAGGACATTCAGAAGCCAAGTTATAAGCCCACAAATGTGTAACCGGACTACTTCTTTAAATTGACACCAGATCCGGTGACCTTTGGGACATGGTTTGACCCCTTAGGAATGTGCTATCATCATGAAACCTTCAGATCAATTACAACTCAATAGATTCTACCTTCCTGTAACGTTTCAGCCTGATTGGACCTTGTTTTCACACAAATGGACCCAGAATGATGTGAAATTGTGCTTCGTGCAACATAATTCTGGGTGCCATTTAAAAACCATAAGTGCTAATGACTCCATTCCTTTTTGTGGATGTAGGGGCTGTTGATTGGAGTACATTAAAACAAACCTGATCTCTCTAGGACATTCAGAAGCCAAGTTATAAGCCCACAAAGGTGTAACTGGACTACTTCTTTAAATTGACACCAGATCCTGTGACCTTTGGGACATGGTTTGACCCCCTTAGGAAAGTGCTATCATCATGAAACGTTCAGATCACTTACAACTCAATAGATTCTACCTTCCTGTAACATTTCAGCCTGATTGGACCTTGTTTTCACACAAATGAACCCAGAATGATGTGAAATTGTGCTTCGTGCAACATAATTCTGGGTGCCATTTAAAAACCATAAGTGCTAATGACTCCATTCCTTTTTGAGGTTGTAGGGGCTGTTAATTGGAGTACACTAAAACAAACCTGATCTCTCTAGGACATTCAGAAGCCAAGTTATAAGCCCTCAAAGGTGTAACTGGACTACTTCTTTAAATTGACACCAGATCCGGTGACCTTTGGGGCATGGTTTGACCCCCTATAGGAATGTGTGATCATCATGAAACGTTCAGATCACTTACAACTCAATAGATTCTACCTTCTTGTAACATTTCAGCCTGATTGGACCTTGTTTTCACACAAATGGACCCAGAATGATGTGAAATTGTGCTTCGTGCAACATAATTCTGGGTGCCATTTAAAAACCATAAGTGCTAATGACTCCATTCCTTTTTGAGGTAATAGGGGCTATTAATTGGAGTACTCTAAAACAAACCTGACCTCTCTAGGATATTCAGAAGCCAAGTTATAAGCCCACAAAGGTGCAACTGGACTACTTCTTTAAAGTGACACCAGGCCCGGTGACATTTGGGACATGGTTTGACCCCCTATAGGAATTTGCGATCATCATGAAACGTTCAGATCACTTACAACTCAATATATTCTACCTTCTTGTATCGTTTCAGCCTGATTGGACCTTGTTTTCACATAAATGGACCCAGAATGATGTGAAATTGTGCTTCGTGCAACATAATTCTGGGTGCCATTTAAAAACCATAAGTGCTAATGACTCCATTCCGTTTTGTGGTTGTAGGGGCTGTTGATTGGAGTACACTAAAACAAACCTGATCTCTCTAGGACATTCAGAAGCCAAGTTATAAGCCCACAAATGTGTAACTGGACCACTTCTTTAAATTGACACCAGATCCGGTGACCTTTGCGACATGGTTTGACCCCCTTAGGAAAGTGCTATCATCATGAAATGTTCAGATCACTTACAACTCAATAGATTCTACCTTCCTGTAACGTTTCTGCCTGATTGGACCTTGTTTTCACACAAATGAACCCAGAATGATGTGAAATTGTGCTCCGTGCATCATAATTCTGGGTGCCATTTAAAAACCATAAGTGCTAATGACTCCATTCCTTTTTGGGGTAATGGGGGCTGTTAACTGGAGTACACTAAAACAAACCTGATCTCTCTAGGACATTCAGAAGCCAAGTTATAAGCCCACAAATGTGTAACTGGACTACTTCTTTAAAGTGACACCAGGCCTGGTGACCTTTGGGAAATGGTTTTACCCCCTATAGGAATATGTGATCATCATGAAACGTTCAGATCACTTACAACTCAATAGATTCTACCTTCTTGTAACGTTTCAAACTGATTGGACCTTGTTTTCACATAAATGGACCCAGAATGATGTGAAATTGTGCTTTGTGCAACATAATTCTGGGTGCCATTTAAAAACCATAAGTGCTAATGACTCCATTCCATTTTGTGGTTGTAGGGGCTGTTGATTGGAGTACACTAAAACAAACCTGATCTCTCTAGGACATTCAAAAGCCAAGTTATAAGCCCACAAATGTGTAACTGGACTACTTCTTTAAATTGACACCAGATCCGGTGACCTTTGGGACATGGTTTGACCCCCTTAGGAAAGTGCTATCATCATGAAACATTCAGATCACTTACAACTCAATAGATTCTACCTTCTTGTAGCGTTTCAGCCTGATTGGACCTTGTTTTCACACAAATGAACCCAGAATGATGTGAAATTGTGCTTCGTGCAACATAATTCTGGGTGCCATTTAAAAACCATAAGCGCTAATGACTCCATTCGTATTTGGGGTAATGGGGGCTGTTAATTGGAGTACTCTAAAACAAAACTGACCTCTCTAGGATATTCAGAAGCCAAGTTATAAGCCCACACATGTGTAACTGGACTACTTCTTTAAATTGACACCAGATCCGGTGACCTTTGGGATATGGTTTGACCCCCTTAGGAAAGTGCTATCATCATGAAACGTTCAGATCACTTACAACTCAATCGATTCTACCTTTCTGTAACGTTTCAGCCTGAATGGACCTTGTTTTCACACAAATGAACCCAGAATGATGTGAAATTGTAATTCGTGCAACAGAATTCTGGGTGCCATTTAAAAACCATAAGTGCTAATGACTCCATTCCTTTTTGGGGTAATGGGGGGCTGTTAACTGGAGTACTCTAAAACAAACCTGACCTCTCTAGGATATTCAGAAGCCAAGTTATAAGCCCACAAAAGTGTAACTGGACTACTTCTTTAAAGTGACACCAGGCCCGGTGACCTTTGGGACATGGTTTGACCCCCTATAGGAATGTGCGATCATCATGAAACGTTCAGATCACTTACAACTCAATAGATTCTACCTTCTTGTAACGTTTCAGCCTGATTGGACCTTGTTTTCACATAAATGTACCCAGAATGATGTGAAATTGTGCTTCGTGCAACATAATTCTGGGTGCCATTTCCAAACCATAAGTGCTAATGACTCCATTCCTTTTTGTGGTTGTAGGGGCTGTTTTTTGGAGTACACTAAAACAAACCTGATCTCTCTAGGACATTCAGAATCCAAGTTATAACCCACAAATGTGTAACTGGACTACTTCTTTAAATTGACACCAGATCCGGTGACCTTTGGGACATGGTTTGACCCCCTTAGCAAAGCACTATCATCATGAAACGTTCAGATAACTTACAACTCAATAGATTCTACCTTCCTGTAATGTTTCTGCCTGATTGGACCTTGTTTTCACACAAATGAACCCAGAATGATGTGAAATTGTGCTTCGTGCAACGTAATTCTGGGTGCCATTTAAAAACCATAAGTGCTAATGACTCCATTCCTTTTTGAGGTAATTGGGGCTATTAATTGGAGTACTCTAAAACAAACCTGACCTCTCTAGGATATTCAGAAGCCAAGTTATAAGCCAACAAATGTGTAACTGGACTACTTCTTTAAAGTCACACCAGGCCCGGTGACCTTTGGGACATGGTTTGACCCCCTATAGGAATGTGCGATCATCATGAAACGTTCAGATCACTTACAACTCAATAGATTCTACCATCTTGTAACGTTTCAGCCTGATTGGACCTTGTTTTCACACAAATGGACCCAGAATGATGTGAAATTGTGCTTCGTGCAACATAATTCTGGGTGCCATTTACAAACCATAAGTGCTAATGACTCCATTCCTTTTTGTGGTTGTAGGGGCTGTTGATTGGAGTACACTAAACCAAACCTGACCTCTCTAGGACATTCAGAAGCCAAGTTATAAGCCCACAAAGGTGTAACTGGACTACTTCTTTAAAGTGACACCAGGCCCGGTGACCTTTGGGACATGGTTTGACCCCCTATAGGAATGTGCGATCATCATGAAACGTTCAGATCACTTACAACTCAATAGATTCTACCTTCTTGTAACGTTTCAGCCTGATTGGACCTTGTTTTCACACAAATGGACCCAGAATGATGTGAAATTGTGCTTCGTGCAACATAATTCTGGGTGCCATTTACAAACCATAAGTGCTAATGACTCCATTCCTTTTTGTGGTTGTAGGGGCTGTTGATTGGAGTACACTAAAACAAACCTGACCTCTCTAGGACATTCAGAAGCAGAGTTATAAGCCCACAAAGGTGTAACTGGACTACTTCTTTAAAGTGACACCAGGCCCGGTGAACTATGGGACATGGTTAGTTCCCCTATAGGAATGTGCGATCATCATGAAACGTTCAGATCACTTACAACTCAATAGATTCTACCTTCTTGTAACGTTTCAGCCTGACTGGACCTTGTTTTCACACAAATGGACGTAGAATGATGTGAAATTGTGCTTCGTGCAACATAATTCTGGGTGCTATTTACAAACCATAAGTGCTAATGACTCCATTCCTTTTTGTGGTTGTAGGGGCTGTTGATTGGAGTACACTAAATCAAACCTGATCTCTCTAGGACATTCAGAATTCAAGCTATAAGCCCACAGATGTGTAACTGGACTACTTCTTTAAATTGACACCAGATCCGGTGACCTTTGGGACATGGTTTGACCCCCTTAGGAAGGTGCTATAATCATGAAATGTTCAGATCACTTACAACTCAATAGATTCTACCTTCCTGTAACGTTTCCGCCTGATTGGACCTTGTTTTCACACAAATGAACCCAGAATGATGTGAAATTGTGCTTCGTGCAACATAATTCTCGGTGCCATTTAAAAACCATTAGCGCTAATGACTCCATTCCTATTTGCGGTAATCGGGGCTGTTAATTTGAGTACTCTAAAACAAACCTGACCTCTCTAGGATATTCAGAAGCCAAGTTATAATCCCGCAAATGTGTAACTGGACTATTTTAAAGTGACACCAGGCCCGGTAACCTTTGGGACATGGTTTGACCCCCTATAGGAATGTGCGATCATCATGAAACGTTCAGATAACTTACAACTCAATAGATTCTACCTTCTTGTAACGTTTCAGCCTGATTGGATCTTGTTTTCACACAAATGGACCCAGAATGATGTGAAATTGTGCTTCGTGCAACATAATTCTGGGTGCCATTTACAAACCATAAGTGCTAATGACTCCATTCCTTTTTGTTGTGTAGGGGCTGTTGATTGGAGTACACTAAAACAAACTTGACCTCTCTAGGACATTCAGAAGCCAAGTTATAAGCCCACAAAGGTGTAACTGGACTACTTCTTTAAAGTGACACCAGGCCTGGTGACCGTTGGGACATGGTTTGACCCCCTATAGGAATGTGCGATCATCATGAAACGTTCAGATCACTTACAACTCAATAGATTCTACCTTCTTGTAACGTTTCAGCCTGATTGGACCTTGTTTTCACACAAATGGACCCAGAATGATGTGAAATTGTGCTTCGTGCAACATAATTCTGGGTGCCATTTCCAAACCATAAGTGCTAATGACTCCATTCCTTTTTGTGGTTGTAGGGGCTGTTGATTGGAGTACACTAAAACAAACCTGATCTCTCTAGGACATTCAGAAGCCAAGTTATAAGCCCACAAAGGTGTAACTGGACTACTTCTTTAAATTGACACCAGATCCAGTGACCTTTGGGACATGGTTTGACCCCCTTAGGAAAGTGCTATCATCATGAAACTTTCAGATCACTTACAACTCAATAGATTCTACCTTCTTGTAACGTTTCAGCCTGATTGGACCTTGTTTTCACACAAATGGACCCAGAATGATGTGAAATTGTGCTTCGTGCAACATAATTCTGGGTGCCATTTACAAACCATAAGTGCTAATGACTCCATTCCTTTTTGTGGTTGTAAGGGCTGTTGATTGGAGTACACTAAAACAAACCTGACCTCTCTAGGACATTCAGAAGCCAAGTTATAAGCCCACAAAGGTGTAACTGGACTACTTCTTTAAAGTGACACCAGGCCCGGTGACCTTTGGGACATGGTTTGACCCCCTATAGGAATGTGCGATCATCATGAAATGTTCAGATCACTTACAACTCAATAGATTCTACCTTCTTGTAACGTTTCAGCCTGATTGGATCTTGTTTTCACACAAATGGACCCAGAATGATGTGAAATTGTGCTTCGTGCAACATAATTCTGGGTGCCATTTACAAACCATAAGTGCTAATGACTCCATTCCTTTTTGTGGTTGTAGGGGCTGTTGATTGGAGTACACTAAAACAAACTTGACCTCTCTAGGACATTCAGAAGCCAAGTTATAAGCCCACAAAGGTGTAACTGGACTACTTCTTTAAAGTGACACCAGGCCTGGTGACCGTTGGGACATGGTTTGACCCCCTATAGGAATGTGCGATCATCATGAAACGTTCAGATCACTTACAACTCAATAGATTCTACCTTCTTGTAACGTTTCAGCCTGATTGGACCTTGTTTTCACACAAATGGACCCAGAATGATGTGAAATTGTGCTTCGTGCAACATAATTCTGGGTGCCATTTCCAAACCATAAGTGCTAATGACTCCATTCCTTTTTGTGGTTGTAGGGGCTGTTGATTGGAGTACACTAAAACAAACCTGATCTCTCTAGGACATTCAGAAGCCCAGTTATAAGCCCACAAAGGTGTAACTGGACTACTTCTTTAAATTGACACCAGATCCGGTGACCTTTGGGACATGGTTTGACCCCCTTAGGAATGTGCTATCATCATGAAACTTTCAGATCACTTACAACTCAATAGATTCTACCTTCTTGTAACGTTTCAGCCTGATTGGACCTTGTTTTCACACAAATGGACCCAGAATGATGTGAAATTGTGCTTCGTGCAACATAATTCTGGGTGCCATTTACAAACCATAAGTGCTAATGACTCCATTCCTTTTTGTGGTTATAAGGGCTGTTGATTGGAGTACACTAAAACAAACCTGACCTCTCTAGGACATTCAGAAGCCAAGTTATAAGCCCACAAAGGTGTAACTGGACTACTTCTTTAAAGTGACACCAGGCCCGGTGACCTTTGGGACATGGTTTGACCCCCTATAGGAATGTGCGATCATCATGAAATGTTCAGATCACTTACAACTCTATAGATTCTACCTTCTTGTAACGTTTCAGCCTGATTGGACCTTGTTTTCACACAAATGGACGCAGAATGATGTGAAATTGTGCTTCGTGCAACATAATTCTGCGTGGTATTTACAAACCATAAGTGCTAATGACTCCATTCCTTTTTGTGGTTGTAGAGGCTGTTGATTGGAGTACAATAAATCAAACCTGATCTCTCTAGGACATTCACAAGCCAATTTATAAGCCCACAAATGTTTAACTGCACCACTTCTTTAAATTGACACCAGATCCGGTGACCTTTGGGACATGGTTTGACCCCCTATAGGAATGTGCGATCATCATGAAATGTTCAGATCACTTACAACTCAATAGATTCTACCTTCTTGTAACGTTTCAGCCTGATTGGACCTTGTTTTCACACAAATGGACCCAGAATGATGTGAAATTGTGCTTCGTGCAACATAATTCTGGGTGCCATTTACAAACCATAAGTGCTAATGACTCCATTCCTTTTTGTGGTTGTAGGGGCTGTTGATTGGAGTACACTAAAACAAACCTGACCTCTCTAGGACATTCAGAAGCCAAGTTATGAGGCCACAAAGGTGTAACTGGACTACTTCTTTAAAGTGACACCAGATCCGGTGACCTTTGGGACATGGTTTGACCCCCTATAGGAATGTGTGATCATCATGAAACGTTCAGATCACTTACAAATAAATTGATTCTACCTTCTTGTAACGTTTCAGCCTGATTGGACCTTGTTTTCACACAAATGGACCCAGAATGATGTGAAATTGTGCTTCGTGCAACATAATTCTGGGTGCCATTTACAAACCATAAGTGCTAATGACTCCATTCCTATTTGGGGTAATGGGGGCTGTTAATTGGAGTACTCTAAAACAAACCTGACCTCTCTAGGATATTCAGAAGCCAAGTTATAAGCCCACAAATGTGTAACTGGACCACTTCTTTAAATTGACACCAGATCCGGTGACCTTTGCGACATGGTTTGACCCCCTTAGGAAAGTGCTATCATCATGAAATGTTCAGATCACTTACAACTCAATAGATTCTACCTTCCTGTAACGTTTCTGCCTGATTGGACCTTGTTTTCACACAAATGAACCCAGAATGATGTGAAATTGTGCTTCGTGCATCATAATTCTGGGTGCCATTTAAAAACCATAAGTGCTAATGACTCCATTCCTTTTTGGGGTAATGGGGGCTGTTAATTGGAGTACACTAAAACAAACCTGATCTCTCTAGGACATTCAGAAGCCAAGTTATAAGCCCACAAATGTGTAACTGGACTACTTCTTTAAAGTGACACCAGGCCTGGTGACCTTTGGGAAATGGTTTTACCCCCTATAGGAATGTGTGATCATCATGAAACGTTCAGATCACTTACAACTCAATAGATTCTACCTTCTTGTAACGTTTCAACCTGATTGGACCTTGTTTTCACATAAATGGACCCAGAATGATGTGAAATTGTGCTTCGTGCAACATAATTCTGGGTGCCATTTAAAAACCATAAGTGCTAATGACTCCATTCCATTTTGTGGTTGTAGGGGCTGTTGATTGGAGTACACTAAAACAAACCTGATCTCTCTAGGACATTCAAAAGCCAAGTTATAAGCCCACAAATGTGTAACTGGACTACTTCTTTAAATTGACACCAGATCCGGTGACCTTTGGGACATGGTTTGACCCCCTTAGGAAAGTGCTATCATCATGAAACGTTCAGATCACTTACAACTCAATAGATTCTACCTTCCTGTAACGTTTCTGCCTGATTGGACCTTGTTTTCACACAAATGAACCCAGAATGATGTGAAATTGTGCTTCGTGCAACATAATTCTGGGTGCCATTTAAAAACCATAAGCGCTAATGACTCCATTCGTATTTGGGGTAATGGGGGCTGTTAATTGGAGTACTCTAAAACAAAACTGACCTCTCTAGGATATTCAGAAGCCAAGTTATAAGCCCACACATGTGTAACTGGACTACTTCTTTAAATTGACACCAGATCCGGTGACCTTTGGGACATGGTTTGACCCCCTTAGGAAAGTGCTATCATCATGAAACGTTCAGATCACTTACAACTCAATAGATTCTACCTTCTTGTAACGTTTCAGCCTGATTGGACCTTGTTTTCACATAAATGGACCCAGAATGATGTGAAATTGTGCTTCGTGCAACATAATTCTGGGTGCCATTTCCAAACCATAAGTGCTAATGACTCCATTCCTTTTTGTGGTTGTAGGGGCTGTTTTTTGGAGTACACTAAAACAAACCTGATCTCTCTAGGACATTCAGAATCCAAGTTATAAGCCCACAAATGTGTAACTGGACTACTTCTTTAAATTGACACCAGATCCGGTGACCTTTGGGACATGGTTTGACCCCCTTAGCAAAGCACTATCATCATGAAACGTTCAGATAACTTACAACTCAATAGATTCTACCTTCCTGTAATGTTTCTGCCTGATTGGACCTTGTTTTCACACAAATGAACCCAGAATGAAGTGAAATTGTGCTTCGTGCAACGTAATTCTGGGTGCCATTTAAAAACCATAAGTGCTAATGACTCCATTCCTTTTTGAGGTAATAGGGGCTATTAATTGGAGTACTCTAAAACAAACCTGACCTCTCTAGGATATTCAGAAGCCAAGTTATAAGCCAACAAATGTGTAACTGGACTACTTCTTTAAAGTCAATCCAGGCCCGGTGACCTTTGGGACATGGTTTGACCCCCTATAGGAATGTGCGATCATCATGAAACGTTCAGATCACTTACAACTCAATAGATTCTACCCTCTTGTAACGTTTCAGCCTGATTGGACCTTGTTTTCACACAAATGGACCCAGAAGATGTGAAATTGTGCTTCGTGCAACATAATTCTGGGTGTCATTTACAAACCATAAGTGCTAATGACTCCATTCCTTTTTGTGGTTGTAGGGGCTGTTGATTGGAGTACACTAAACCAAACCTGACCTCTCTAGGACATTCAGAAGCCAAGTTATAAGCCCACAAAGGTGTAACTGGACTACTTCTTTAAAGTGACATCAGGCCCGGTGACCTTTGGGACATGGTTTGACCCCCTATAGGAATGTGCGATCATCATGAAACGTTCAGATCACTTACAACTCAATAGATTCTACCTTCTTGTAACGTTTCAGCCTGATTGGACCTTGTTTTCACACAAATGGACCCAGAATGATGTGAAATTGTGCTTCGTGCAACATAATTCTGGGTGCCATTTACAAACCAAAAGTGCTAACGACTCAATTCCTTTTTGTGGTTGTAGGGGCTGTTGATTGGAGTACACTAAAACAAACCTGACCTCTCTAGGACATTCAGAAGCCAAGTTATAAGCCCACAAAGGTGTAACTGGACTACTTCTTTAAAGTGACACCAGGCCCGGTGACCATTGGGACATGGTTTGACCCCCTATAGGAATGTGCGATCATCATGAAACGTTCAGATCACTTACAACTCAATAGATTCTACCTTCTTGTAACGTTTCAGCCTGATTGGACCTTGTTTTCACACAAATGGACGCAGAATGATGTGAAATTGTGCTTCGTGCAACATAATTCTGGGTGCCATTTAAAAACCATAAGTGCTAATGACTCCATTCCTTTTTGTGGTTGTAGGGGCTGTTGATTGGAGTACACTAAAACAAACCTGATCTCTCTAGGACATTCAGAAGCCAAGTTATAAGCCCACAAATGTGTAACTGGACCACTTCTTTAAATTGACACCAGATCCGGTGAACTTTGCGACATGGTTTGACCCCCTTAGGAAAGTGCTATCATCATGAAATGTTCAGATCACTTACAACTCAATAGATTCTACCTTCCTGTAACGTTTCTGCCTGATTGGGCCTTGTTTTCACACTAATGAACCCAGAATGATTTGAAATTGTGCTTCGTGCATCATAATTCTGGGTGCCATTTAAAAACCATAAGTGCTAATGACTCCATTCCTTTCTGGGGTAATGGGGGCTGTTAATTGGAGTACACTAAAACAAACCTGATCTCTCTAGGACATTCAGAAGCCAAGTTATAATCCCACAAATGTGTAACTGGACTACTTCTTTAAAGTGACACCAGGCCTGGTGACCTTTGGGAAATGGTTTTACCCCCTATAGGAATGTGTGATCATCATGAAACGTTCAGATCACTTACAACTCAATAGATTCTACCTTCTTGTAACGTTTCAGCCTGATTGGACCTTGTTTTCACATAAATGGACCCAGAATGATGTGAAATTGTGCTTCGTGCAACATAATTCTGGGTGCCATTTAAAAACCATAAGTGCTAATGACTCCATTCCATTTTGTGGTTGTAGGGGCTGTTGATTGGAGTACACTAAAACAAACCTGATCTCTCTAGGACATTCAAAAGCCAAGTTATAAGCCCATATATGTGTAACTGGACAACTTCTTTAAATTGACACCAGATCCGGTGACCTTTGGGACATGGTTTGACCCTCTTAGGAAAGTGCTATCATCATGAAACGTTCAGATCACTTACAACTCAATAGATTCTACCTTCCTGTAAAGTTTCTGCCTGATTGGACCTTGTTTTCACACAAATGAACCCAGAATGATGTGAAATTGTGCTTCGTGCAACATAATTCTGGGTGCCATTTAAAAACCATCAGCGCTAATGACTCCATTCGTATTTGGGGTAATGGGGGCTGTTAATTGGAGTACTCTAAAACAAAACTGACCTCTCTAGGATATTCAGAAGCCAAGTTATAAGCCCACACATGTGTAACTGGACTACTTCTTTAAATTGACACCAGATCCGGTGACCTTTGGGACATGGTTTGACCCCCTTAGGAAAGTGCTATCATCATGAAACGTTCAGATCACTTACAACTCAATAGATTCTACCTTTCTGTAACATTTCAGCCTGATTGGACCTTGTTTTCACACAAATGAACCCAGAATGATGTGAAATTGTAATTCGTGCAACAGAATTCTGGGTGCCATTTACAAACCATAAGTGCTAATGACTCCATTCCTTTTTGGGGTATTGGGGGGCTGTTAACTGGAGTACTCTAAAACAAACCTGACCTCTCTAGGATATTCAGAAGCCAAGTTATAAGCCCACAAAGGTGTAACTGGACTACTTCTTTAAAGTGACACCAGGCCCGGTGACCTTTGGGACATGGTTTGACCCCCTATAGGAATGTGCGATCATCATGAAACGTTCAGATCACTTACAACTCAATAGATTCTACCTTCTTGTAACGTTTCAGCCTGATTGGACCTTGTTTTCACACAAATGGACCCAGAATGATGTGAAATTGTGCTTCGTGCAACATAATTCTGGGTGCCATTTACAAACCATAAGTGCTAATGACTCCATTCCTTTTTGTGGTTGTAGGGGCTGTTGATTGGAGTACACTAAACCAAACCTGACCTCTCTAGGACATTCAGAAGCCAAGTTATAAGCCCACAAAGGTGTAACTGGACTACTTCTTTAAAGTGACACCAGGCCCGGTGACCTTTGGGACATGGTTTGACCCCCTATAGGAATGTGCGATCATCATGAAACGTTCAGATCACTTACAACTCAATAGATTCTACCTTCTTGTAACGTTTCAGCCTGATTGGACCTTGTTTTCACACAAATGGACCCAGAATGATGTGAAATTGTGCTTCGTGCAACATAATTCTGGGTGCCATTTACAAACCATAAGTGCTAATGACTCCATTCCTTTTTGTGGTTGTAGGGGCTGTTGATTGGAGTACACTAAAACAAACCTGACCTCTCTAGGACATTCAGAAGCCAAGTTATAAGCCCACAAAGGTGTAACTGGACTACTTCTTTAAAGTGACACCAGGCCCGGTGACCTTTGGGACATGGTTTGACCCCCTATAGGAATGTGCGATCATCATGAAACGTTCAGATCACTTACAACTCAATAGATTCTACCTTCTTGTAACGTTTCAGCCTGATTGGACCTTGTTTTCACACAAATGGACGCAGAATGATGTGAAATTGTGCTTCGTGCAACATAATTCTGGGTGCTATTTACAAACCATAAGTGCTAATGACTCCATTCCTTTTTGTGGTTGTAGGGGCTGTTGATTGGAGTACACTAAATCAAACCTGATCTCTCTAGGACATTCAGTATTCAAGTTATATGCCCACAAATGTGTAACTGGACTACTTCTTTAAATTGACACCAGATCCGGTGACCTTTGGGACATGGTTTGACCCCCTTAGGAAAGTGCTATAATCATGAAATGTTCAGATCACTTACAACTCAATAGATTCTACCTTCTTGTAACGTTTCCGCCTGATTGGACCTTGTTTTCACACAAATGAACCCAGAATGATGTGAAATTGTGCTTCGTGCAACATAATTCTGGGTGCCATTTAAAAACATTAGCGCTAATGACTCTATTCCTATTTGGGGTAATGGGGGCTGTTAATTTGAGTACTCTAAAACAAACCTGACCTCTCTAGGATATTCAGAAGCCAAGTTATAATCCCGCAAATGTGTAACTGGACTACTTTAAAGTGACACCAGGCCCGGTAACCTTTGGGACATGGTTTGACCCCCTATAGGAATGTGCGATCATCATGAAACGTTCAGATCACTTACAACTCAATAGATTCTACCTTCTTGTAACGTTTCAGCCTGATTGGACCTTGTTTTCACACAAATGGACCCAGCATGATGTGAAATTGTGCTTCGTGCAACATAATTCTGGGTGCCATTTACAAACCATAAGTGCTAATGACTCCATTCCTTTTTGTGGTTGTAGGGGCTGTTGATTGGAGTACACTAAAACAAACTTGACCTCTCTAGGACATTCAGAAGCCAAGTTATAAGCCCACAAAGGTGTAACTGGACTACTTCTTTAAAGTGACACCAGGCCTGGTGACCATTGGGACATGGTTTGACCCCCTATAGGAATGTGCGATCATCATGAAACGTTCAGATCACTTACAACTCAATAGATTCTACCTTCTTGTAACATTTCAGCCTGATTGGACCTTGTTTTCACACAAATGGACCCAGAATGATGTGAAATTGTGCTTCGTGCAACATAATTCTGGGTGCCATTTACAAACCATAAGTGCTAATGACTATATTCCTTTTTGTGGTTGTAGGGGCTGTTGATTGGAGTACACTAAAACAAACCTGATCTCTCTAGGACATTCAGAAGCCAAGTTATAAGCCCACAAAGGTGTAACTGGACTACTTCTTTAAATTGACACCAGATCCGGTGACCTTTGGGACATGGTTTGACCCCCTTAGGAAAGTGATATCATCATGAAATGTTCAGATCACTTACAACTCAATAGATTCTACCTTCTTGTAACGTTTCAGCCTGATTGGACCTTGTTTTCACACAAATGGACGCAGAATGATGTGAAATTGTGCTTCGTGCAACATAATTCTGCGTGGTATTTACAAACCATAAGTGCTAATGACTCCATTCCTTTTTGTGGTTGTAGGGGCTGTTGATTGGAGTACAATAAATCAAACCTGATCTCTCTAGGACATTCACAAGCCAAGTTATAAGCCCACAAATGTGTAACTGGACCACTTCTTTAAATTGACACCAGATCCGGTGACCTTTGGGACATGGTTTGACCCCCTATAGGAATGTGCGATCATCATGAAATGTTCAGATCACTTACAACTCAATAGATTCTACCTTCTTGTAACGTTTCAGCCTGATTGGACCTTGTTTTCACACAAATGGACCCAGAATGATGTGAAATTGTGCTTCGTGCAACATAATTCTGGGTGCCATTTACAAACCATAAGTGCTAATGACTCCATTCCTTTTTGTGGTTGTAGGGGCTGTTGATTGGAGTACACTAAAACAAACCTGACCTCTCTAGGACATTCAGAAGCCAAGTTATGAGGCCACAAAGGTGTAACTGGACTACTTCTTTAAAGTGACACCAGATCCGGTGACCTTTGGGAGATGGTTTGACCCCCTATAGGAATGTGCGATCATCATGAAACGTTCAGATCACTTACAAATAAATTGATTCTACCTTCTTGTAACGTTTCAGCCTGATTGGACCTTGTTTTCACACAAATGGACCCAGAATCATGTGAAATTGTGCTTCGTGCAACATAATTCTGGGTGCCATTTACAAACCATAAGTGCTAATGACTCCATTCCTATTTGGGGTAATGGGGGCTGTTAATTGGAGTACTCTAAAACAAACCTGACCTCTCTAGGATATTCAGAAGCCAAGTTATAATCCCACAAATGTGTAACTGGACTACTTCTTTAAAGTGTCACCAGGCCCGGTGACCTTTGGGACATTGTTTGACCCCCTATAGGAATGTGCGATCATCATGAAACGTTCAGATCACTTACAACTCAATAGATTCTACCTTCCTGTAACGTTTCAGCCTGATTGGACCTTGTTTTCACATAAATGGACCCAGAATGATGTGAAATTGTGCTTCGTGCAACATAATTCTGGGTGCCATTTAAAAACCATAAGTGCTAATGACTCCATTCCTTTTTGTGGTTGTAGGGGCTGTTATTTGGAGTACACTAAAACAAACCTGATCTCTCTAGGACATTCAGAAGCCAAGTTATAAGCCCACAAAGGTGTAACTGGACTACTTCTTTAAATTGACACCAGATCCGGTGACCTTTGGGACATGGTTTCACCCCCTTAGGAAAGTGCTATCATCATGAAACGTTCAGATCACTTACAACTCAATAGATTCTACCTTCCTGTAATGTTTCAGCCTGATTGGACCTTGTTTTCACACAAATGAACCCAGAATGATGTGAAATTGTGCTTCGTGCAACATAATTCTGGGTGCCATTTAAAAACCATAAGTGCTAATGACTCCATTCCTTTTTGAGGTAATAGGGGCTATTAATTGGAGTACTCTAAAACAAACCTGACCTCTCTAGGATATTCAGAAGCCAAGTTATAAGCCCACAAATGTGTAACTGGACTACTTCTTTAAAGTGACACCAGGCCCGGTGACCTTTGGGACATGGTTTGACCCCCTATAGGAATGTGCGATCATCATGAAATGTTCAGATCACTTACAACTCAATAGATTCTACCTTCTTGTAACGTTTCAGCCTGATTGGACCTTGTTTTCACACAAATGGACCCAGAATGATGTGAAATTGTGCTTCGTGCAACATAATTCTGGGTGCCATTTACAAACCATAAGTGCTAATGACTCCATTCCTTTTTGTGGTTGTAGGGGCTGTTGATTGGAGTACACTAAAACAAACCTGACCTCTCTAGGACATTCAGAAGCCAAGTTATGAGGCCACAAAGGTGTAACTGGACTACTTCTTTAAAGTGACACCAGATCCGGTGACCTTTGGGAGATGGTTTGACCCCCTATAGGAATGTGCGATCATCATGAAACGTTCAGATCACTTACAAATAAATTGATTCTACCTTCTTGTAACGTTTCAGCCTGATTGGACCTTGTTTTCACACAAATGGACCCAGAATGATGTGAAATTGTGCTTCGTGCAACATAATTCTGGGTGCCATTTACAAACCATAAGTGCTAATGACTCCATTCCTATTTGGGGTAATGGGGGCTGTTAATTGGAGTACTCTAAAACAAACCTGACCTCTCTAGGATATTCAGAAGCCAAGTTATAATCCCACAAATGTGTAACTGGACTACTTCTTTAAAGTGTCACCAGGCCCGGTGACCTTTGGGACATTGTTTGACCCCCTATAGGAATGTGCGATCATCATGAAACGTTCAGATCACTTACAACTCAATAGATTCTACCTTCCTGTAACGTTTCAGCCTGATTGGACCTTGTTTTCACATAAATGGACCCAGAATGATGTGAAATTGTGCTTCGTGCAACATAATTCTGGATGCCATTTAAAAACCATAAGTGCTAATGACTCCATTCCTTTTTGTGGTTGTAGGGGCTGTTATTTGGAGTACACTAAAACAAACCTGATCTCTCTAGGACATTCAGAAGCCAAGTTATAAGCCCACAAAGGTGTAACTGGACTACTTCTTTAAATTGACACCAGATCCGGTGACCTTTGGGACATGGTTTGACCCCCTTAGGAAAGTGCTATCATCATGAAACGTTCAGATCACTTACAACTCAATAGATTCTACCTTCCTGTAATGTTTCAGCCTGATTGGACCTTGTTTTCACACAAATGAACCCAGAATGATGTGAAATTGTGCTTCGTGCAACATAATTCTGGGTGCCATTTAAAAACCATAAGTGCTAATGACTCCATTCCTTTTTGAGGTAATAGGGGCTATTAATTGGAGTACTCTAAAACAAACCTGACCTCTCTAGGATATTCAGAAGCCAAGTTATAAGCCCACAAATGTGTAACTGGACTACTTCTTTAAAGTGACACCAGGCCCGGTGACCTTTGGGACATGGTTTGACCCCCTATAGGAATGTGCGATCATCATGAAACGTTCAGATCAATTACAACTCAATAGATTCTACCTTCTTGTAACGTTTCAGCCTGATTGGACCTTGTTTTCACAAAAATGGACCCAGAATGATGTGAAATTGTGCTTCGTGCAACATAATTCTGGGTGCCATTTACAAACCATAAGTGCTAATGACTCCATTCCTTTTTGTGGTTGTAGGGGCTGTTGATTGGAGTACACTAAAACAAACTTGACCTCTCTAGGACATTCAGAAGCCAAGTTATAAGCCCACAAAGGTGTAACTGGACTACTTCTTTAAAGTGACACCAGGCCTGGTGACCGTTGGGACATGGTTTGACCCCCTATAGGAATGTGCGATCAACATGAAACGTTCAGATCACTTACAACTCAATAGATTCTACCTTCTTGTAACGTTTCAGCCTGATTGGACCTTGTTTTCACACAAATGGACCCAGAATGATGTGAAATTGTGCTTCGTGCAACATAATTCTGGGTGCCATTTCCAAACCATAAGTGCTAATGACTATATTCCTTTTTGTGGTTGTAGGGGCTGTTGATTGGAGTACACTAAAACAAACCTGATCTCTCTAGGACATTCAGAAGCCAAGTTATAAGCCCACAAAGGTGTAACTGGACTACTTCTTTAAATTGACACCAGATCCGGTGACCTTTGGGACATGGTTTGACCCCCTTAGGAAAGTGCTATCATCATGAAACGTTCAGATCACTTACAACTCAATAGATTCTACCTTCTTGTAACGTTTCAGCCTGATTGGAATTTGTTTTCACACAAATGGACCCAGAATGATGTGAAATTGTGCTTCGTGCAACATAATTCTGGGTGCCATTTACAAACCATAAGTGCTAATGACTCCTTTCCTTTTTAAGATTGTAAGGGCTGTTGATTGGAGTACACTAAAACAAACCTGACCTCTCTAGGACATTCAGAAGCCAAGTTATAAGCCCACAAAGGTGTAACTGGACTACTTCTTTAAAGTGACACCAGGCCCGGTGACCTTTGGGACATGGTTTGACCCCCTATAGGAATGTGCGATCATCATGAAATGTTCAGATCACTTACAACTCAATAGATTCTACCTTCTTGTAACGTTTCAGCCTGATTGGACCTTGTTTTCACACAAATGGACGCAGAATGATGTGAAATTGTGCTTCGTGCAACATAATTCTGCGTGGTATTTACAAACCATAAGTGCTAATGACTCCATTCCTTTTTGTGGTTGTAGGGGCTGTTGATTGGAGTACAATAAATCAAACCTGATCTCTCTAGGACATTCACAAGCCAAGTTATAAGCCCACAAATGTGTAACTGGACCACTTCTTTAAATTGACACCAGATCCGGTGACCTTTGGGACATGGTTTGACCCCCTATAGGAATGTGCGATCATCATGAAATGTTCAGATCACTTACAACTCAATAGATTCTACCTTCTTGTAACGTTTCAGCCTGATTGGACCTTGTTTTTACACAAATGGACCCAGAATGATGTGAAATTGTGCTTCGTGCAACATAATTCTGGGTGCCATTTACAAACCATAAGTGCTAATGACTCCATTCCTTTTTGTGATTGTAAGGGCTGTTGATTGGAGTACACTAAAACAAACCTGACCTCTCTAGGACATTCAGAAGCCAAGTTATAAGCCCACAAAGGTGTAACTGGACTACTTCTTTAAAGTGACACCAGATCCGGTGACCTTTGGGACATGGTTTGACCCCCTTAGGAAAGTGCTATCATCATGAAACGTTCAGATCACTTACAACTCAATAGATTCTACCTTCTTGTAACGTTTCAGCCTGATTGGAATTTGTTTTCACACAAATGGACCCAGAATGATGTGAAATTGTGCTTCGTGCAACATAATTCTGCGTGGTATTTACAAACCATAAGTGCTAATGACTCCATTCCTTTTTGTGGTTGTAGGGGCTGTTGATTGGAGTACAATAAATCAAACCTGATCTCTCTAGGACATTCACAAGCCAAGTTATAAGCCCACAAATGTGTAACTGGACCACTTCTTTAAATTGACACCAGATCCGGTGACCTTTGGGACATGGTTTGACCCCCTATAGGAATGTGCGATCATCATGAAATGTTCAGATCACTTACAACTCAATAGATTCTACCTTCTTGTAACGTTTCAGCCTGATTGGACCTTGTTTTCACACAAATGGACCCAGAATGATGTGAAATTGTGCTTCGTGCAACATAATTCTGGGTGCCATTTACAAACCATAAGTGCTAATGACTCCATTCCTATTTGGGGTAATGGGGGCTGTTAATTGGAGTACTCTAAAACAAACCTGACCTCTCTAGGATATTCAGAAGCCAAGTTATAATCCCACAAATGTGTAACTGGACTACTTCTTTAAAGTGTCACCAGGCCCGGTGACCTTTGGGACATTGTTTGACCCCCTATAGGAATGTGCGATCATCATGAAACGTTCAGATCACTTACAACTCAATAGATTCTACCTTCCTGTAACGTTTCAGCCTGATTGGACCTTGTTTTCACATAAATGGACCCAGAATGATGTGAAATTGTGCTTCGTGCAACATAATTCTGGGTGCCATTTAAAAACCATAAGTGCTAATGACTCCATTCCTTTTTGTGGTTGTAGGGGCTGTTATTTGGAGTACACTAAAACAAACCTGATCTCTCTAGGACATTCAGAAGCCAAGTTATAAGCCCACAAAGGTGTAACTGGACTACTTCTTTAAATTGACACCAAATCCGGTGACCTTTGGGACATGGTTTGACCCCCTTAGGAAAGTGCTATCATCATGAAACGTTCAGATCACTTACAACTCAATAGATTCTACCTTCCTGTAATGTTTCTGCCTGATTGGACCTTGTTTTCACACAAATGAACCCAGAATGATGTGAAATTGTGCTTCGTGCAACATAATTCTGGGTGCCATTTACAAACCATAAGTGCTAATGACTCCATTCCTATTTGGGGTAATGGGGGCTGTTAATTGGAGTACTCTAAAACAAACCTGACCTCTCTAGGATATTCAGAAGCCAAGTTATAATCCCACAAATGTGTAACTGGACTACTTCTTTAAAGTGTCACCAGGCCCGGTGACCTTTGGGACATTGTTTGACCCCCTATAGGAATGTGCGATCATCATGAAACGTTCAGATCACTTACAACTCAATAGATTCTACCTTCCTGTAACGTTTCAGCCTGATTGGACCTTGTTTTCACATAAATGGACCCAGAATGATGTGAAATTGTGCTTCGTGCAACATAATTCTGGGTGCCATTTAAAAACCATAAGTGCTAATGACTCCATTCCTTTTTGTGGTTGTAGGGGCTGTTATTTGGAGTACACTAAAACAAACCTGATCTCTCTAGGACATTCAGAAGCCAAGTTATAAGCCCACAAAGGTGTAACTGGACTACTTCTTTAAATTGACACCAAATCCGGTGACCTTTGGGACATGGTTTGACCCCCTTAGGAAAGTGCTATCATCATGAAACGTTCAGATCACTTACAACTCAATAGATTCTACCTTCCTGTAATGTTTCTGCCTGATTGGACCTTGTTTTCACACAAATGAACCCAGAATGATGTGAAATTGTGCTTCGTGCAACATAATTCTGGGTGCCATTTAAAAACCATAAGTGCTAATGACTCCATTCCTTTTTGAGGTAATAGGGGCTATTAATTGGAGTACTCTAAAACAAACCTGACCTCTCTAGGATATTCAGAAGCCAAGTTATAAGCCCACAAATGTGTAACTGGACTACTTCTTTAAAGTGACACCAGGCCCGGTGACCTTTGGGACATGGTTTGACCCCCTATAGGAATGTGCGATCATCATGAAACGTTCAGATCAACTACAACTCAATAGATTCTACCTTCTTGTAACGTTTCAGCCTGATTGGACCATGTTTTCACAAAAATGGACCCAGAATGATGTGAAATTGTGCTTCGTGCAACATAATTCTGGGTGCCATTTACAAACCATAAGTGCTAATGACTCCATTCCTTTTTGTGGTTGTAGGGGCTGTTGATTGGAGTACACTAAACGAAACCTGACCTCTCTAGGACATTCAGAAGCCAAGTTACAAGCCCACAAAGGTGTAACTGGACTACTTCTTTAAAGTGACACCAGGCTCGGTGACCTTTGGGACATGGTTTGACCCACTATAGGAATGTGCGATCATCATGAAACGTTCAGATCACTTACAACTCAATAGATTCTACCTTCTTGTAACGTTTCAGCCTGATTGGACCTTGTTTTCACACAAATGGACCCAGAATGATGTGAAATTGTGCTTCGTGCAACATAATTCTGGGTGCCATTTCCAAACCATAAGTGCTAATGACTCCATTCCTTTTTGTGGTTGTAGGGGCTGTTGATTGGAGTACACTAAAACAAACCTGATCTCTCTAGGACATTCAGAAGCCAAGTTATAAGCCCACAAAGGTGTAACTGGACTACTTCTTTAAATTGACACCAGATCCGGTGACCTTTGGGACATGGTTTGACCCCCTTAGGAAAGTGCTATCATCATGAAACGTTCAGATCACTTACAACTCAATAGATTCTACCTTCTTGTAACGTTTCAGCCTGATTGGAATTTGTTTTCACACAAATGGACCCAGAATGATGTGAAATTGTGCTTCGTGCAACATATTTCTGGGTGCCATTTACAAACCATAAGTGCTAATGACTCCATTCCTTTTTGTGGTTGTAAGGGCTGTTGATTGGAGTACACTAAAACAAACCTGACCTCTCTAGGACATTCAGAAGCCAAGTTATAAGCCCACAAAGGTGTAACTGGACTACTTCTTTAAAGTGACACCAGGCCCGGTGACCTTTGGGACATGGTTTGACCCCCTATAGGAATGTGCGATCATCATGAAATGTTCAGATCACTTACAACTCAATAGATTCTACCTTCTTGTAACGTTTCAGCCTGATTGGACCTTGTTTTCACACAAATGGACGCAGAATGATGTGAAATTGTGCTTCGTGCAACATAATTCTGCGTGGTATTTACAAACCATAAGTGCTAATGACTCCATTCCTTTTTGTGGTTGTAGGGGCTGTTGATTGGAGTACAGTAAATCAAACCTGATCTCTCTAGGACATTCACAAGCCAAGTTATAAGCCTACAAATGTGTAACTGGACCACTTCTTTAAATTGACACCAGATCCGGTGACCTTTGGGACATGGTTTGACCCCCTATAGGAATGTGCGATCATCATGAAATGTTCAGATCACTTAAAACTCAATAGATTCTACCTTCTTGTAACGTTTCAGCCTGATTGGACCTTGTTTTCACACAAATGGACCCAGAATGATGTGAAATTGTGCTTCGTGCAACATAATTCTGGGTGCCATTTACAAACCATAAGTGCTAATGACTCCATTCCTTTTTGTGGTTGTAGGGGCTGTTGATTGGAGTACACTAAAACAAACCTGACCTCTCTAGGACATTCAGAAGCCAAGTTATGAGGCCACAAAGGTGTAACTGGACTACTTCTTTAAAGTGACACCAGATCCGGTGACCTTTGGGACATGGCTTGACCCCCTATAGGAATGTGCGATCATCATGAAACGTTCAGATCACTTACAAATAAATTGATTCTACCTTCTTGTAACATTTCAGCCTGATTGGACCTTGTTTTCACACAAATGGACCCAGAATGATGTGAAATTGTGCTTCGTGCAACATAATTCTGGGTGCCATTTACAAACCATAAGTGCTAATGACTCCATTCCTATTTGGGGTAATGGGGGCTGCTAATTGGAGTACTCTAAAACAAACCTGACCTCTCTAGGATATTCAGAAGCCAAAATATAATCACACAAATGTGTAACTGGACTACTTCTTTAAAGTGTCACCAGGCCCGGTGACCTTTGGGACATGGTTTGACCCCCTATAGGAATGTGCGATCATCATGAAACGTTCAGATCACTTACAACTCAATAGATTCTACCTTCCTGTAACGTTTCAGCCTGATTGGACCTTGTTTTCACATAAATGGAGCCAGAATGATGTGAAATTGTGCTTCGTGCAACATAATTCTGGGTGCCATTTAAAAACCATACGTGCTAATGACTCCATTCCTTTTTGTGGTTGTAGGGGCTGTTAATTGGAGTACACTAAAACAAACCTGATCTCTCTAGGACATTCAGAATCCAAGTTATAAGCCCACAAAGGTGTAACTGGACTACTTCTTTAAATTGACACCAGATACTGTGACCTTTGGGACATGGTTTGACCCCCTTAGGAAAGTGCTATCATCATGAAATGTTCAGATCACTTACAACTCAATAGATTCTACCTTCCTGTAATGTTTCTGCCTGATTGGACCTTGTTTTCACACAAATGAACCCAGAATGATGTGAAATTGTGCTTCGTGCAACATAATTCTGGGTGCCATTTAAAAACCATAAGTGCTAATGACTCCATTCCTTTTTGAGGTAATAGGGGCTATTAATTGGAGTACTCTAAAACAAACCTGACCTCTCTAGGATATTCAGAAGCCAAGTTATAAGCCCACAAATGTGTAACTGGACTACTTCTTTAAAGTGACACCAGGCCCGGTGACCTTTGGGACATGGTTTGACCCCCTATAGGAATGTGCGATCATCATGAAACGTTCAGATCAACTACAACTCAATAGATTCTACCTTCTTGTAACGTTTCAGCCTGATTGGACCTTGTTTTCACAAAAATGGACCCAGAATGATGTGAAATTGTGCTTCGTGCAACATAATTCTGGGTGCCATTTACAAACCATAAGTGCTAATGACTCCATTCCTTTTTGTGGTTGTAGGGGCTGTTGATTGGAGTACACTAAACCAAACCTGACCTCTCTAGGACATTCAGAAGCCAAGTTACAAGCCCACAAAGGTGTAACTGGACTACTTCTTTAAAGTGACACCAGGCTCGGTGACCTTTGGGACATGGTTTGACCCACTATAGGAATGTGCGATCATCATGAAACGTTCAGATCACTTACAACTCAATAGATTCTACCTTCTTGTAACGTTTCAGCCTGATTGGACCTTGTTTTCACACAAATGGACCCAGAATGATGTGAAATTGTGCTTCGTGCAACATAATTCTGGGTGCCATTTCCAAACCATAAGTGCTAATGACTCCATTCCTTTTTGTGGTTGTAGGGGCTGTTGATTGGAGTACACTAAAACAAACCTGATCTCTCTAGGACATTCAGAAGCCAAGTTATAAGCCCACAAAGGTGTAACTGGACTACTTCTTTAAATTGACACCAGATCCGGTGACCTTTGGGACATGGTTTGACCCCCTTAGGAAAGTGCTATCATCATGAAACGTTCAGATCACTTACAACTCAATAGATTCTACCTTCTTGTAACGTTTCAGCCTGATTGGAATTTGTTTTCACACAAATGGACCCAGAATGATGTGAAATTGTGCTTCGTGCAACATATTTCTGGGTGCCATTTACAAACCATAAGTGCTAATGACTCCATTCCTTTTTGTGGTTGTAAGGGCTGTTGATTGGAGTACACTAAAACAAACCTGACCTCTCTAGGACATTCAGAAGCCAAGTTATAAGCCCACAAAGGTGTAACTGGACTACTTCTTTAAAGTGACACCAGGCCCGGTGACCTTTGGGACATGGTTTGACCCCCTATAGGAATGTGCGATCATCATGAAATGTTCAGATCACTTACAACTCAATAGATTCTACC
The DNA here is from genome assembly GCF_043380555.1 of Nothobranchius furzeri. Lineage (NCBI taxonomy): Eukaryota > Metazoa > Chordata > Actinopteri > Cyprinodontiformes > Nothobranchiidae > Nothobranchius > Nothobranchius furzeri. The sequence goes on from NC_091746.1 coordinate 32,408,494, forward strand.
TTCTTGTAACGTTTCAGCCTGATTGGACCTTGTTTTCACACAAATGGACGCAGAATGATGTGAAATTGTGCTTCGTGCAACATAATTCTGCGTGGTATTTACAAACCATAAGTGCTAATGACTCCATTCCTTTTTGTGGTTGTAGGGGCTGTTGATTGGAGTACAATAAATCAAACCTGATCTCTCTAGGACATTCACAAGCCAAGTTATAAGCCTACAAATGTGTAACTGCACCACTTCTTTAAATTGACACCAGATCCGGTGACCTTTGGGACATGGTTTGACCCCTATAGGAATGTGCGATCATCATGAAATGTTCAGATCACTTACAACTCAATATATTCTACCTTCTTGTAACGTTTCAGCCTGATTGGACCTTGTTTTCACACAAATGGACCCAGAATGATGTGAAATTGTGCTTCGTGCAACATAATTCTGGGTGCCATTTACAAACCATAAGTGCTAATGACTCCATTCCTTTTTGTGGTTGTAGGGGCTGTTGATTGGAGTACACTAAAACAAACCTGACCTCTCTAGGACATTCAGAAGCCAAGTTATGAGGCCACAAAGGTGTAACTGGACTACTTCTTTAAAGTGACACCAGATCCGGTGACCTTTGGGACATGGTTTGACCCCCTATAGGAATGTGCGATCATCATGAAACGTTCAGATCACTTACAAATAAATTGATTCTACCTTCTTGTAACATTTCAGCCTGATTGGACCTTGTTTTCACACAAATGGACCCAGAATGATGTGAAATTGTGCTTCGTGCAACATAATTCTGGGTGCCATTTACAAACCATAAGTGCTAATGACTCCATTCCTATTTGGGGTAATGGGGGCTGCTAATTGGAGTACTCTAAAACAAACCTGACCTCTCTAGGATATTCAGAAGCCAAGTTATAATCCCACAAATGTGTAACTGGACTACTTCTTTAAAGTGTCACCAGGCCCGGTGACCTTTGGGACATGGTTTGACCCCCTATAGGAATGTGCGATCATCATGAAACGTTCAGATCACTTACAACTCAATAGATTCTACCTTCCTGTAACGTTTCAGCCTGATTGGACCTTGTTTTCACATAAATGGAGCCAGAATGATGTGAAATTGTGCTTCGTGCAACATAATTCTGGGTGCCATTTAAAAACCATACGTGCTAATGACTCCATTCCTTTTTGTGGTTGTAGGGGCTGTTATTTGGAGTACACTAAAACAAACCTGATCTCTCTAGGACATTCAGAAGCCAAGTTATAAGCCCACAAATGTGTAACTGGACTACTTCTTTAAAGTGTCACCAGGCCCGGTGACCTTTGGGACATTGTTTGACCCCCTATAGGAATGTGCGATCATCATGAAACGTTCAGATCACTTACAACTCAATAGATTCTACCTTCCTGTAACGTTTCAGCCTGATTGGACCTTGTTTTCACATAAATGGACCCAGAATGATGTGAAATTGTGCTTCGTGCAACATAATTCTGGGTGCCATTTAAAAACCATAAGTGCTAATGACTCCATTCCTTTTTGTGGTTGTAGGGGCTGTTATTTGGAGTACACTAAAACAAACCTGATCTCTCTAGGACATTCAGAAGCCAAGTTATAAGCCCACAAAGGTGTAACTGGACTACTTCTTTAAATTGACACCAAATCCGGTGACCTTTGGGACATGGTTTGACCCCCTTAGGAAAGTGCTATCATCATGAAACGTTCAGATCACTTACAACTCAATAGATTCTACCTTCCTGTAATGTTTCTGCCTGATTGGACCTTGTTTTCACACAAATGAACCCAGAATGATGTGAAATTGTGCTTCGTGCAACATAATTCTGGGTGCCATTTACAAACCATAAGTGCTAATGACTCCATTCCTATTTGGGGTAATGGGGGCTGTTAATTGGAGTACTCTAAAACAAACCTGACCTCTCTAGGATATTCAGAAGCCAAGTTATAATCCCACAAATGTGTAACTGGACTACTTCTTTAAAGTGTCACCAGGCCCGGTGACCTTTGGGACATTGTTTGACCCCCTATAGGAATGTGCGATCATCATGAAACGTTCAGATCACTTACAACTCAATAGATTCTACCTTCCTGTAACGTTTCAGCCTGATTGGACCTTGTTTTCACATAAATGGACCCAGAATGATGTGAAATTGTGCTTCGTGCAACATAATTCTGGGTGCCATTTAAAAACCATAAGTGCTAATGACTCCATTCCTTTTTGTGGTTGTAGGGGCTGTTATTTGGAGTACACTAAAACAAACCTGATCTCTCTAGGACATTCAGAAGCCAAGTTATAAGCCCACAAAGGTGTAACTGGACTACTTCTTTAAATTGACACCAAATCCGGTGACCTTTGGGACATGGTTTGACCCCCTTAGGAAAGTGCTATCATCATGAAACGTTCAGATCACTTACAACTCAATAGATTCTACCTTCCTGTAATGTTTCTGCCTGATTGGACCTTGTTTTCACACAAATGAACCCAGAATGATGTGAAATTGTGCTTCGTGCAACATAATTCTGGGTGCCATTTAAAAACCATAAGTGCTAATGACTCCATTCCTTTTTGAGGTAATAGGGGCTATTAATTGGAGTACTCTAAAACAAACCTGACCTCTCTAGGATATTCAGAAGCCAAGTTATAAGCCCACAAATGTGTAACTGGACTACTTCTTTAAAGTGACACCAGGCCCGGTGACCTTTGGGACATGGTTTGACCCCCTATAGGAATGTGCGATCATCATGAAACGTTCAGATCAACTACAACTCAATAGATTCTACCTTCTTGTAACGTTTCAGCCTGATTGGACCATGTTTTCACAAAAATGGACCCAGAATGATGTGAAATTGTGCTTCGTGCAACATAATTCTGGGTGCCATTTACAAACCATAAGTGCTAATGACTCCATTCCTTTTTGTGGTTGTAGGGGCTGTTGATTGGAGTACACTAAACGAAACCTGACCTCTCTAGGACATTCAGAAGCCAAGTTACAAGCCCACAAAGGTGTAACTGGACTACTTCTTTAAAGTGACACCAGGCTCGGTGACCTTTGGGACATGGTTTGACCCACTATAGGAATGTGCGATCATCATGAAACGTTCAGATCACTTACAACTCAATAGATTCTACCTTCTTGTAACGTTTCAGCCTGATTGGACCTTGTTTTCACACAAATGGACCCAGAATGATGTGAAATTGTGCTTCGTGCAACATAATTCTGGGTGCCATTTCCAAACCATAAGTGCTAATGACTCCATTCCTTTTTGTGGTTGTAGGGGCTGTTGATTGGAGTACACTAAAACAAACCTGATCTCTCTAGGACATTCAGAAGCCAAGTTATAAGCCCACAAAGGTGTAACTGGACTACTTCTTTAAATTGACACCAGATCCGGTGACCTTTGGGACATGGTTTGACCCCCTTAGGAAAGTGCTATCATCATGAAACGTTCAGATCACTTACAACTCAATAGATTCTACCTTCTTGTAACGTTTCAGCCTGATTGGAATTTGTTTTCACACAAATGGACCCAGAATGATGTGAAATTGTGCTTCGTGCAACATATTTCTGGGTGCCATTTACAAACCATAAGTGCTAATGACTCCATTCCTTTTTGTGGTTGTATAGGCTGTTGATTGGAGTACACTAAAACAAACCTGACCTCTCTAGGACATTCAGAAGCCAAGTTATAAGCCCACAAAGGTGTAACTGGACTACTTCTTTAAAGTGACACCAGGCCCGGTGACCTTTGGGACATGGTTTGACCCCCTATAGGAATGTGCGATCATCATGAAATGTTCAGATCACTTACAACTCAATAGATTCTACCTTCTTGTAACGTTTCAGCCTGATTGGACCTTGTTTTCACACAAATGGACGCAGAATGATGTGAAATTGTGCTTCGTGCAACATAATTCTGCGTGGTATTTACAAACCATAAGTGCTAATGACTCCATTCCTTTTTGTGGTTGTAGGGGCTGTTGATTGGAGTACAATAAATCAAACCTGATCTCTCTAGGACATTCACAAGCCAAGTTATAAGCCTACAAATGTGTAACTGGACCACTTCTTTAAATTGACACCAGATCCGGTGACCTTTGGGACATGGTTTGACCCCCTATAGGAATGTGCGATCATCATGAAATGTTCAGATCACTTAAAACTCAATAGATTCTACCTTCTTGTAACGTTTCAGCCTGATTGGACCTTGTTTTCACACAAATGGACCCAGAATGATGTGAAATTGTGCTTCGTGCAACATAATTCTGGGTGCCATTTACAAACCATAAGTGCTAATGACTCCATTCCTTTTTGTGGTTGTAGGGGCTGTTGATTGGAGTACACTAAAACAAACCTGACCTCTCTAGGACATTCAGAAGCCAAGTTATGAGGCCACAAAGGTGTAACTGGACTACTTCTTTAAAGTGACACCAGATCCGGTGACCTTTGGGACATGGTTTGACCCCCTATAGGAATGTGCGATCATCATGAAACGTTCAGATCACTTACAAATAAATTGATTCTACCTTCTTGTAACATTTCAGCCTGATTGGACCTTGTTTTCACACAAATGGACCCAGAATGATGTGAAATTGTGCTTCGTGCAACATAATTCTGGGTGCCATTTACAAACCATAAGTGCTAATGACTCCATTCCTATTTGGGGTAATGGGGGCTGCTAATTGGAGTACTCTAAAACAAACCTGACCTCTCTAGGATATTCAGAAGCCAAAATATAATCACACAAATGTGTAACTGGACTACTTCTTTAAAGTGTCACCAGGCCCGGTGACCTTTGGGACATGGTTTGACCCCCTATAGGAATGTGCGATCATCATGAAACGTTCAGATCACTTACAACTCAATAGATTCTACCTTCCTGTAACGTTTCAGCCTGATTGGACCTTGTTTTCACATAAATGGAGCCAGAATGATGTGAAATTGTGCTTCGTGCAACATAATTCTGGGTGCCATTTAAAAACCATACGTGCTAATGACTCCATTCCTTTTTGTGGTTGTAGGGGCTGTTAATTGGAGTACACTAAAACAAACCTGATCTCTCTAGGACATTCAGAATCCAAGTTATAAGCCCACAAAGGTGTAACTGGACTACTTCTTTAAATTGACACCAGATACTGTGACCTTTGGGACATGGTTTGACCCCCTTAGGAAAGTGCTATCATCATGAAATGTTCAGATCACTTACAACTCAATAGATTCTACCTTCCTGTAATGTTTCTGCCTGATTGGACCTTGTTTTCACACAAATGAACCCAGAATGATGTGAAATTGTGCTTCGTGCAACATAATTCTGGGTGCCATTTAAAAACCATAAGTGCTAATGACTCCATTCCTTTTTGAGGTAATAGGGGCTATTAATTGGAGTACTCTAAAACAAACCTGACCTCTCTAGGATATTCAGAAGCCAAGTTATAAGCCCACAAATGTGTAACTGGACTACTTCTTTAAAGTGACACCAGGCCCGGTGACCTTTGGGACATGGTTTGACCCCCTATAGGAATGTGCGATCATCATGAAACGTTCAGATCAACTACAACTCAATAGATTCTACCTTCTTGTAACGTTTCAGCCTGATTGGACCTTGTTTTCACAAAAATGGACCCAGAATGATGTGAAATTGTGCTTCGTGCAACATAATTCTGGGTGCCATTTACAAACCATAAGTGCTAATGACTCCATTCCTTTTTGTGGTTGTAGGGGCTGTTGATTGGAGTACACTAAACCAAACCTGACCTCTCTAGGACATTCAGAAGCCAAGTTACAAGCCCACAAAGGTGTAACTGGACTACTTCTTTAAAGTGACACCAGGCTCGGTGACCTTTGGGACATGGTTTGACCCACTATAGGAATGTGCGATCATCATGAAACGTTCAGATCACTTACAACTCAATAGATTCTACCTTCTTGTAACGTTTCAGCCTGATTGGACCTTGTTTTCACACAAATGGACCCAGAATGATGTGAAATTGTGCTTCGTGCAACATAATTCTGGGTGCCATTTCCAAACCATAAGTGCTAATGACTCCATTCCTTTTTGTGGTTGTAGGGGCTGTTGATTGGAGTACACTAAAACAAACCTGATCTCTCTAGGACATTCAGAAGCCAAGTTATAAGCCCACAAAGGTGTAACTGGACTACTTCTTTAAATTGACACCAGATCCGGTGACCTTTGGGACATGGTTTGACCCCCTTAGGAAAGTGCTATCATCATGAAACGTTCAGATCACTTACAACTCAATAGATTCTACCTTCTTGTAACGTTTCAGCCTGATTGGAATTTGTTTTCACACAAATGGACCCAGAATGATGTGAAATTGTGCTTCGTGCAACATATTTCTGGGTGCCATTTACAAACCATAAGTGCTAATGACTCCATTCCTTTTTGTGGTTGTAAGGGCTGTTGATTGGAGTACACTAAAACAAACCTGACCTCTCTAGGACATTCAGAAGCCAAGTTATAAGCCCACAAAGGTGTAACTGGACTACTTCTTTAAAGTGACACCAGGCCCGGTGACCTTTGGGACATGGTTTGACCCCCTATAGGAATGTGCGATCATCATGAAATGTTCAGATCACTTACAACTCAATAGATTCTACCTTCTTGTAACGTTTCAGCCTGATTGGACCTTGTTTTCACACAAATGGACGCAGAATGATGTGAAATTGTGCTTCGTGCAACATAATTCTGCGTGGTATTTACAAACCATAAGTGCTAATGACTCCATTCCTTTTTGTGGTTGTAGGGGCTGTTGATTGGAGTACAATAAATCAAACCTGATCTCTCTAGGACATTCACAAGCCAAGTTATAAGCCTACAAATGTGTAACTGGACCACTTCTTTAAATTGACACCAGATCCGGTGACCTTTGGGACATGGTTTGACCCCCTATAGGAATGTGCGATCATCATGAAATGTTCAGATCACTTACAACTCAATAGATTCTACCTTCTTGTAACGTTTCAGCCTGATTGGACCTTGTTTTCACACAAATGGACCCAGAATGATGTGAAATTGTGCTTCGTGCAACATAATTCTGGGTGCCATTTACAAACCATAAGTGCTAATGACTCCATTCCTTTTTGTGGTTGTAGGGGCTGTTGATTGGAGTACACTAAAACAAACCTGACCTCTCTAGGACATTCAGAAGCCAAGTTATGAGGCCACAAAGGTGTAACTGGACTACTTCTTTAAAGTGACACCAGATCCGGTGACCTTTGGGACATGGTTTGACCCCCTATAGGAATGTGCGATCATCATGAAACGTTCAGATCACTTACAAATAAATTGATTCTACCTTCTTGTAACATTTCAGCCTGATTGGACCTTGTTTTCACACAAATGGACCCAGAATGATGTGAAATTGTGCTTCGTGCAACATAATTCTGGGTGCCATTTACAAACCATAAGTGCTAATGACTCCATTCCTATTTGGGGTAATGGGGGCTGCTAATTGGAGTACTCTAAAACAAACCTGACCTCTCTAGGATATTCAGAAGCCAAGTTATAATCCCACAAATGTGTAACTGGACTACTTCTTTAAAGTGTCACCAGGCCCGGTGACCTTTGGGACATGGTTTGACCCCCTATAGGAATGTGCGATCATCATGAAACGTTCAGATCACTTACAACTCAATAGATTCTACCTTCCTGTAACGTTTCAGCCTGATTGGACCTTGTTTTCACATAAATGGAGCCAGAATGATGTGAAATTGTGCTTCGTGCAACATAATTCTGGGTGCCATTTAAAAACCATACGTGCTAATGACTCCATTCCTTTTTGTGGTTGTAGGGGCTGTTAATTGGAGTACACTAAAACAAACCTGATCTCTCTAGGACATTCAGAATCCAAGTTATAAGCCCACAAAGGTGTAACTGGACTACTTCTTTAAATTGACACCAGATACTGTGACCTTTGGGACATGGTTTGACCCCCTTAGGAAAGTGCTATCATAATGAAATGTTCAGATCACTTACAACTCAATAGATTCTACCTTCCTGTAATGTTTCTGCCTGATTGGACCTTGTTTTCACACAAATGAACCCAGAATGATGTGAAATTGTGCTTTGTGCAACATAATTCTGGGTGCCATTTAAAAACCATAAGTGCTAATGACTCCATTCCTTTTTGAGGTAATAGGGGCTATTAATTGGAGTACTCTAAAACAAACCTGACCTCTCTAGGATATTCAGAAGCCAAGTTATAAGCCCACAAATGTGTAACTGGACTACTTCTTTAAAGTGTCACCAGGCCCGGTGACCTTTGGGACATGGTTTGACCCCCTATAGGAATGTGCGATCATCATGAAACGTTCAGATCACTTACAACTCAATAGATTCTACCTTCATGTAATGTTTCAGCCTGATTGGACCTTGTTTTCACATAAATGGACCCAGAATGATGTGAAATTGTGCTTCGTGCAACATAATTCTGGGTGCCATTTAAAAACCATAAGTGCTAATGACTCCATTCCTTTTTGAGGTAATAGGGGCTATTAATTGGAGTACTCTAAAACAAACCTGACCTCTCTAGGATATTCAGAAGCCAAGTTATAAGCCCACAAATGTGTAACTGGACTACTTCTTTAAAGTGACACCAGGCCCGGTGACCTTTGGGACATGGTTTGACCCCCTATAGGAATGTGCGATCATCATGAAACGTTCAGATCACTTACAACTCAATAGATTCTACCTTCTTGTAACGTTTCAGCCTGATTGGACCTTGTTTTCACACAAATGGACCCAGAATGATGTGAAATTGTGCTTCGTGCAACATAATTCTGGGTGCCATTTACAAACCATAAGTGCTAATGACTCCATTCCTTTTTGTGGTTGTAGGGGCTGTTGATTGGAGTACACTAAACCAAACCTGACCTCTCTAGGACATTCAGAAGCCAAGTTATAAGCCCACAAATGTGTAACTGGACTACTTCTTTAAATTGACACCAGATCCGGTGACCTTTGGGACATGGTTTGACCCCCTTAGGAAAGTGCTATCATCATGAAACGTTCAGATCACTTTCAACTCAATAGATTCTACCTTCTTGTAACGTTTCAGCCTGATTGGAATTTGTTTTCACACAAATGGACCCAGAATGATGTGAAATTGTGCTTTGTGCAACATAATTCTGGGTGCCATTTACAAACCATAAGTGCTAATGACTCCATTCCTTTTTGTGGTTGTAAGGGCTGTTGATTGGAGTACACTAAAACAAACCTGACCTCTCTAGGACATTCAGAAGCCAAGTTATAAGCCCACAAAGGTGTAACTGGACTACTTCTTTAAAGTGACACCAGGCCCGGTGACCTTTGGGACATGGTTTGACCCCCTATAGGAATGTGCGATCATCATGAAATGTTCAGATCACTTACAACTCAATAGATTCTACCTTCTTGTAAAGTTTCAGCCTGATTGGACCTTGTTTTCACACAAATGGACGCAGAATGATGTGAAATTGTGCTTCGTGCAACATAATTCTGGGTGATATTTACAAACCATAAGTGCTAATGACTCCATTCCTTTTTGTGGTTGTAGGGGCTGTTGATTGGAGTACAATAAATCAAACCTGATCTCTCTAGGACATTCACAAGCCAAGTTATAAGCCCACAAATGTGTAACTGGACCACTTCTTTAAATTGACACCAGATCCGGTGACCTTTGGGACATGGTTTGACCCCCTATAGGAATGTGCGATCATCATGAAATGTTCAGATCACTTACAACTCAATAGATTCTACCTTCTTGTAACGTTTCAGCCTGATTGGACCTTGTTTTCACACAAATGAACCCAGAATGATGTGAAACTGTGCTTCGTGCAACATAATTCTGGGTGCCATTTACAAACCATAAGTGCTAATGACTCCATTCCTATTTGGGGTAATGGGGGCTGTTAATTGGAGTACTCTAAAACAAACCTGACCTCTCTAGGATATTCAGAAGCCAAGTTATAATCCCACAAATGTGTAACTGGACTACTTCTTTAAAGTGTCAGGAGGCCCGGTGACCTTTGGGACATGGTTTGACCCCCTATAGGAATGTGCGATCATCATGAAACGTTCAGATTACTTACAACTCAATAGATTCTACCTTCCTGTAACGTTTCAGCCTGATTGGACCTTGTTTTCACATAAATGGACCCAGAATGATGTGAAATTGTGCTTCGTGCAACATAATTCTGGGTGCCATTTAAAAACCATAAGTGCTAATGACTCCATTCCTTTTTGTGGTTGTAGGGGCTGTTAATTGGAGTACACTAAAACAAACCTGATCTCTCTAGGACATTCAGAAGCCAAGTTATAAGCCCACAAAGGTGTAACTGGACTACTTCTTTAAATTGACACCAGATCCGGTGACCTTTGGGACATGGTTTGACCCCCTTAGGAAAGTGCTATCATCATGAAACGTTCAGATCACTTACAACTCAATAGATTCTACCTTCTTGTAATGTTTCAGCCTGATTGGACCTTGTTTTCACACAAATGGACCCAGAATGATGTGAAATTGTGCTTCGTGCAACATAATTCTGGGTGCCATTTACAAACCATAAGTGCTAATGACTCCATTCCTTTTTGTGGTTGTAGGGACTGTTGATTGGAGTACACTAAACCAAACCTGACCTCTCTAGGACATTCAGAAGCCAAGTTACAAGCCCACAAAGGTGTAACTGGACTACTTCTTTAAAGTGACACCAGGCTCGGTGACCTTTGGGACATGGTTTGACCCACTATAGGAATGTGCGATCATCATGAAACGTTCAGATCACTTACAACTAAATAGATTCTACCTTCTTGTAACGTTTCAGCCTGATTGGACCTTGTTTTCACACAAATGGACGCAGAATGATGTGAAATTGTGCTTCGTGCAACATAATTCTGGGTGCCATTTACAAACCATAAGTGCTAATGACTCCATTCCTTTTTTTGGTTGTAGGGGCTGTTGATTGGAGTACACTAAAACAAACCTGATCTCTCTAGGACATTCAGAAGCCAAGTTATAAGCCCACAAAGGTGTAACTGGACTACTTCTTTAAAGTGACACCAGGCCCGGTGACCTTTGGGACATGGTTTGACCCCCTATAGGAATGTGCGATCATCATGAAACGTTCAGATCACTTACAACTCAATAGATTCTACCTTCTTGTAACGTTTCAGCCTGATTGGACCTTGTTTTCACACAAATGGACGCAGAATGATGTGAAATTGTGCTTCGTGCAACATAATTCTGGGTGCTATTTACAAACCATAAGTGCTAATGACTCCATTCCTTTTTGTGGTTGTAGGGGCTGTTGATTGGAGTACACTAAATCAAACCTGATCTCTCTAGGACATTCAGAAGCCAAGTTACAAGCCCACAAAGGTGTAACTGGACTACTTCTTTAAAGTGACACCAGGCTCGGTGACCTTTGGGACATGGTTTGACCCACTATAGGAATGTGCGATCATCATGAAACGTTCAGATCACTTACAACTAAATAGATTCTACCTTCTTGTAACGTTTCAGCCTGATTGGACCTTGTTTTCACACAAATGGACGCAGAATGATGTGAAATTGTGCTTCGTGCAACATAATTCTGGGTGCCATTTACAAACCATAAGTGCTAATGACTCCATTCCTTTTTTTGGTTGTAGGGGCTGTTGATTGGAGTACACTAAAACAAACCTGATCTCTCTAGGACATTCAGAAGCCAAGTTATAAGCCCACAAAGGTGTAACTGGACTACTTCTTTAAAGTGACACCAGGCCCGGTGACCTTTGGGACATGGTTTGACCCCCTATAGGAATGTGCGATCATCATGAAACGTTCAGATCACTTACAACTCAATAGATTCTACCTTCCTGTAATGTTTCAGCCTGATTGGACCTTGTTTTCACATAAATGGACCCAGAATGATGTGAAATTGTGCTTCGTGCAACATAATTCTGGGTGCCATTTAAAAACCATAAGTGCTAATGACTCCATTCCTTTTTGTGGTTGTAGGGGCTGTTAATTGGAGTACACTAAAACAAACCTGATCTCTCTAGGACATTCAGAAGCCAAGTTATAAGCCCACAAAGGTGTAACTGGACTACTTCTTTAAATTGACACCAGATCCGGTGACCTTTGGGACATGGTTTGACCCCCTTATGAAATTGCTATCATCATGAAACGTTCAGATCACTTACAACTCAATAGATTCTACCTTCCTGTAATGTTTCTGCCTGATTGGACCTTGTTTTCACACAAATGAACCCAGAATGATGTGAAATTGTGCTTCGTGCAACATAATTCTGGGTGCCATTTAAAAACCATAAGTGCTAATGACTCCATTCCTTTTTGAGGTAATAGGGGCTATTAATTGGAGTACTCTAAAACAAACCTGACCTCTCTAGGATATTCAGAAGCCAAGTTATAAGCCCACAAATGTGTAACTGGACTACTTCTTTAAAGTGACACCAGGCCCGGTGACCTTTGGGACATGGTTTGACCCCCTATAGGAATGTGCGATCATCATGAAACGTTCAGATCACTTACAACTCAATAGATTCTACCTTCTTGTAACGTTTCAGCCTGATTGGAATTTGTTTTCACACAAATGGACCCAGAATGATGTGAAATTGTGCTTCGTGCAACATAATTCTGGGTGCCATTTACAAACCATAAGTGCTAATGACTCCATTCCTTTTTGTGGTTGTAAGGGCTGTTGATTGGAGTACACTAAAACAAACCTGACCTCTCTAGGACATTCAGAAGCCAAGTTATAAGCCCACAAAGGTGTAACTGGACTACTTCTTTAAATTGACACCAGATCCGGTGACCTTTGGGACATGGTTTGACCCCCTTATGAAATTGCTATCATCATGAAACGTTCAGATCACTTACAACTCAATAGATTCTACCTTCCTGTAATGTTTCTGCCTGATTGGACCTTGTTTTCACACAAATGAACCCAGAATGATGTGAAATTGTGCTTCGTGCAACATAATTCTGGGTGCCATTTAAAAACCATAAGTGCTAATGACTCCATTCCTTTTTGAGGTAATAGGGGCTATTAATTGGAGTACTCTAAAACAAACCTGACCTCTCTAGGATATTCAGAAGCCAAGTTATAAGCCCACAAATGTGTAACTGGACTACTTCTTTAAAGTGACACCAGGCCCGGTGACCTTTGGGACATGGTTTGACCCCCTATAGGAATGTGCGATCATCATGAAACGTTCAGATCACTTACAACTCAATAGATTCTACCTTCTTGTAACGTTTCAGCCTGATTGGAATTTGTTTTCACACAAATGGACCCAGAATGATGTGAAATTGTGCTTCGTGCAACATAATTCTGGGTGCCATTTACAAACCATAAGTGCTAATGACTCCATTCCTTTTTGTGGTTGTAAGGGCTGTTGATTGGAGTACACTAAAACAAACCTGACCTCTCTAGGACATTCAGAAGCCAAGTTATAAGCCCACAAAGGTGTAACTGGACCACTTCTTTAAATTGACACCAGATCCGGTGACCTTTGGGACATGGTTTGACCCACTATAGGAATGTGCGATCATCATGAAATGTTCAGATCACTTACAACTCAATAGATTCTACCTTCTTGTAACGTTTCAGCCTGATTGGACCTTGTTTTCACACAAATGGACCCAGAATGATGTGAAATTGTGCTTCGTGCAACATAATTCTGGGTGCCATTTACAAACCATAAGTGCTAATGACTCCATCCCTTTTTGTGGTTGTAGGGGCTGTTGATTGGAGTACACTAAAACAAACCTGACCTCTCTAGGACATTCAGAAGCCAAGTTATGAGGCCACAAAGGTGTAACTGGACTACTTCTTTAAAGTGACACCAGATTCGGTGACCTTTGGGACATGGTTTGACCCCCTATAGGAATGTGCGATCATCATGAAACGTTCAGATCACTTACAAATAAATTGATTCTACCTTCTTGTAACGTTTCAGCCTGATTGGACCTTGTTTTCACACAAATGGACCCAGAATGATGTGAAATTGTGCTTCGTGCAACATAATTCTGGGTGCCATTTACAAATCATGAGTGCTAATGACTCCATTCCTATTTGGGGTAATGGGGGCTGTTAATTGGAGTACTCTAAAACAAACCTGACCTCTCTAGGATATTCAGAAGCCAAGTTATTATCCCACAAATGTGTAACTGGACTACTTCTTTAAAGTGTCACCAGGCCCGGTGACCTTTGGGACATGGTTTGACCCCCTATAGGAATGTGCGATCATCATGAAACGTTCAGATCACTTACAACTCAATAGATTCTACCTTCCTGTAACGTTTCAGCCTGATTGGACCTTGTTTTCACATAAATGGACCCAGAATGATGTGAAATTGTGCTTCGTGCAACATAATTCTGGGTGCCATTTAAAAACCATAAGTGCTAATGACTCCATTCCTTTTTGTGGTTGTAGGGGCTGTTAATTGGAGTACACTAAAACAAACCTGATCTCTCTAGGACATTCAGAAGCCAAGTTATAAGCCCACAAAGGTGTAACTGGACTACTTCTTTAAATTGACACCAGATCCGGTGACCTTTGGGACATGGTTTGACCCCCTTAGGAAAGTGCTATCATCATGAAACGTTCAGATCACTTACAACTCAATAGATTCTACCTTCTTGTAACGTTTCAGCCTGATTGGACCTTGTTTTCACACAAATGGACCCAGAATGATGTGAAATTGTGCTTCGTGCAACATAATTCTGGGTGCCATTTACAAACCATAAGTGCTAATGACTCCATTCCTTTTTGTGTTTGTAGGGGCTGTTGATTGGAGTACACTAAACCAAACCTGACCTCTCTAGGACATTCAGAAGCCAAGTTACAAGCCCACAAAGGTGTAACTGGACTACTTCTTTAAAGTGACACCAGGCTCGGTGACCTTTGGGACATGGTTTGACCCACTATAGGAATGTGCGATCATCATGAAACGTTCAGATCACTTACAACTAAATAGATTCTACCTTCTTGTAACGTTTCCGCCTGATTGGACCTTGTTTTCACACAAATGGACGCAGAATGATGTGAAATTGTGCTTCGTGCAACATAATTCTGGGTGCCATTTACAAACCATAAGTGCTAATGACTCCATTCCTTTTTTTGGTTGTAGGGGCTGTTGATTGGAGTACACTAAAACAAACCTGATCTCTCTAGGACATTCAGAAGCCAAGTTATAAGCCCACAAAGGTGTAACTGGACTACTTCTTTAAAGTGACACCAGGCCCGGTGACCTTTGGGACATGGTTTGACCCCCTATAGGAATGTGCGATCATCATGAAACGTTCAGATCACTTACAACTCAATAGATTCTACCTTCTTGTAACGTTTCAGCCTGATTGGACCTTGTTTTCACACAAATGGACGCAGAATGATGTGAAATTGTGCTTCGTGCAACATAATTCTGGGTGCTATTTACAAACCATAAGTGCTAATGACTCCATTCCTTTTTGTGGTTGTAGGGGCTGTTGATTGGAGTACACTAAATCAAACCTGATCTCTCTAGGACATTCAGAATTCAAGTTATAAGCCCACAAATGTGTAACTGGACTACTTCTTTAAATTGACACCAGATCCGGTGACCTTTGGGACATGGTTTGACCCCCTTAGGAAAGTGCTATAATCATGAAACGTTCAGATCACTTACAACTCAATAGATTCTACCTTCCTGTAACGTTTCCGCCTGATTGGACCTTGTTTTCACACAAATGAACCCAGAATGATGTGAAATTGTGCTTCGTGCAACATAATTCTGGGTGCCATTTACAAACCATAAGTGCTAATGACTCCATTCCTTTTTGTGGTTGTAGGGGCTGTTGATTGGAGTACACTAAACCAAACCTGACCTCTCTAGGACATTCAGAAGCCAAGTTACAAGCCCACAAAGGTGTAACTGGACTACTTCTTTAAAGTGACACCAGGCTCGGTGACCTTTGGGACATGGTTTGACCCACTATAGGAATGTGCGATCATCATGAAACGTTCAGATCACTTACAACTAAATAGATTCTACCTTCTTGTAACGTTTCAGCCTGATTGGACCTTGTTTTCACACAAATGGACGCAGAATGATGTGAAATTGTGCTTCGTGCAACATAATTCTGGGTGCCATTTACAAACCATAAGTGCTAATGACTCCATTCCTTTTTTTGGTTGTAGGGGCTGTTGATTGGAGTACACTAAAACAAACCTGATCTCTCTAGGACATTCAGAAGCCAAGTTATAAGCCCACAAAGGTGTAACTGGACTACTTCTTTAAAGTGACACCAGGCCCGGTGACCTTTGGGACATGGTTTGACCCCCTATAGGAATGTGCGATCATCATGAAACGTTCAGATCACTTACAACTCAATAGATTCTACCTTCTTGTAACGTTTCAGCCTGATTGGACCTTGTTTTCACACAAATGGACGCAGAATGATGTGAAATTGTGCTTCGTGCAACATAATTCTGGGTGCTATTTACAAACCATAAGTGCTAATGACTCCATTCCTTTTTGTGGTTGTAGGGGCTGTTGATTGGAGTACACTAAATCAAACCTGATCTCTCTAGGACATTCAGAATTCAAGTTATAAGCCCACAAATGTGTAACTGGACTACTTCTTTAAATTGACACCAGATCCGGTGACCTTTGGGACATGGTTTGACCCCCTTAGGAAAGTGCTATAATCATGAAACGTTCAGATCACTTACAACTCAATAGATTCTACCTTCCTGTAACGTTTCCGCCTGATTGGACCTTGTTTTCACACAAATGAACCCAGAATGATGTGAAATTGTGCTTCGTGCAACATAATTCTGGTCGCCATTTAAAAACCATAAGCGCTAATGACTCCATTCCTTTTTGGGGTAATGGGGGCTGTTAATTGGAGTACTCTAAAACAAACCTGACCTCTCTAGGATATTCAGAAGCCAAGTTATAATCCCACAAATGTGTAACTGGACTACTTCTTTAAAGTGACACAAGGCCCGGTGACCTTTGGGACATGGTTTGACCCCCTATAGGAATGTGCGATCATCATGAAACGTTCAGATCACTTACAACTCAATAGATTCTACCTTCTTGTAACGATTCAGCCTGATTGGACCTTGTTTTCACACAAATGGACCCAGAATGATGTGAAATTGTGCTTCGTGCAACATAATTCTGGGTGCCATTTAAAAACCATAAGTGCTAATGACTCCATTCCTTTTTGTGGTTGTAGGGGCTGTTGATTGGAGTACACTAAAACAAACCTGATCTCTCTAGGACATTCAGAAGCCAAGTTATAAGCCCACAAAGGTGTAACTGGACTACTTCTTTAAATTGACACCAGATCCGGTGACCTTGGGGACATTGTTTGACCCCCTTTGGAAAGTGCTATCATCATGAAACGTTCAGATCACTTACAACTCAATAGATTCTACCTTCTTGTAACGTTTCAGCCTGATTGGACCTTGTTTTCACACAAATGGACCCAGAATGATGTGAAATTGTGCTTCGTGCAACATAATTCTGGGTGCCATTTACAAACCATAAGTGCTAATGACTCCATTCCTTTTTGGAGTAATGGGGGCTGTTAATTGGAGTACTCTAAAACAAACCTGACCTCTCTAGGATATTCAGAAGCCAAGTTTCAAGCCCACAACGGTGTAACTGAACTACTTCTTTAAAGTGACACGAGATCCGGTGAGGTAATGGGGGCTGTTAATTGGAGTTCTCTACAACAAAGCTGACCTCTCTAGGATATTCAGAAGCCAAGTTATAAGCCCACAAAGGTGTAACTGGACTACTTCTTTAAAGTGACACCAGATCCGGTGACCTTTGGGACATGGTTTGACCCCCTATAGGAATGTGCGATCATCATGAAACGTTCAGATCACTTACAAATGAATTTATTCTACCTTCTTGTAATGTTTCAGCATGATTGGACCTTGTTTTCACACAAATGGACCCAGAATGATGTGAAATTGTGCTTCGTGCAACATAATTCTGGGTGCCATTTAAAAACCATAAGCGCTAATGACTCCATTCCTATTTGGGGTAATGGGGGATGTTAATTGGAGTACTCTAAAACAAACCTGAC
Organism: Nothobranchius furzeri; assembly: GCF_043380555.1. NCBI lineage: Eukaryota > Metazoa > Chordata > Actinopteri > Cyprinodontiformes > Nothobranchiidae > Nothobranchius > Nothobranchius furzeri. The sequence continues at coordinate 32,426,587 of NC_091746.1, forward strand.
CTCTCTAGGATATTCAGAAGCCAAGTTATAATCCCACAATTGTGTAACTGGACTACTTCTTTAAAGTGACACCAGGCCCGGTGACCTTTGGGACATGGTTTGACCCCCTATAGGAATGTGCGATCATCATGAAACGTTCAGATCACTTACAACTCAATAGATTCTACCTTCTTTTAACGTTTCAGCCTGATTGGACCTTGTTTTCACACAAATGGACCCAGAATGATGTGAAATTGTGCTTCGTGCAACATAATTCTGGGTGCCATTTACAAACCATAAGTGCTAATGACTCCATTCCTTTTTGTGGTTGTAGGGGCTGTTGACTGGAGTACACTAAAACAAACCTGATCTCTCTAGGACATTCAGAAGCCAAGTTATAAGCCCACAAAGGTGTAACTGGACTACTTCTTTAAATTGACACCAGATCCGTTGACCTTTGGGACATGGTTTGACCCCCTTAGGAAAGTGCTATCATCATGAAACGTTCAGATCACTTACAACTCAATAGATTCTACCTTCCTGTAATGTTTCCGCCTGATTGGGCCTTGTTTTCACACAAATGAACCCAGAATGATGTGAAATTGTGCTTCGTGCAACATAATTCTGGGTGCCATTTAAAAACCATAAGCGCTAATGACTCCATTCCTATTTGGGGTAATGGGGGCTGTTGATTGGAGTACTCTAAATTAAACCTGACCTCTCTAGGATATTCAGAAGCCAAGTTATAAGCCCACAAAGGTGTAACTGCACTACTTCTTTAAAGTGACACCAGGCCCGGTGTCCTTTGGGACATGGTTTGACCCCCTATAGGAATGTGGGATCATCATGAAACATTCAGATCACTTACAACTCAATAGATTCTACCTTCTTGTAACTTTTCAGCCTGATTGGACCTTGTTTTCACACAAATGGACCCAGAATGATGTGAAATTGTGCTTCGTGCAACATAATTCTGGTTGCCATTTACAAACCATAAGTGTTAATGACTCCATTCCTTTTTGTGGTTGTAGGGGCTGTTGATTGGAGTACACTAAAACAAACCTGACCTCTCTAGGACATTCAGAAGCCAAGTTATAAGCCCACAAAGGTGTAACTGGACTACTTCTTTAAAGTGACACCAGGCCCGGTGACCTTTGGGACATGGTTTGACCCCCTATAGGAATGTGCGATCATCATGAAACGTTCAGATCACTTACAACTCAATAGATTCTACCTTCTTGTAACGTTTCAGCCTGATTGGACCTTGTTTTCACACAAATGGACGCAGAATGATGTGAAATTGTGCTTCGTGCAACATAATTCTGGGTGCTTTTTACAAACCATAAGTGCTAATGACTCCATTCCTTTATGTGGTTGTAGGGGCTTTTGATTGGAGTACACTAAATGAAACCTGATCTCTCTAGGACATTCAGAAGCCAAGTTATAATCCCACAAATGTGTAACTGGACCACTTTAAATTGACACCAGATCCGGTGACCTTTGGGACATGGTTTGACCCCCTTAGGAAAGTGCTATCATCATGAAACGTTAAGATCACTTACAACTCAATAGATTCTACCTTCCTGTAATGTTTCCGCCTGATTGGACCTTGTTTTCACACAAATGAACCCAGAATGATGTGAAATTGTGCTTCGTGCAACATAATTCTGGGTGCCATTTAAAAACCATAAGCGCTAATGACTCCATTCCTATTTGGGGTAATGGGGGCTGTTAATTGGAGTACTCTAAAACAAACCTGACCTCTCTAGGATATTCAGAAGCCAAGTTATAATCCCACAAATGTGTAACTGGACTACTTCTTTAAAGTGACACCAGGCCCGGTGACCTTTGGGACATGGTTTGACCCCCTATAGGAATGTGCGATCATCATGAAACGTTCAGATCACTTACAACTCAATAGATTCTACCTTCTTTTAACGTTTCAGCCTGATTGGACCTTGTTTTCACACAAATGGACCCAGAATGATGTGAAATTGTGCTTCGTGCAACATAATTCTGGGTGCCATTTACAAACCATAAGTGCTAATGACTCCATTCCTTTTTGTGGTTGTAGGGGCTGTTGATTGGAGTACACTAAAACAAACCTGATCTCTCTAGGACATTCAGAAGCCAAGTTATAAGCCCACAAAGGTGTAACTGGACTACTTCTTTAAATTGACACCAGATCCGTTGACCTTTGGGACATGGTTTGACCCCCTTAGGAAAGTGCTATCATCATGAAACGTTCAGATCACTTACAACTCAATAGATTCTACCTTCCTGTAATGTTTCCGCCTGATTGGGCCTTGTTTTCACACAAATGAACCCAGAATGATGTGAAATTGTGCTTCGTGCAACATAATTCTGGGTGCCATTTAAAAACCATAAGCGCTAATGACTCCATTCCTATTTGGGGTAATGGGGGCTGTTGATTGGAGTACTCTAAATTAAACCTGACCTCTCTAGGATATTCAGAAGCCAAGTTATAAGCCCACAAAGGTGTAACTGCACTACTTCTTTAAAGTGACACCAGGCCCGGTGACCTTTGGGACATGGTTTGACCCCCTATAGGAATGTGGGATCATCATGAAACATTCAGATCACTTACAACTCAATAGATTCTACCTTCTTGTAACGTTTCAGCCTGATTGGACCTTGTTTTCACACAAATGGACCCAGAATGATGTGAAATTGTGCTTCGTGCAACATAATTCTGGGTGCCATTTACAAACCATAAGTGTTAATGACTCCATTCCTTTTTGTGGTTGTAGGGGCTGTTGATTGGAGTACATTAAAACAAACCTGATCTCTCTAGGACATTCAGAAGCCAAGTTATAAGCCCACAAATGTGTAACTGGACTACTTCTTTAAAGTGACACCAGATCCGGTGACCTTTGGGACATGGTTTGACCCCCTTAGGAATGTGCGATGATCATGAAACGTTCAGATCACTTACAACTCAATAGGTTCTACCTTCTTGTAAAGTTTCAGCCTGATTGGACCTTGTTTTCACACAAATGGACCCAGAATGATGTGAAATTGTGCTTTGTGTCACATAATTCTGGGTACCATTTAAAAACCATAAGTGCTAATGACTCCATTCCTTTTTGAGGTAATAGGGGCTGTTAATTGGAGTACTCTAAAACAAACCTGACCTCTCTAGGATATTCAGAAGCCAAGTTATAAGCCCACAAATGTGTAACTGGACTACTTCTTTAAAGTGACACCAGGCCCGGTGACATTTGGGACATGGTTTGACCCCCTTAGGAATGTGCGATCATCATGAAACGTTCAGATCACTTACAACTCAATAGATTCTACCTTCTTGTAACGTTTCAGCCTGATTGGACCTTGTTTTCACACAAATGGACCCAGAATGATGTGAAATTGTGCTTCGTGCAACATAATTCTGGGTGCCATTTAAAAATAATTAGTGCTAATGACTCCATTCCTTTTTGAGGTTATAGGGGCTGTTAACTGGAGTACTCTGAAGCAAACCTGATCACTCTAGGACATTCAGAAGCCAAGTTATAAGCCCACAAATGTGTCACTGGACTACTTCTTTAAATTTACACCAGATCCGGTGACCTTTGGGACATGGTTTGACCCCCTTAGGAAAGTGCTATCATCATGAAATGTTCAGATCACTTACAACTCAATAGATTCTACCTTCCTGTAACGTTTCAGCCTGATTGGACCTTGTTTTCACACAAATGAACCCAGAATTATGTGAAATTGTGCTTCGTGCAACATAATTCTGGGTGCCATTTAAAAACCATAAGTGCTAATGACTCCATTCCTTTTTGGGGTAATGGGGGCTGTTGATTGGAGTACTCTAAATTAAACCTGACCTCTCTAGGATATTCAGAAGCCAAGTTATAAGCCCACAAATGTGTAACTGCACTACTTCTTTAAAGTGACACTAGGCCCGGTGACCTTTGGGACATGGTTTGACCCCCCTTAGGAAAGTGCTATCTTAATGAAACATTCAGATCACTTACAACTCAATAGATTCTACCTTCCTGTAACGTTTTAGCCTGATTGGACCTTGTTTTCACACAATTGAACCCAGAAAGTTGTGAAATTGTGCTTCGTGCAACATAATTCTGGGTGCCATTTAAAAACCATAAGTGCTAATGACTCCATTCCTTTTTGGGGTAATGGGGGCTGTTAATTGGAGTACTCTAAATTAAACCTGACCTCTCTAGGATATTCAGAAGCCAAGTTATAAGCCCACAAAGGTGTAACTGCACTACTTCTTTAAAGTGACACCAGGCCCGGTGACCTTTGGGACATGGTTTGACCCCCTATAGGAATGTGCGATCATCATGAAACGTTCAGATCACTTACAACTCAATAGATTCTACCTTCTTGTAACGTTTCAGCATGAATGGACCTTGTTTTCACACAAATGGACCCAGAATGATGTGAAATCGTGCTTTTTGCAACATAATTATGGGTGCCATTTACAAACCATAAGTGCTAATGACTCCATTCCTTTTTGTGGTTGTAGGGGCTGTTGATTGGAGTACTCTGAAGCAAACCTGATCACTCTAGGACATTCAGAAGCCAAGTTATAAGCCCACAAATGTGTCACTGGACTACTTCTTTAAATTGACACCAGATCTGGTGACCTTTGGGACATGGTTTGACCCCCTTAGGAAAGTGCTATCATCATGAAATGTTCAGATCACTTACAACTCAATAGATTCTACCTTCCTGTAACGTTTCAGCCTGATTGGACCTTGTTTTCACACAAATGAACCCAGAATGATGTGAAATTGTGCTTCGTGCAACATAATTCTGGGTGCCATTTACAAACCATAAGTGCTAATGACTCCATTCCTTTTTGTGGTTGTAGGGGCTGTTGATTGGAGTACACTAAAACAAACCTGATCTCTCTAGAACATTCAGAAGCCAAGTTATAAGTCCACAAATGTGTAACTGGACTACTTCTTTAAAGTGACACCAGATCCGGTGACCTTTGGGACATGGTTTGACCGCCTATAGGAATGTGCGATCATCATGAAACGTTCAGATCACTTACAACTCAATAGATTCCACCTTCATGTAACGTTTCAGCCTGATTGGACCTTGTTTTCACACAAATGAACCCAGAATTATGTGAAATTGTGCTTCGTGCAACATAATTCTGGGTGCCATTTAAAAACCATAAGTGCTAATGACTCCATTCCTTTTTGGGGTAATGGGGGATGTTAATTGGAGTACTCTAAATTAAACCTGACCTCTCTAGGATATTCAGAAGCCAAGTTATATGCCCACAAATGTGTAACTGCACTACTTCTTTAAAGTGACACTAGGCCCGGTGACCTTTGGGACATGGTTTGACCCCCTATAGGAATGTGCGATCATCATGAAACGTTCAGATCACTTACAACTCAATGGATTCTACCTTCTACTAACGTTTCAGCCTGATTGGACCTTGTTTTCACACAAATGGACCCAGAATGATGTGAAATTGTGCTTCGTGCAACATAATTCTGGGTGCCATTTACAAACTATAAGTGCTAATGACTCCATTCCTTTTTGTGGTTGTAGGGGCTGTTAATTGGAGTACTCTAAAACAAACCTGACCTCTCTAGGGTATTCAGAAGCCAAGTTATAAGCCCACAAATGTGTAACTGGACTACTTCTTTAAAGTGACACCAGGCCCGGTGACCTTTGGGACATGGTTTGACCCCCTATAGGAATGTGCGATCATCATGAAACGTTCAGGTCATTTACAACTCAATAGATTCTACCTTCTTGTAACGTTTCAGCTTGATTGGACCTTGTTTTCACACAAATGAACCCAGAATGATGTGAAATTGTGCTTCGTGCAACATAATTCTGGGTGCCATTTAAAAACCATAAGTGCTAATGACTCCATTCCTTTTTGTGGTTGTAGGGGCTGTTGATTGGAGTACACTAAAACAAACCTGATCTCTCTAGGACATTTAGAAGCCAAGTTATAAGCCCACAAATGTGTAACTGGACTACTTCTTTATATTGACACCAGATCCGGTGACCTTTGGGACATGGTTTGACCCCCTTAGGAAAGTGCTATCATAATTAAACATTCAGATCACTTACAACTCAATAGATTCTACCTTCCTGTAACGTTTTAGCCTGATTGGACCTTGTTTTCACACAATTGAACCCAGAAAGTTGTGAAATTGTGCTTCGTGCAACATAATTCTGGGTGCCATTTAAAAACCATAAGTGCTAATGACTCCATTCCTTTTTGGGGTAATGGGGGCTGTTAATTGGAGTACTCTAAATTAAACCTGACCTCTCTAGGATATTCAGAAGCCAAGTTATAAGCCCACAAAGGTGTAACTGCACTACTTCTTTAAAGTGACACCAGGCCCGGTGACCTTTGGGACATGGTTTGACCCCCTATAGGAATGTGCGATCATCATGAAACGTTCAGATCACTTACAACTCAATGGATTCTACCTTCTACTAACGTTTCAGCCTGATTGGACCTTGTTTTCACACAAATGGACCCAGAATGATGTGAAATTGTGCTTCGTGCAACATAATTCTGGGTGCCATTTACAAACTATAAGTGCTAATGACTCCATTCCTTTTTGTGGTTGTAGGGGCTGTTAATTGGAGTACTCTAAAACAAACCTGACCTCTCTAGGGTATTCAGAAGCCAAGTTATAAGCCCACAAAGGTGTAACTGGACTACTTCTTTAAAGTGACACCAGGCCCGGTGACCGTTGGGACATGGTTTGACCCCCTATAGGAATTTGCGATCATCATGAAACGTTCAGATCACTTACAACTCAATAGATTCTACCTTCTTGTAACGTTTCAGCCTGATTGGACCTTGTTTTCACACAAATGGACCCAGAATGATGTGAAATTGTGCTTCGTGCAACATAATTCTGGGTGCCATTTCCAAACCATAAGTGCTAATGACTCCATTCCTTTTTGTGGTTGTAGGGGCTGTTGATTGGAGTACACTAAAACAAACCTGATCTCTCTAGGACATTCAGAAGCCAAGTTATAAGCCCACAAAGGTGTAACTGGACTACATCTTTAAATTGACACCAGATCCGGTGACCTTGGGGACATTGTTTGACCCCCTTAGGAAAGTGCTATCACCATGAAACGTTCAGACCACTTACAACTCAATAGATTCTACCTTCTTGAAACGTTTCAGCCTGATTGGACCTTGTTTTCACACAAATGGACCCAGAATGATGTGAAATTGTGCTTCGTGCAACATAATTCTGGGTGCCATTTACAAACCATAAGTGCTAATGACTCCATTCCTTTTTGTGGTTGTAGGGGCTGTTAATTGGAGTACTCTAAAACAAACCTGACCTCTCTAGGATGTTCAGAAGCCAAGTTATAAGCCCACAAAGGTGTAACTGGACTACTTCTTTAAAGTGACACCAGGCCCGGTGACCTTTGGGACATGGTTTGACCCCTATAGGAATGTGCGATCATCATGAAACGTTCAGATCACTTACAACTCAATAGATTCTACCTTCTTGTAACGTTTCAGCCTGATTGGACCTTGTTTTCACACAAATGGACCCAGAATGATGTGAAATTGTGCTTCGTGCAACATAATTCTGGGTGCCATTTACAAACCATAAGTGCTAATGACTCCATTCCTTTTTGTGGTTGTAGGGGCTGTTGATTGGAGTACACTAAAACAAACCTGATCTCTCTAGGACATTCAGAAGCCAAATTATAAGCCCACAAATGTGTAACTGGACTACTTCTTTAAAGTGACACCAGATCCGGTGACCTTTGGGACATGGTTTTACCCCCTATAGGAATGTGCGATCATCATGAAACGTTCAGATCACTTACAACTCAATAGATTCTACCTTCCTGTAACGTTTCAGCCTGATTGGACCTTGTTTTCACACAAATGAACCCAGACTGATGTGAAATTGTGCTTCGTGCAACATAATTCTGGGTGCCATTTAAAAACCATAAGTGCTAATGACTCCATTCCTTTTTGTGGTTGTGGGGGCTGTTAATTGGAGTACTCTAAAACAAACCTGACCTCTCTAGGATATTCAGAAGCCAAGTTATAAGCCCACAAAGGTGTAACTGGACTACTTCTTTAAAGTGACACAAGATCCGGTGAGGTAATGGGGGCTGTTAATTGGAGTACTCTAAAACAAAGCTGACCTCTCTAGGATATTCAGAAGCCAAGTTATAAGCCCACAAAGGTGTAACTGGACTACATCTTTAAAGTGACACCAGATCCGGTGACCTTTGGGACATGGTTTGACCCCCTATAGGAATGTGCGATCATCATGAAACGTTCAGATCACTTACAAATAAAATGAGTCTACCTTCTTGTAACGTTTCAGCCTGATTGGACCTTGTTTTCACACAAATGGACCCAGAATGATGTGAAATTTTGCTTCGTGCAACATAATTCTGGGTGCCATTTACAAACCATAAGTGCTAATGACTCCATTCCTATTTGGGGTAATGGGGGCTGTTAATTGGAGCACTCTAAAACAAACCTGACCTCTCTAGGATATTCAGAAGCCAAGTTATAATCCCACAAATGTGTAACTGGACTACTTCTTTAAAGTGTCACCAGGCCCGGTGACCTTTGGGACATGGTTTGACCCCCTATAGGAATGTGCGATCATCATGAAACGTTCAGATCACTTAAACTCAATAGATTCTACCTTCTTGTAACGTTTCAGCCTGATTGGACCTTGTTTTCACACAAATGGACCCAGAATGATGTGAAATTGTGCTTCGTGCAACATAATTCTGGGTGTAATTTACAAACCATAAGTGCTAATGACTCCATTCCTTTTTGTGGTTGTAGGGGCTGCTGATTGGAGTACACTTAAACAAACCTGACCTCTCTAGGACATTCAGAAGCCAAGTTATAAGCCCACAAAGGTGTAACTGGACTACTTCTTTAAAGTGACACCAGGCCCGGTGACCTTTGGGACATGGTTTGACCCCCTATAGGAATGTGCGATCATCATGAAACGTTCAGATCACTTACAAATAAATTGATTCTACCTTCTTGTAACGTTTCAGCCTGATTGGACCTTGTTTTCACACAAATGGACCCAGAATGATGTGAAATTGTGCTTCGTGCAACATAATTCTGGGTGCCATTTACAAACCATAAGTGCTAATGACTCCATTCCTATTTGGGGTAATGGGGGCTGTTAATTGGAGCACTCTAAAACAAACCTGACCTCTCTAGGATATTCAGAAGCCAAGTTATAATCCCACAAATGTGGAACTGGACTACTTCTTTAAAGTGTCACCAGGCCCGGTGACCTTTGGGACATGGTTTGACCCCCTATAGGAATGTGCGATCATCATGAAACGTTCAGATCACTTAAACTCAATAGATTCTACCTTCTTGTAACGTTTCAGCCTGATTGGACCTTGTTTTCACACAAATGGACCCAGAATGATGTGAAATTGTGCTTCGTGCAACATAATTCTGGGTGTCATTTACAAACCATAAGTGCTAATGACTCCATTCCTTTTTGTGGTTGTAGGGGCTGCTGATTGGAGTACACTTAAACAAACCTGACCTCTCTAGGACATTCAGAAGCCAAGTTATAAGCCCACAAAGGTGTAACTGGACTACTTCTTTAAAGTGACACCAGGCCCGGTGACCTTTGGGACATGGTTTGACCCCCTATAGGAATGTGCGATCATCATGAAACGTTCAGATCACTTACAACTCAATAGATTCTACCTTCTTGTAACGTTTCAGCCTGATTGGACCTTGTTTTAACACAAATGGACCCAGAATGATGTGAAATTGTGCTTCGTGCAACATAATTCTGGGCGCCATTTACAAACCATAAGTGTTAATGACTCCATTCCTTTTTGTGGTTGTAGGGGCTGTTGACTGGAGTACACTAAAACAAACCTGACCTCTCTAGGACATTCAGAAGCCAAGTTATAAGCCCACAATGGTGTAACTGGACTACTTCTTTAAAGTGACACCAGGCCCGGTGACCTTTGGGACATGGTTTGACCCCCTATAGGAATGTGTGATCATCAGGAAACATTCAGATCACTTACAACTCAATAGATTCTACCTTCTTGTAACGTTTCAGCCTGATTGGACCTTGTTTTCACACAAATGGACGCAGAATGATGTGAAATTGTGCTTCGTGCAACATAATTCTGGGTGCTATTTACAAACCATAAGTGCTAATGACTCCATTCCTTTTTGTGGTTGTAGGGGCTGTTGATTGGAGTACACTAAATCAAACCTGATCTCTCTAGGACATTCAGAAGCCAAGTTATAATCCCACAAATGTGTAACTGGACCACTTTAAATTGACACCAGATCCGGTGACCTTTGGGACATGGTTTGTCCCCCTTAGGAAAGTGCTATCATCATGAAACGTTCAGATCACTTACAACTTAATAGATTCTACCTTCCTGTAATGTTTCCGCCTGATTGGACCTTGTTTTAACACAAATGAACCCAGAATGATGTGAAATTGTGCTTCGTGCAACATAATTCTGGGTGCCATTTAAAAACCATAAGTGCTAATGACTCCATTCCTTTTTGTGGTTGTGGGGGCTGTTAATTGGAGTACTCTAAAACAAACCTGACCTCTAAAGGTGTAACTGGACTACTTCTTTAAAGTGACACAAGATCCGGTGAGGTAATGGGGGCTGTTAATTGGAGTACTCTAAAACAAAGCTGACCTCTCTAGGATATTCAGAAGCCAAGTTATAAGCCCACAAAGGTGTAACTGGACTACATCTTTAAAGTGACACCAGATCCGGTGACCTTTGGGACATGGTTTGACCCCCTATAGGAATGTGCGATCATCATGAAACGTTCAGATCACTTACAAATAAAATGATTCTACCTTCTTGTAACGTTTCAGCCTGATTGGACCTTGTTTTCACACAAATGGACCCAGAATGATGTGAAATTGTGCTTCGTGCAACATAATTCTGGGTGCCATTTACAAACCATAAGTGCTAATGACTCCATTCCTATTTGGGGTAATGGGGGCTGTTAATTGGAGCACTCTAAAACAAACCTGACCTCTCTAGGATATTCAGAAGCCAAGTTATAATCCCACAAATGTGTAACTGGACTACTTCTTTAAAGTGTCACCAGGCCCGGTGACCTTTGGGACATGGTTTGACCCCCTATAGGAATGTGCGATCATCATGAAACGTTCAGATCACTTAAACTCAATAGATTCTACCTTCTTGTAACGTTTCAGCCTGATTGGACCTTGTTTTCACACAAATGGACCCAGAATGATGTGAAATTGTGCTTCGTGCAACATAATTCTGGGTGTAATTTACAAACCATAAGTGCTAATGACTCCATTCCTTTTTGTGGTTGTAGGGGCTGCTGATTGGAGTACACTTAAACAAACCTGACCTCTCTAGGACATTCAGAAGCCAAGTTATAAGCCCACAAAGGTGTAACTGGACTACTTCTTTAAAGTGACACCAGGCCCGGTGACCTTTGGGACATGGTTTGACCCCCTATAGGAATGTGCGATCATCATGAAACGTTCAGATCACTTACAAATAAATTGATTCTACCTTCTTGTAACGTTTCAGCCTGATTGGACCTTGTTTTCACACAAATGGACCCAGAATGATGTGAAATTGTGCTTCGTGCAACATAATTCTGGGTGCCATTTACAAACCATAAGTGCTAATGACTCCATTCCTATTTGGGGTAATGGGGGCTGTTAATTGGAGCACTCTAAAACAAACCTGACCTCTCTAGGATATTCAGAAGCCAAGTTATAATCCCACAAATGTGGAACTGGACTACTTCTTTAAAGTGTCACCAGGCCCGGTGACCTTTGGGACATGGTTTGACCCCCTATAGGAATGTGCGATCATCATGAAACGTTCAGATCACTTAAACTCAATAGATTCTACCTTCTTGTAACGTTTCAGCCTGATTGGACCTTGTTTTCACACAAATGGACCCAGAATGATGTGAAATTGTGCTTCGTGCAACATAATTCTGGGTGTCATTTACAAACCATAAGTGCTAATGACTCCATTCCTTTTTGTGGTTGTAGGGGCTGTTGACTGGAGTACACTAAAACAAACCTGACCTCTCTAGGACATTCAGAAGCCAAGTTATAAGCCCACAAAGGTGTAACTGGACTACTTCTTTAAAGTGACACCAGGCCCGGTGACCTTTGGGACATGGTTTGACCCCCTATAGGAATGTGTGATCATCAGGAAACGTTCAGATCACTTACAACTCAATAGATTCTACCTTCTTGTAACGTTTCAGCCTGATTGGACCTTGTTTTCACACAAATGGACGCAGAATGATGTGAAATTGTGCTTCGTGCAACATAATTCTGGGTGCTATTTACAAACCATAAGTGCTAATGACTCCATTCCTTTTTGTGGTTGTAGGGGCTGTTGATTGGAGTACACTAAATCAAACCTGATCTCTCTAGGACATTCAGAAGCCAAGTTATAATCCCACAAATGTGTAACTGGACCACTTTAAATTGACACCAGATCCGGTGACCTTTGGGACATGGTTTGTCCCCCTTAGGAAAGTGCTATCATCATGAAACGTTCAGATCACTTACAACTTAATAGATTCTACCTTCCTGTAATGTTTCCGCCTGATTGGACCTTGTTTTCACACAAATGAACCCAGAATGATGTGAAATTGTGCTTCGTGCAACATAATTCTGGGTGCCATTTAAAAACCATAAGCGCTAATGACTCCATTCCTATTTGGGGTAATGGGGGCTGTTAATTGGAGTACTCTAAAACAAACCTGATCTCTCTAGGACATTTAGAAGCCAAGTTATAAGCCCACAAATGTGTAACTGGACTACTTCTTTATATTGACACCAGATCCGGTGACCTTTGGGACATGGTTTGACCCCCTTAGGAAAGTGCTATCATAATGAAACATTCAGATCACTTACAACTCAATAGATTCTACCTTCCTGTAATGTTTTAGCCTGATTGGACCTTGTTTTCACACAATTGAACCCAGAAAGTTGTGAAATTGTGCTTCGTGCAACATAATTCTGGGTGCCATTTAAAAACCATAAGTGCTAATGACTCCATTCCTTTTTGGGGTAATGGGGGCTGTTAATTGGAGTACTCTAAATTAAACCTGACCTCTCTAGGATATTCAGAAGCCAAGTTATAAGCCCACAAAGGTGTAACTGCACTACTTCTTTAAAGTGACACCAGGCCCGGTGACCTTTGGGACATGGTTTGACCCCCTAAAGGAATGTGCGATCATCATGAAACGTTCAGATCACTTACAACTCAATAGATTCTACCTTCTTGTAACGTTTCAGCATGAATGGACCTTGTTTTCACACAAATGGACCCAGAATGATGTGAAATTGTGCTTTTTGCAACATAATTCTGGGTGCCATTTACAAACCATAAGTGCTAATGACTCCATTCCTTTTTGTGGTTGTAGGGGCTGTTGATTGGAGTACTCTGAAGCAAACCTGATCACTCTAGGACATTCAGAAGCCAAGTTATAAGCCCACAAATGTGTCACTGGACTACTTCTTTAAATTGACACCAGATCTGGTGACCTTTGGGACATGGTTTGACCCCCTTAGGAACGTGCTATCATCATGAAATGTTCAGATCACTTACAACTCAATAGATTCTACCTTCCTGTAACGTTTCAGCCTGATTGGACCTTGTTTTCACACAAATGAACCCAGAATGATGTGAAATTGTGCTTCGTGCAACATAATTCTGGGTGCCATTTACAAACCATAAGTGCTAATGACTCCATTCCTTTTTGTGGTTGTAGGGGCTGTTGATTGGAGTACACTAAAACAAACCTGATCTCTCTAGGACATTCAGAAGCCAAGTTATAAGTCCACAAATGTGTAACTGGACTACTTCTTTAAAGTGACACCAGATCCGGTGACCTTTGGGACATGGTTTGACCCACTTAGGAATGTGCGATCATCATGAAACGTTCAGATCACTTACAACTCAATAGATTCCACCTTCCTGTAACGTTTCAGCCTGATTGGACCTTGTTTTCACACAAATGAACCCAGAATGATGTGAAATTGTGCTTCGTGCAACATAATTCTGGGTGCCATTTAAAAACCATAAGTGCTAATGACTCCATTCCTTTTTGGGGTAATGGGGGCTGTTAATTGGAGTACTCTAAATTAAACCTGACCTCTCTAGGATATTCAGAAGCCAAGTTATATGCCCACAAATGTGTAACTGCACTACTTCTTTAAAGTGACACTAGGCCCGGTGACCTTTGGGACATGGTTTGACCCCCTATAGGAATGTGCGATCATCATGAAACGTTCAGATCACTTACAACTCAATGGATTCTACCTTCTACTAACGTTTCAGCCTGATTGGACCTTGTTTTCACACAAATGGACCCAGAATGATGTGAAATTGTGCTTCGTGCAACATAATTCTGGGTGCCATTTACAAACTATAAGTGCTAATGACTCCATTCCTTTTTGTGGTTGTAGGGGCTGTTAATTGGAGTACTCTAAAACAAACCTGACCTCTCTAGGGTATTCAGAAGCCAAGTTATAAGCCCACAAAGGTGTAACTGGACTACTTCTTTAAAGTGACACCAGGCCCGGTGACCGTTGGGACATGGTTTGACCCCCTATAGGAATTTGCGATCATCATGAAACGTTCAGATCACTTACAACTCAATAGATTCTACCTTCTTGTAACGTTTCAGCCTGATTGGACCTTGTTTTCACACAAATGGACCCAGAATGATGTGAAATTGTGCTTCGTGAAACATAATTCTGGGTGCCATTTCCAAACCATAAGTGCTAATGACTCCATTCCTTTTTGTGGTTGTAGGGGCTGTTGATTGGAGTACACTAAAACAAACCTGATCTCTCTAGGACATTCAGAAGCCAAGTTATAAGCCCACAAAGGTGTAACTGGACTACTTCTTTAAATTGACACCAGATCCGGTGACCTTGGGGACATTGTTTGACCCCCTTAGGAAAGTGCTATCACCATGAAACGTTCAGATCACTTACAACTCAATAGATTCAACCTTCTTGTAACGTTTCAGCCTGATTGGACCTTGTTTTCACACAAATGGACCCAGAATGATGTGAAATTGTGCTTCGTGCAACATAATTCTGGGTGCCATTTACAAACCATAAGTGCTAATGACTCCATTCCTTTTTGTGGTTGTAGGGGCTGTTGATTGGAGTACACTAAAACAAACCTGATCTCTATAGGACATTCAGAAGCCAAGTTATAAGCCCACAAAGGTGTAACTGGACTACTTCTTTAAATTGACACCAGATCCGGTGACCTTTGGGACATGGTTTGACCCCCTTAGGAAAGTGCTATCATCATGAAACGTTCAGATCACTTACAACTCAATAGATTCTACCTTCCTGTAACGTTTCAGCCTGATTGGACCTTGTTTTCACACAAATGAACCCAGAATGATGTGAAATTATGCTTCGTGAAACATAATTCTGGGTGCCATTTAAAAACCATAAGTGCTAATGACTCCATTCCTTTTTGTGGTTGTAGGGGCTGTTAATTGGAGTACTCTAAAACAAACCTGACCTCTCTAGGATGTTCAGAAGCCAAGTTATAAGCCCACAAAGGTGTAACTGGACTACTTCTTTAAAGTGACACCAGGCCCGGTGACCTTTGGGACATGGTTTGACCCCTATAGGAATGTGCGATCATCATGAAACGTTCAGATCACTTACAACTCAATAGATTCTACCTTCTTGTAACGTTTCAGCCTGATTGGACCTTGTTTTCACACAAATGGACCCAGAATGATGTGAAATTGTGCTTCGTGCAACATAATTCTGGGTGCCATTTCCAAACCATAAGTGCTAATGACTCCATTCCTTTTTGGGGTAATGGGGGCTGTTAATTGGAGTACTCTAAATTAAACCTGACCTCTCTAGGATATTCAGAAGCCAAGTTATATGCCCACAAATGTGTAACTGCACTACTTCTTTAAAGTGACACTAGGCCCGGTGACCTTTGGGACATGGTTTGACCCCCTATAGGAATGTGCGATCATCATGAAACGTTCAGATCACTTACAACTCAATGGATTCTACCTTCTACTAACGTTTCAGCCTGATTGGACCTTGTTTTCACACAAATGGACCCAGAATGATGTGAAATTGTGCTTCGTGCAACATAATTCTGGGTGCCATTTACAAACTATAAGTGCTAATGACTCCATTCCTTTTTGTGGTTGTAGGGGCTGTTAATTGGAGTACTCTAAAACAAACCTGACCTCTCTAGGGTATTCAGAAGCCAAGTTATAAGCCCACAAAGGTGTAACTGGACTACTTCTTTAAAGTGACACCAGGCCCGGTGACCGTTGGGACATGGTTTGACCCCCTATAGGAATTTGCGATCATCATGAAACGTTCAGATCACTTACAACTCAATAGATTCTACCTTCTTGTAACGTTTCAGCCTGATTGGACCTTGTTTTCACACAAATGGACCCAGAATGATGTGAAATTGTGCTTCGTGAAACATAATTCTGGGTGCCATTTCCAAACCATAAGTGCTAATGACTCCATTCCTTTTTGTGGTTGTAGGGGCTGTTGATTGGAGTACACTAAAACAAACCTGATCTCTCTAGGACATTCAGAAGCCAAGTTATAAGCCCACAAAGGTGTAACTGGACTACTTCTTTAAATTGACACCAGATCCGGTGACCTTGGGGACATTGTTTGACCCCCTTAGGAAAGTGCTATCACCATGAAACGTTCAGATCACTTACAACTCAATAGATTCAACCTTCTTGTAACGTTTCAGCCTGATTGGACCTTGTTTTCACACAAATGGACCCAGAATGATGTGAAATTGTGCTTCGTGCAACATAATTCTGGGTGCCATTTACAAACCATAAGTGCTAATGACTCCATTCCTTTTTGTGGTTGTAGGGGCTGTTGATTGGAGTACACTAAAACAAACCTGATCTCTATAGGACATTCAGAAGCCAAGTTATAAGCCCACAAAGGTGTAACTGGACTACTTCTTTAAATTGACACCAGATCCGGTGACCTTTGGGACATGGTTTGACCCCCTTAGGAAAGTGCTATCATCATGAAACGTTCAGATCACTTACAACTCAATAGATTCTACCTTCCTGTAACGTTTCAGCCTGATTGGACCTTGTTTTCACACAAATGAACCCAGAATGATGTGAAATTATGCTTCGTGAAACATAATTCTGGGTGCCATTTAAAAACCATAAGTGCTAATGACTCCATTCCTTTTTGTGGTTGTAGGGGCTGTTAATTGGAGTACTCTAAAACAAACCTGACCTCTCTAGGATGTTCAGAAGCCAAGTTATAAGCCCACAAAGGTGTAACTGGACTACTTCTTTAAAGTGACACCAGGCCCGGTGACCTTTGGGACATGGTTTGACCCCTATAGGAATGTGCGATCATCATGAAACGTTCAGATCACTTACAACTCAATAGATTCTACCTTCTTGTAACGTTTCAGCCTGATTGGACCTTGTTTTCACACAAATGGACCCAGAATGATGTGAAATTGTGCTTCGTGCAACATAATTCTGGGTGCCATTTCCAAACCATAAGTGCTAATGACTCCATTCCTTTTTGTGGTTGTAGGGGCTGTTGATTGGAGTACACTAAAACAAACCTGATCTCTCTAGGACATTCAGAAGCCAAGTTATATGCCCACAAAGGTGTAACTGGACTACTTCTTTAAATTGACACCAGATCCGGTGACCTTGGGGACATTGTTTGACCCCCTTAGGAAAGTGCTATCACCATGAAACGTTCAGATCACTTACAACTCAATAGATTCTACCTTCTTGTAACGTTTCAGCCTGATTGGACCTTGTTTTCACACAAATGGACCCAGAATGATGTGAAATTGTGCTTCGTGCAACATAATTCTGGGTGCCATTTACAAACCATAAGTGCTAATGACTCCATTCCTTTTTGTGGTTGTAGGGGCTGTTGATTGGAGTACACTAAAACAAACCTGATCTCTCTAGGACATTCAGAAGCCAAGTTATAAGCCCACAAAGGTGTAACTGGACTACTTCTCTAAATTGACACCAGATCCGGTGACCTTTGGGACATGGTTTGACCCCCTTAGGAAAGTGCTATCATCATGAAACGTTCAGATCACTTACAACTCAATAGATTCTAGCTTCCTGTAACGTTTCATCCTGATTGGACCTTGTTTTCACACAAATGAACCCAGAATGATGTGAAATTATGCTTCGTGCAACATAATTCTGGGTGCCATTTAAAAACCATAAGTGCTAATGACTCCATTCCTTTTTGTGGTTGTAGGGGCTGCTAATTGGAGTACTCTAAAACAAACCTGACCTCTCTAGGATGTTCAGAAGCCAAGTTATAAGCCCACAAAGGTGTAACTGGACTACTTCTTTAAAGTGACACCAGGCCCGGTGACCTTTGGGACATGGTATGACCCCTATAGGAATGTGTGATCATCATGAAACGTTCAGATCACTTACAACTCAATAGATTCTACCTTCTTGTAATGTTTCAGCCTGATTGGACCTTGTTTTCACACAAATGGACCCAGAATGATGTGAAATTGTGCTTCGTGCAACATAATTCTGGGTGCCATTTACAAACCATAAGTGCTAATGACTCCATTCCTTTTTGTGGTTGTAGGGGCTGTTGATTGGAGTACACTAAAACAAACCTGATCTCTATAGGACATTCAGAAGCCAAGTTATAAGCCCACAAAGGTGTAACTGGACTACTTCTTTAAATTGACACCAGATCCGGTGACCTTTGGGACATGGTTTGACCCCCTTAGGAAAGTGCTATCATCATGAAACGTTCAGATCACTTACAACTCAATAGATTCTACCTTCCTGTAACGTTTCAGCCTGATTGGACCTTGTTTTCACACAAATGAACCCAGAATGATGTGAAATTATGCTTCGTGAAACATAATTCTGGGTGCCATTTAAAAACCATAAGTGCTAATGACTCCATTCCTTTTTGTGGTTGTAGGGGCTGTTAATTGGAGTACTCTAAAACAAACCTGACCTCTCTAGGATGTTCAGAAGCCAAGTTATAAGCCCACAAAGGTGTAACTGGACTACTTCTTTAAAGTGACACCAGGCCCGGTGACCTTTGGGACATGGTTTGACCCCTATAGGAATGTGCGATCATCATGAAACGTTCAGATCACTTACAACTCAATAGATTCTACCTTCTTGTAACGTTTCAGCCTGATTGGACCTTGTTTTCACACAAATGGACCCAGAATGATGTGAAATTGTGCTTCGTGCAACATAATTCTGGGTGCCATTTACAAACCATAAGTGCTAATGACTCCATTCCTTTTTGTGGTTGTAGGGGCTGTTGATTGGAGTACACTAAAACAAACCTGATCTCTCTAGGACATTCAGAAGCCAAATTATAAGCCCACAAATGTGTAACTGGACTACTTCTTTAAAATGACACCAGATCCGGTGACCTTTGGGACATGGTTTTACCCCCTATAGGAATGTGCGATCATCATGAAACGTTCAGATCACTTACAACTCAATAGATTCTACCTTCCTGTAACGTTTCAGCCTGATTGGACCTTGTTTTCACACAAATGAACCCAGACTGATGTGAAATTGTGCTTCGTGCAACATAATTCTGGGTGCCATTTAAAAACCATAAGTGCTAATGACTCCATTCCTTTTTGTGGTTGTGGGGGCTGTTAATTGGAGTACTCTAAAACAAATCTGACCTCTCTAGGATATTCAGAAGCCAAGTTATAAGCCCACAAAGGTGTAACTGGACTACATCTTTAAAGTGACACCAGATCCGGTGACCTTTGGGACATGGTTTGACCCCCTATAGGAATGTGCGATCATCATGAAACGTTCAGATCACTTACAAATAAATTGATTCTACCTTCTTGTAACGTTTCAGCCTGATTGGACCTTGTTTTCACACAAATGGACCCAGAATGATGTGAAATTGTGCTTCGTGCAACATAATTCTGGGTGCCATTTACAAACCATAAGTGCTAATGACTCCATTCCTATTTGGGGTAATAGGGGCTGTTAATTGGAGCACTCTAAAACAAACCTGACCTCTCTAGGATATTCAGAAGCCAAGTTATAATCCCACAAATGTGTAACTGGACTACTTCTTTAAAGTGTCACCAGGCCCGGTGACCTTTGGGACATGGTTTGACCCCCTATAGGAATGTGCGATCATCATGAAACGTTCAGATCACTTAAACTCAATAGATTCTACCTTCTTGTAACGTTTCAGCCTGATTGGACCTTGTTTTCACACAAATGGACCCAGAATGATGTGAAATTGTGCTTCGTGCAACATAATTCTGGGTGTAATTTACAAACCATAAGTGCTAATGACTCCATTCCTTTTTGTGGTTGTAGGGGCTGCTGATTGGAGTACACTTAAACAAACCTGACCTCTCTAGGACATTCAGAAGCCAAGTTATAAGCCCACAAAGGTGTAACTGGACTACTTCTATAAAGTGACACCAGGCCCGGTGACCTTTGGGACATGGTTTGACCCCCTATAGGAATGTGCGATCATCATGAAACGTTCAGCTCACTTACAAATAAATTGATTCTACCTTCTTGTAACGTTTCAGCCTGATTGGACCTTGTTTTCACACAAATGGACCCAGAATGATATGAAATTGTGCTTCGTGCAACATAATTCTGGGTGCCATTTACAAACCATAAATGCTAATGACTCCATTCCTATTTGGGGTAATGGGGGCTGTTAATTGGAGCACTCTAAAACAAACCTGACCTCTCTAGGATATTCAGAAGCCAAGTTATAATCCCACAAATATGTAACTGGACTACTTCTTTAAAGTGTCACCAGGCCCGGTGACCTTTGGGACATGGTTTGACCCCCTATAGGAATGTGCGATCATCATGAAACGTTCAGATCACTTAAACTCAATAGATTCTACCTTCTTGTGACGTTTCAGCCTGATTGGACCTTGTTTTCACACAAATGGACCCAGAATGATGTGAAATTGTGCTTCGTGCAACATAATTCTGGGTGTCATTTACAAACCATAAGTGCTAATGACTCCATTCCTTTTTGTGGTTGTAGGGGCTGCTGATTGGAGTACACTTAAACAAACCTGACCTCTCTAGGACATTCAGAAGCCAAGTTATAAGCCCACAAAGGTGTAACTGGACTACTTCTTTAAAGTGACACCAGGCCCGGTGACCTTTGGGACATGGTTTGACCCCCTATAGGAATGTGCGATCATCATGAAACGTTCAGATCACTTAAACTCAATAGATTCTACCTTCTTGTAACGTTTCAGCCTGATTGGACCTTGTTTTCACACAAATGGACCCAGAATGATGTGAAATTGTGCTTCGTGCAACATAATTCTGGGTGTCATTTACAAACCATAAGTGCTAATGACTCCATTCCTTTTTGTGGTTGTAGGGGCTGCTGATTGGAGTACACTTAAACAAACCTGACCTCTCTAGGACATTCAGAAGCCAAGTTATAAGCCCACAAAGGTGTAACTGGACTACTTCTTTAAAGTGACACCAGGCCCGGTGACCTTTGGGACATGGTTTGACCCCCTATAGGAATGTGCGATCATCATGAAACGTTCAGATCACTTACAACTCAATAGATTCTACCTTCTTGTAACGTTTCAGCCTGATTGGACCTTGTTTTCACACAAATGGACCCAGAATGATGTGAAATTGTGCTTCGTGCAACATAATTCTGGGTGCCATTTACAAACCATAAGTGTTAATGACTCCATTCCTTTTTGTGGTTGTAGGGGCTGTTGACTGGAGTACACTAAAACAAACCTGACCTCTCTAGGACATTCAGAAGCCAAGTTATAAGCCCACAAAGGTGTAACTGGACTACTTCTTTAAAGTGACACCAGGCCCGGTGACCTTTGGGACATGGTTTGACCCCCTATAGGAATGTGTGATCATCAGGAAACGTTCAGATCACTTACAACTCAATAGATTCTACCTTCTTGTAACGTTTCAGCCTGATTGGACCTTGTTTTCACACAAATGGACGCAGAATGATGTGAAATTGTGCTTCGTGCAACATAATTCTGGGTGCTATTTACAAACCATAAGTGCTAATGACTCCATTCCTTTTTGTGGTTGTAGGGGCTGTTGATTGGAGTACACTAAATCAAACCTGATCTCTCTAGGACATTCAGAAGCCAAGTTATAATCCCACAAATGTGTAACTGGACCACTTTAAATTGACACCAGATCCGGTGACCTTTGGGACATGGTTTGACCCCCTTAGGAAAGTGCTATCATCATGAAACGTTCAGATCACTTACAACTTAATAGATTCTACCTTCCTGTAATGTTTCCGCCTGATTGGACCTTGTTTTCACACAAATGAACCCAGAATGATGTGAAATTGTGCTTCGTGCAACATAATTCTGGGTGCCATTTAAAAACCATAAGCGCTAATGACTCCATTCCTATTTGGGGTAATGGGGGCTGTTAATTGGAGTACTCTAAAACAAACCTGATCTCTCTAGGACATTTAGAAGCCAAGTTATAAGCCCACAAATGTGTAACTGGACTACTTCTTTATATTGACACCAGATCCGGTGACCTTTGGGACATGGTTTGACCCCCTTAGGAAAGTGCTATCATAATGAAACATTCAGATCACTTACAACTCAATAGATTCTACCTTCCTGTAATGTTTTAGCCTGATTGGACCTTGTTTTCACACAATTGAACCCAGAAAGTTGTGAAATTGTGCTTCGTGCAACATAATTCTGGGTGCCATTTAAAAACCATAAGTGCTAATGACTCCATTCCTTTTTGGGGTAATGGGGGCTGTTAATTGGAGTACTCTAAATTAAACCTGACCTCTCTAGGATATTCAGAAGCCAAGTTATAAGCCCACAAAGGTGTAACTGCACTACTTCTTTAAAGTGACACCAGGCCCGGTGACCTTTGGGACATGGTTTGACCCCCTAAAGGAATGTGCGATCATCATGAAACGTTCAGATCACTTACAACTCAATAGATTCTACCTTCTTGTAACGTTTCAGCATGAATGGACCTTGTTTTCACACAAATGGACCCAGAATGATGTGAAATTGTGCTTTTTGCAACATAATTCTGGGTGCCATTTACAAACCATAAGTGCTAATGACTCCATTCCTTTTTGTGGTTGTAGGGGCTGTTGATTGGAGTACTCTGAAGCAAACCTGATCACTCTAGGACATTCAGAAGCCAAGTTATAAGCCCACAAATGTGTCACTGGACTACTTCTTTAAATTGACACCAGATCTGGTGACCTTTGGGACATGGTTTGACCCCCTTAGGAACGTGCTATCATCATGAAATGTTCAGATCACTTACAACTCAATAGATTCTACCTTCCTGTAACGTTTCAGCCTGATTGGACCTTGTTTTCACACAAATGAACCCAGAATGATGTGAAATTGTGCTTCGTGCAACATAATTCTGGGTGCCATTTACAAACCATAAGTGCTAATGACTCCATTCCTTTTTGTGGTTGTAGGGGCTGTTGATTGGAGTACACTAAAACAAACCTGATCTCTCTAGGACATTCAGAAGCCAAGTTATAAGTCCACAAATGTGTAACTGGACTACTTCTTTAAAGTGACACCAGATCCGGTGACCTTTGGGACATGGTTTGACCCACTTAGGAATGTGCGATCATCATGAAACGTTCAGATCACTTACAACTCAATAGATTCCACCTTCCTGTAACGTTTCAGCCTGATTGGACCTTGTTTTCACACAAATGAACCCAGAATTATGTGAAATTGTGCTTCGTGCAACATAATTCTGGGTGCAATTTAAAAACCATAAGTGCTAATGACTCCATTCCTTTTTGAGGTAATGGGGGCTGTTAATTGGAGTACTCTAAATTAAACCTGACCTCTCTAGGATATTCAGAAGCCAAGTTATATGCCCACAAATGTGTAACTGCACTACTTCTTTAAAGTGACACTAGGCCCGGTGACCTTTGGGACATGGTTTGACCCCCTATAGGAATGTGCGATCATCATGAAACGTTCAGATCACTTACAACTCAATGGATTCTACCTTCTACTAACGTTTCAGCCTGATTGGACCTTGTTTTCACACAAATGGACCCAGAATGATGTGAAATTGTGCTTCGTGCAACATAATTCTGGGTGCCATTTACAAACTATAAGTGCTAATGACTCCATTCCTTTTTGTGGTTGTAGAGGCTGTTAATTGGAGTACTCTAAAACAAACCTGACCTCTCTAGGGTATTCAGAAGCCAAGTTATAAGCCCACAAAGGTGTAACTGGACTACTTCTTTAAAGTGACACCAGGCCCGGTGACCGTTGGGACATGGTTTGACCCCCTATAGGAATGTGCGATCATCATGAAACGTTCAGATCACTTACAACTCAATAGATTCTTCCTTCTTGTAACGTTTCAGCCTGATTGGACCTTGTTTTCACACAAATGGACCCAGAATGATGTGAAATTGTGCTTCGTGCAACATAATTCTGGGTGCCATTTCCAAACCATAAGTGCTAATGACTCCATTCCTTTTTGTGGTTGTAGGGGCTGTTGATTGGAGTACACTAAAACAAACCTGATCTCTCTAGGACATTCAGAAGCCAAGTTATAAGCCCACAAAGGTGTAACTGGACTACTTCTTTAAATTGACACCAGATCCGGTGACCTTGGGGACATTGTTTGACCCCCTTAGGAAAGTGCTATCACCATGAAACGTTCAGATCACTTACAACTCAATAGATTCTACCTTCTTGTAACGTTTCAGCCTGATTGGACCTTGTTTTCACACAAATGGACCCAGAATGATGTGAAATTGTGCTTCGTGCAACATAATTCTGGGTGCCATTTACAAACCATAAGTGCTAATGACTCCATTCCTTTTTGTGGTTGTAGGGGCTGTTGATTGGAGTACACTAAAACAAACCTGATCTCTCTAGGACATTCAGAAGCCAAGTTATAAGCCCACAAAGGTTTAACTGGACTACTTCTTTAAATTGACACCAGATCCGGTGACCTTTGGGACATGGTTTGACCCCCTTAGGAAAGTGCTATCGTCATGAAACGTTCAGATCACTTACAACTCAATAGATTCTACCTTCCTGTAACGTTTCAGCCTGATTGGACCTTGTTTTCACACAAATGAACCCAGAATGATGTGAAATTATGCTTCGTGCAACATAATTCTGGGTGCCATTTAAAAACCATAAGTGCTAATGACTCCATTCCTTTTTGTGGTTGTAGGGGCTGCTAATTGGAGTACTCTAAAACAAACCTGACCTCTCTAGGATGTTCAGAAGCCAACTTATAAGCCCACAAAGGTGTAACTGGACTACTTCTTTAAAGTGACACCAGGCCCGGTGACCTTTGGGACATGGTTTGACCCCTATAGGAATGTGTGATCATCATGAAACGTTCAGATCACTTACAACTCAATAGATTCTACCTTATTGTAACGTTTCAGCCTGATTGGACCTTGTTTTCACACAAATGGACCCAGAATGATGTGAAATTGTGCGTCGTGCAACATAATTCTGGGTGCCATTTACAAACCATAAGTGCTAATGACTCCATTCCTTTTTGTGGTTGTAGGGGCTGTTGATTGGAGTACACTAAAACAAACCTGATCTCTCTAGGACATTCAGAAGCCAAGTTATAAGCCCACAAATGTGTAACTGGACTACTTCTTTAAAGTGACACCAGATCCGGTGACCTTTGGGACATGGTTTTACCCCCTATAGGAATGTGCGATCATCATGAAACGTTCAGATCACTTACAACTCAATAGATTCTACCTTCCTGTAACGTTTCAGCCTGATTGGACCTTGTTTTCACACAAATGAACCCAGACTGATGTGAAATTGTGCTTCGTGCAACATAATTCTGGGTGCCATTTAAAAACCATAAGTGCTAATGACTCCATTCCTTTTTGTGGTTGTGGGGGCTGTTAATTGGAGTACTCTAAAACAAACCTGACCTCTCTAGGATATTCAGAAGCCAAGTTATAAGCCCACAAAGGTGTAACTGGACTACTTCTTTAAAGTGACACGAGATCCGGTGAGGTAATGGGGGCTGTTAATGGGAGTACTCTAAAACAAAGCTGACCTCTCTAGGATATTCAGAAGCCAAGTTATAATCCCACAAATGTGTAACTGGACTACTTCTTTAAAGTGTCACCAGGCCCGGTGACCTTTGGGACATGGTTTGACCCCCTATAGGAAAGTGCGATCATAATGAAACGTTCAGATCACTTAATCTCAATAGATTCTACCTTCTTGTAACGTTTCAGCCTGATTGGACCTTGTTTTCACACAAATGGACCCAGAATGATGTGAAATTGTGCTTCGTGCAACATAATTCTGGGCGCCATTTACAAACCATAAGTGTTAATGACTCCATTCCTTTTTGTGGTTGTAGGGGCTGTTGACTGGAGTACACTAAAACAAACCTGACCACTTTAGGACATTCAGAAGCCAAGTTATAAGCCCACAAAGGTGTAACTGGACTACTTCTTTAAAGTGACACCAGGCCCGGTGACCTTTGGGACATGGTTTGACCCCCTATAGGAATGTGCGATCATCAGGAAACGTTCAGATCACTTACAACTCAATAGATTCTACCTTCTTGTAACATTTCAGCCTGATTGGACCTTGTTTTCACACAAATGGACGCAGAATGATGTGAAATTGTGCTTCGTGCAACATAATTCTGGGTGCTATTTACAAACCATAAGTCTTAATGACTCCATTCCTTTTTGTGGTTGTAGGGGCTGTTGATTGGAGTACACTAAATCAAACCTGATCTCTCTAGGACATTCAGAAGCCAAGTTATAATCCCACAAATGTGTAACTGGACCACTTTAAATTGACACCAGATCCGGTGACCTTTGGGACATGGTTTGACCCCCTTAGGAAAGTGCTATCATCATGAAACGTTCAGATCACTTACAAATTAATAGATTCTACCTTCCTGTAATGTTTCCGCCTGATTGGACTTTGTTTTCACACAAATGAACCCAGAATGATGTGAAATTGTGCTTCGTGCAACATAATTCTGGGTGCCATTTAAAAACCATAAGCGCTAATGACTCCATTCCTATTTGGGGTAATGGGGGCTGTTAATTGGAGTACTCTAAAACAAACCTGACCTCTCTAGGATATTCAGAAGCCAAGTTATAATCCCACAAATGTGTAACTGGACTACTTCTTTAAATTGACACCAGGCCCGGTGACCTTTGGGACATGGTTTGACCCCCTATAGGAATGTGCGATCATCATGAAATGTTCAGATCACTTACAACTCAATAGATTCTACCTTCTTTTAACGTTTCAGCCTGATTGGACCTTGTTTTCACACAAATGGACCCAGAATGATGTGAAATTGTGCTTCGTGCAACATAATTCTGGGTGCCATTTACAAACCATAAGTGCTAATGACTCCATTCCTTTTTGTGGTTGTAGGGGCTGTTGATTGGAGTACACTAAAACAAACCTGATCTCTCTTGGACATTCAGAAGCCAAGTTATAGGCCCACAATGGTGTAACTGGACTACTTCTTTAAATTGACACCAGATCCGTTGACCTTTGGGACATGGTTTGACCCCCTTAGGAAAGTGCTATCATCATGAAACGTTCAGATCACTTACAACTCAATAGATTCTACCTTCCTGTAATGTTTCCGCCTGATTGGGCCTTGTTTTCACACAAATGAACCCAGAATGATGTGAAATTGTGCTTCGTGCAACATAATTCTGGGTGCCATTTAAAAACCATAAGCGCTAATGACTCCATTACTATTTGGGGTAATGGGGGCTGTTAATTGGAGTACTCTAAAACAAACCTGACCTCTCTAGGATATTCAGAAGCCAAGTTATAATCCCACAAATGTGTAACTGGACTACTTCTTTAAAGTGACACCAGGCCCGGTGACCTTTGGGACATGGTTTGACCCCCTTAGGAATGTGCGATCATCATGAAACGTTCAGATCACTTACAAATCAATTGATTTTACCTTCTTGTAACGTTTCAGCCTGATTGGACCTTGTTTTCACACAAATGGACCCAGAATGATGTGAAATTGTGCTTCGTGCAACATAATTCTGGGTGCCATTTACAAACCATAAGTGCTAATGACTCCATTCCTTTTTGTGGTTGTAGGGGCTGTTGATTGGAGTACACAAAAACAAACCTGACCTCTCTAGGACATT
This sequence comes from Nothobranchius furzeri, assembly GCF_043380555.1. Lineage (NCBI taxonomy): Eukaryota > Metazoa > Chordata > Actinopteri > Cyprinodontiformes > Nothobranchiidae > Nothobranchius > Nothobranchius furzeri. Next base: position 32,454,813 of record NC_091746.1, read on the forward strand.
CAGAAGCCAAGTTATAAGCCCACAAAAGTTTAACTGGACTACTTCTTTAAATTGACACTGATCCGGTGACCTTTGGGACATGGTTTTACCCCCTTAGGAAAGTGCTATCATCATGAAACGTTCAGATCACTTACAACTCAATAGATTCTACCTTCCTGTAATGTTTCAGCTTGATTGGACCTTGTTTTCACACAAATGGACCCAGAATGATGTGAAATTGTGCTTCGTGCAACATAATTCTGGGTGCCATTTAAAAACCATAAGTGCTAATGACTCCATTCCGTTTTGTGGTTGTAGGGGCTGTTGATTGGAGTACACTAAAACAAACCTGATCTCTCTAGGACATTTAGAAGCCAAGTTCTAAGCCCACAAATGTGTAACTGGACTACTTCTTTAAATTGGCACCAGATCCGGTGACTTTTGGGACATGGTTTGACCCCCTTAGGAAAGTGCTATCATCATGAAACGTTCAGATCACTTACAACTCAATAGATTCTACCTTCCTGTAACGTTTCAGCCTGATTGGTCCTTGTTTTCACACAAATGAACCCAGAATGATGTGAAATTGTGCTTCGTGCAACATAATTCTGGGTGCCATTTAAAAACCATAAGTGCTAATGACTCCATTCCTTTTTGGGGTAATGGGGGCTGTTGATTGGAGTACTCTAAATTAAACCTGACCTCTCTAGGATATTCAGAAGCCAAGTTATAAGCCCACAAAGGTGTAACTGCACTACTTCTTTAAAGTGACACCAGGCCCGGTGACCTTTGGGACATGGTTTGACCCCCTATAGGAATGTGGGATCATCATGAAACATTCAGATCACTTACAACTCAATAGATTCTACCTTCTTGTAAGGTTTCAGCCTGATTGGACCTTGTTTTCACACAAATGGACCCAGAATGATGTGAAATTGTGCTTCGTGCAACATAATTCTGGGTGCCAATTACAAACCATAAGTGTTAATGACTCCATTCCTTTTTGTGGTTGTAGGGGCTGTTGATTGGAGTGCACTAAAACAAACCTGATCTCTCTAGGACATTCAGAAGCCAAGTTATAAGCCCACAGATGTGTAACTGGACTACTTCTTTAAAGTGACACCAGATCCGGTGACCTTTGGGACATGGTTTGACCCCGTTAGGAATGTGCGATCATCATGAAACGTTCAGATCACTTACAACTCAATAGGTTCTACCTTCTTGTAAAGTTTCAGCTTGATTGGACCTTGTTTTCACACAAATGGACCCAGAATGATGTGAAATTGTGCTTCGTGCAACATAATTCTGGGTACCATTTAAAAACCATAAGTGCTAATGACTCCATTCCTTTTTGAGGTAATAGGGGCTGTTAATTGGAGTACTCTAAAACAAACCTGACCTCTCTAGGATATTCAGAAGCCAAGTTATAAGCCCACAAATGTGTAACTGGACTACTTCTTTAAAGTGACACCAGGCCCGGTGACCTTTGGGACATGGTTTGACCCCCTTAGGAATGTGCGACCATCATGAAACGTTCAGATCACTTACAACTCAATAGATTCTACCTTTTTGTAACGTTTCAGCCTGATTGGACCTTGTTTTCACACAAATGGACCCAGAATGATGTGAAATTGTGCTTCGTGCAACATAATTCTGGGTGCCATTTAAAAACCATAAGTGCTAATGACTCCATTCCTTTTTTGAGGTTATAGGGGCTGTTAATTGGAGTACTCTAAAACAAACCTGACCTCTCTAGGATATTCAGAAGCCAAGTTATGAGCCCACAAATGTGTAACTGGACTACTTCTTTAAAGTGACACCAGGCCCGGTGACCTTTGGGACATGGTTTGACCCTTCTATAGGATTGTGCGATCATCATGAAATGCTCAGATCACTTACAACTCAATAGATTCTACCTTCTTGTAACGTTTCAGCCTGATTGGACCTTGTTTTCACACAAATGGACCCAGAATGATGTGAAATTGTGCTTCGTGCAACATAATTCTGGGTGCCATTTACAATTCATAAGTGCTAATGACTCCATTCCTTTTTGTGGTTGTAGGGGCTGTTGATTGGAGTACACTAAAACAAACCTGACCTCTCTAGGACATTCAGAAGCCAAGTTATAAGCCCACAAAGGTGTAACTGGACTACTTCTTTAAAGTGACACCAGGCCCGGTGACCTTTGGGACATGGTTTTACCCCCTATAGGAATGTGCGATCATCATGAAACGTTCAGATCACTTACAACTCAATAGATTATACCTTCTTGTAAAGTTTCAGCCTGATTGGACCTTGTTTTCACACAAATGGATCCAGAATGATGTGAAATTGTGCTTCGTGCAACATAATTCTGGGTGCCATTTAAAAACCATAAGTGCTAATGACTGCATTCCTTTTTGGGGTAATGGGGGCTGTTAATTGGAGTACTCTAAATTAAACCTGATCTCTCTAGGACATTCAGAAGCCAAGTTATAAGCCCACAAATGTGTAGCTGGACTACTTTAAATTGACACCAGATCCGGTGACCTTTGGGACATGGTTTGACCCCCTTAGGAAAGTGCTATCATCATGAAATGTTCAGATCACTTACAACTCAATAGATTCTACCTTCCTGTAACGTTTCAGCCTGATTGGACCTTGTTTTCACACAAATGAACCCAGAATGATGTGAAATTGTGCTTCGTGCAACATAATTCTGGGTGCCATTTACAAACCATAAGTGCTAATGACTCCATTTCTTTTTGGGGTAATGGGGGCTGTTAATTGGAGTACTCTAAATTAAACCTGACCTCTCTAGGATATCCAGAAGCCAAGTTATAAGCCCACAAAGGTGTAACTGCACTACTTCTTTAAAGTGACACCAGGCCCGGTGACCTTTGGGACATGGTTTGACCACCTATAGGAATGTGCGATAATCATGAAACGTTCAGATCACTTACAACTCAATAGATTCTACCTTCTTGTAACGTTTCAGCCTGATTGGAATTTGTTTTCACACAAATGGACCCAGAATGATGTGAAATTGTGCTTCATGCAACATAATTCTGGGTGCCATTTACAAACCATAAGTGCTAATGACTCCATTCCTTCTTGTGGTTGTAGGGGCTGTTGATTGGAGTACACTAAAACAAGTCTGACCTCTCTAGGACATTCAGAAGCCAAGTTATAAGCCCACAAAGGTGTAACTGGACTACTTCTTTAAAGTGACACCAGGCCCGGTGACCTTTGGGACATGGTTTGACCCCCTATAGGAACATGCGATCATCATGAAACGTTCAGATCATTTACAACTCAATAGATTCTACCTTCTTGTAACGTTTCAGCCTGAATGGACCTTGTTTACACAAATGGACACAGAATGATGTGAAATTGTACTTCGTGCAACATAATTCTGGGTGCCATTTACAAACCATAAGTGCTAATGACTCCATTCCTTTTTGTGGTTGTAGGGGCTGTTGATTGGAGTACTCTGAACCAAACCTGATCACTCTAGGACATTCAGAAGCCAAGTTATAAGCCCACAAATGTGTAACTGGACTACTTCTTTAAATTGACACCAGATCCGGTGACCTTTGGGACATGGTTTGACCCCCTTAGGAAAGTGCTATCATCATGAAATGTTCAGATCACTTACAACTCAATAGATTCTACCTTTCTGTAATGTTTCAGCCTGATTGGACCTTGTTTTCACACAAATGAACCCAGAATGATGTGAAATTTTGCTTCGTGCAACATAATTCTGGGTGCCATTTACAAACTATAAGTGCTAATGACTCCATTCCTTTTTGTGGTTGTAGGGGCTGTTAATTGGAGTACTCTAAAACAAACCTGACCTCTCTAGGATATGCAGAAGCCAAGTTATAAGCCCACAAATGTGTAACTGGACTACTTCTTTAAAGTGACACCAGGCCCGGTGACCTTTGGGACATGGTTTGACCCCCTATAGGAATGTGCGATCATCATGAAACGTTCAGATCACTTACAACTCAATAGATTCTACCTTCTTGTAACGTTTCAGCTTGATTGGACCTTGTTTTAACACAAATGAACCCAGAATGATGTGAAATTGTGCTTCGTGCAACATAATTCTGGGTGCCATTTAAAAACCATAAGTGCTAATGACTCCATTCCTTTTTGTGGTTGTAGGGGCTGTTGATTGGAGTACACTAAAACAAACCTGATCTCTCTAGGACATTTAGAAGCCAAGTTATAAGCCCACAAATGTGTAACTGGACTACTTCTTTATATTGACACCAGATCCGGTGACCTTTGGGACATGGTTTGACCCCCTTAGGAAAGTGCTATCATAATGAAACGTTCAGATCCCTTACAACTCAATAGTTTCTACTTTCCTGTAAAGTTTCAGCCTGATTGGACCTTGTTTTCACACAATTGAACCCAGAAAGATGTGAAATTGTGCTTCGTGCAACATAATTCTGGGTGCCATTTAAAAACCATAAGTGCTAATGACTCCATTCCTTTTTGGAGTAATGGGGGCTGTTAATTGGAGTACTCTAAATTAAACCTGACCTCTCTAGGATATTCAGAAGCCAAGTTATAAGCCAACAAAGGTGTAACTGCACTACTTCTTTAAATTGACACCAGATCCGGTGACCTTTGGGACATGGTTTGACCCCCTTAGGAAAGTGCTATCATCATGAAATGTTCAGATCACTTACAACTCAATAGATTCTACCTTCCTGTAACGTTTCAGCCTGATTGGACCTTGTTTTCACACAAATGAACCCAGAATGATGTGAAACTGTGCTTCGTGCAACATAATTCTGGGTGCCATTTACAAACCATAAGTGCTAATGACTCCATTCCTTTTTGTGGTTGTAGGGGCTGTTGATTGGAGTACACTAAAACAAACCTGATCTCTCTAGGACATTCAGAAGCCAAGTTATAAGTCCACAAATGTGTAACTGGACTACTTCTTTAAAGTGACACCAGATCGGGTGACCTTTGGGACATGGTTTGACCCACTTTGGAATGTGCGATCATCATGAAACGTTCAGATCACTTACAACTCAATAGATTCCACCTTCCTGTAACGTTTCAGCCTGATTGGACCTTGTTTTCACACAAATGAACCCAGAATTATGTGAAATTGTGCTTCGTGCAACATAATTCTGGGTGCCATTTAAAAACCATAAGTGCTAATGACTCCATTCCTTTTTGGGGTAATGGGGGCTGTTAATTGGAGTACTCTAAATTAAACCTGACCTCTCTAGGATATTCAGAAGCCAAGTTATAAGCCCACAAATGTGTAACTGCACTACTTCTTTAAAGTTACACTAGGCCCGGTGACCTTTGGGACATGGTTTGACCCCCTATAGGAATGTGCGATAATCATGAAACGTTCAGATCAATTACAACTCAATGGATTCTACCTTCTACTAACGTTTCAGCCTGATTGGACCTTGTTTTCACACAAATGGACCCAGAATGATGTGAAATTGTGCTTCGTGCAACATAATTCTGGGTGCCATTTACAAACTATAAGTGCTAATGACTCCATTCCTTTTTGTGGTTGTAGGGGCTGTTAATTGGAGTACTCTAAAACAAACCTGACCTCTCTAGGGTATTCAGAAGCCAAGTTATAAGCCCACAAATGTGTAACTGGACTACTTCTTTAAAGTGACACCAGGCCCGGTGACCTTTGGGACATGGTTTGACCCCCTTAGGAATGTGCGATCATCATGAAACGTTCAGATCACTTACAAATCAATTGATTTTACCTTCTTGTAACGTTTCAGCCTGATTGGACCTTGTTTTCACACAAATGGACCCAGAATGATGTGAAATTGTGCTTCGTGCAACATAATTCTGGGTGCCATTTACAAACCATAAGTGCTAATGACTCCATTCCTTTTTGTGGTTGTAGGGGCTGTTGATTGGAGTACACAAAAACAAACCTGACCTCTCTAGGACATTCAGAAGCCAAGTTATAAGCCCACAAAAGTGTAACTGGACTACTTCTTTAAATTGACACTGATCCGGTGACCTTTGGGACATGGTTTTACCCCCTTAGGAAAGTGCTATCATCATGAAACGTTCAGATCACTTACAACTCAATAGATTCTACCTTCCTGTAATGTTTCAGCTTGATTGGACCTTGTTTTCACACAAATGGACCCAGAATGATGTGAAATTGTGCTTCGTGCAACATAATTCTGGGTGCCATTTAAAAACCATAAGTGCTAATGACTCCATTCCGTTTTGTGGTTGTAGGGGCTGTTGATTGGAGTACACTAAAACAAACCTGATCTCTCTAGGACATTTAGAAGCCAAGTTATAAGCCCACAAATGTGTAACTGGACTACTTCTTTAAATTGGCACCAGATCCGGTGACTTTTGGGACATGGTTTGACCCCCTTAGGAAAGTGCTATCATCATGAAACGTTCAGATCACTTACAACTCAATAGATTCTACCTTCCTGTAACGTTTCAGCCTGATTGGTCCTTGTTTTCACACAAATGAACCCAGAATGATGTGAAATTGTGCTTCGTGCAACATAATTCTGGGTGCCATTTAAAAACCATAAGTGCTAATGACTCCATTCCTTTTTGGGGTAATGGGGGCTGTTGATTGGAGTACTCTAAATTAAACCTGACCTCTCTAGGTTATTCAGAAGCCAAGTTATAAGCCCACAAAGGTGTAACTGCACTACTTCTTTAAAGTGACACCAGGCCCGGTGACCTTTGGGACATGGTTTGACCCCCTATAGGAATGTGGGATCATCATGAAACATTCAGATCACTTACAACTCAATAGATTCTACCTTCTTGTAACGTTTCAGCCTGATTGGACCTTGTTTTCACACAAATGGACCCAGAATGATGTGAAATTGTGCTTCGTGCAACATAATTCTGGGTGCCATTTACAAACCATAAGTGTTAATGACTCCATTCCTTTTTGTGGTTGTAGGGGCTGTTGATTGGAGTGCACTAAAACAAACCTGATCTCTCTAGGACATTCAGAAGCCAAGTTATAAGCCCACAGATGTGTAACTGGACTACTTCTTTAAAGTGACACCAGATCCGGTGACCTTTGGGACATGGTTTGACCCCCTTAGGAATGTGCGATCATCATGAAACGTTCAGATCACTTACAACTCAATAGGTTCTACCTTCTTGTAAAGTTTCAGCTTAATTGGACCTTGTTTTCACACAAATGGACCCAGAATGATGTGAAATTGTGCTTCGTGCAACATAATTCTGGGTACCATTTAAAAACCATAAGTGCTAATGACTCCATTCCTTTTTGAGGTAATAGGGGCTGTTAATTGGAGTACTCTAAAACAAACCTGACCTCTCTAGGATATTCAGAAGCCAAGTTATAAGCCCACAAATGTGTAACTGGACTACTTCTTTAAAGTGACACCAGGCCCGGTGACCTTTGGGACATGGTTTGACCCCCTTAGGAATGTGCGACCATCATGAAACGTTCAGATCACTTACAACTCAATAGATTCTACCTTTTTGTAACGTTTCAGCCTGATTGGACCTTGTTTTCACACAAATGGACCCAGAATGATGTGAAATTGTGCTTCGTGCAACATAATTCTGGGTGCCATTTAAAAACCATAAGTGCTAATGACTCCATTCCTTTTTTGAGGTTATGGGGGCTGTTAATTGGAGTACTCTAAAACAAACCTGACCTCTCTAGGATATTCAGAAGCCAAGTTATAAGCCCACAAATGTGTAACTGCACTACTTCTTTAAAGTGACACCAGGCCCGGTGACCTTTGGGACATGGTTTGACCCTTCTATAGGATTGTGCGATCATCATGAAATGCTCAGATCACTTACAACTCAATAGATTCTACCTTCTTGTAACGTTTCAGCCTGATTGGACCTTGTTTTCACACAAATGGACCCAGAATGATGTGAAATTGTGCTTCGTGCAACATAATTCTGGGTGCCATTTACAAACCATAAGTGCTAATGACTCCATTCCTTTTTGTGGTTGTAGGGGCTGTTGATTGGAGTACACTAAAACAAACCTGACCTCTCTAGGACATTCAGAAGCCAAGTTATAAGCCCACAAAGGTGTAACTGGACTACTTCTTTAAAGTGACACCAGGCCCGGTGACCTTTGGGACATGGTTTTACCCCCTATAGGAATGTGCGATCATCATGAAACGTTCAGATCACTTACAACTCAATAGATTATACCTTCTTGTAACGTTTCAGCCTGATTGGACCTTGTTTTCACACAAATGGACCCAGAATGATGTGAAATTGTGCTTCGTGCAACATAATTCTGGGTGCCATTTAAAAACCATAAGTGCTAATGACTGCATTCCTTTTTGGGGTAATGGGGGCTGTTAATTGGAGTACTCTAAATTAAACCTGATCTCTCTAGGACATTCAGAAGCCAAGTTATAAGCCCACAAATGTGTAGCTGGACTACTTTAAATTGACACCAGATCCGGTGACCTTTGGGACATGGTTTGACCCCCTTAGGAAAGTGCTATCATCATGAAATGTTCAGATCACTTACAACTCAATAGATTCTACCTTCCTGTAACGTTTCAGCCTGATTGGACCTTGTTTTCACACAAATGAACCCAGAATGATGTGAAATTGTGCTTCGTGCAACATAATTCTGGGTGCCATTTACAAACCATAAGTGCTAATGACTCCATTTCTTTTTGTGGTAATGGGGGCTGTTAATTGGAGTACTCTAAATTAAACCTGACCTCTCTAGGATATCCAGAAGCCAAGTTATAAGCCCACAAAGGTGTAACTGCACTACTTCTTTAAAGTGACACCAGGCCCGGTGACCTTTGGGACATGGTTTGACCACCTATAGGAATGTGCGATAATCATGAAACGTTCAGATCACTTACAACTCAATAGATTCTACCTTCTTGTGACGTTTCAGCCTGATTGGACCTTGTTTTCACACAAATGGACCCAGAATGATGTGAAATTGTGCTTCATGCAACATAATTCTGGGTGCCATTTACAAACCATAAGTGCTAATGACTCCATTCCTTCTTGTGGTTGTAGGGGCTGTTGATTGGAGTACACTAAAACAAGTCTTACCTCTCTAGGACATTCAGAAGCCAAGTTATAAGCCCACAAAGGTGTAACTGGACTACTTCTTTAAAGTGACACCAGGCCCGGTGACCTTTGGGACATGGTTTGACCCCCTATAGGAACATGCGATCATCATGAAACGTTCAGATCATTTACAACTCAATAGATTCTACCTTCTTGTAACGTTTCAGCCTGAATGGACCTTGTTTTCACACAAATGGACACAGAATGATGTGAAATTGTACTTCGTGCAACATAATTCTGGGTGCCATTTACAAACCATAAGTGCTAATGACTCCATTCCTTTTTGTGGTTGTAGGGGCTGTTGATTGGAGTACTCTGAACCAAACCTGATCACTCTAGGACATTCAGAAGCCAAGTTATAAGCCCACAAATGTGTAACTGGACTACTTCTTTAAATTGACACCAGATCCGGTGACCTTTGGGACATGGTCTGACCCCCTTAGGAAAGTGCTATCATCATGAAATGTTCAGATCACTTACAACTCAATAGATTCTACCTTTCTGTAATGTTTCAGCCTGATTGGACCTTGTTTTCACACAAATGAACCCAGAATGATGTGAAATTTTTTCTTCGTGCAACATAATTCTGGGTGCCATTACAAACTATAAGTGCTAATGACTCCATTCCTTTTTGTGGTTGTAGGGGCTGTTAATTGGAGTACTCTAAAACAAACCTGACCTCTCTAGGATATGCAGAAGCCAAGTTATAAGCCCACAAATGTGTAACTGGACTACTTCTTTAAAGTGACACCAGGCCCGGTGACCTTTGGGACATGGTTTGACCCCCTATAGGAATGTGCGATCATCATGAAACGTTCAGATCACTTACAACTCAATAGATTCTACCTTCTTGTAACGTTTCAGCTTGATTGGACCTTGTTTTCACACAAATGAACCCAGAATGATGTGAAATTGTGCTTCGTGCAACATAATTCTGGGTGCCATTTAAAAACCATAAGTGCTAATGACTCCATTCCTTTTTGTGGTTGTAGGGGCTGTTGATTGGAGTACACTAAAACAAACCTGATCTCTCTAGGACATTTAGAAGCCAAGTTATAAGCCCACAAATGTGTAACTGGACTACTTCTTTATATTGACACCAGATCCGGTGACCTTTGGGACATGGTTTGACCCCCTTAGGAAAGTGCTATCATAATGAAACGTTCAGATCACTTACAACTCAATAGTTTCTACTTTCCTGTAAAGTTTCAGCCTGATTGGACCTTGTTTTCACACAATTGAACCCAGAAAGATGTGAAATTGTGCTTCGTGCAACATAATTCTGGGTGCCATTTAAAAACCATAAGTGCTAATGACTCCATTCCTTTTTGGAGTAATGGGGGCTGTTAATTGGAGTACTCTAAATTAAACCTGACCTCTCTAGGATATTCAGAAGCCAAGTTATAAGCCCACAAAGGTGTAACTGCACTACTTCTTTAAAGTGACACCAGGCCCGGTGACCTTTGGGACATGGTTTGACCCCCTATAGGAATGTGCGATCATCATGAAACGTTCAGATCACTTACAACTCAATAGATTCTACCTTCTTGTAACGTTTCAGCATGAATGGACCTTGTTTTCACACAAATGGACCCAGAATGATGTGAAATTGTGCTTCGTGCAACATAATTCTGGGTGCCATTTACAAACCATAAGTGCTAATGACTCCATTCCTTTTTGTGGTTGTAGGGGCTGTTGATTGGAGTACTCTGAAGCAAACCTGATCACTCTAGGACATTCAGAAGCCAAGTTATAAGCCCACAAATTTGTCACTGGATTACTTCTTTAAATTCACACCAGATCCGGTGACCTTTGGGACATGGTTTGACCCCCTTAGGAAAGTGCTATCATCATGAAATGTTCAGATCACTTACAACTCAATAGATTCTACCTTCCTGTAACGTTTCAGCCTGATTGGACCTTGTTTTCACACAAATGAACCCAGAATGATGTGAAATTGTGCTTCTTGCAACATAATTCTGGGTGCCATTTACAAACCATAAGTGCTAATGACTCCATTCCTTTTTGTGGTTGTAGGGGCTGTTGATTGGAGTACACTAAAACAAACCTGATCTCTCTAGGACATTCAGAAGCCAAGTTATAAGTCCACAAATGTGTAACTGGACTACTTCTTTAAAGTGACACCAGATCGGGTGACCTTTGGGACATGGTTTGACCCACTTTGGAATGTGCGATCATCATGAAACGTTCAGATCACTTACAACTCAATAGATTCCACCTTCCTGTAACGTTTCAGCCTGATTGGACCTTGTTTTCACACAAATGAACCCAGAATGATGTGAAATTGTGCTTCGTGCAACATAATTCTGGGTGCCATTTACAAACCATAAGTGCTAATGACTCCATTCCTATTTGGGGTAATGGGGGCTGTTAATTGGAGCACTCTAAAACAAACCTGACCTCTCTAGGATATTCAGAAGCCAAGTTATAATCCCACAAATGTGTAACTGGACTACTTCTTTAAAGTGTCACCAGGCCCGGTGACCTTTGGGACATGGTTTGACCCCCTATAGGAATGTGCGATCATCATGAAACGTTCAGATCACTTAAACTCAATAGATTCTACCTTCTTGTAACGTTTCAGCCTGATTGGACCTTGTTTTCACACAAATGGACCCAGAATGATGTGAAATTGTGCTTCGTGCAACATAATTCTGGGTGTAATTTACAAACCATAAGTGCTAATGACTCCATTCCTTTTTGTGGTTGTAGGGGCTGCTGATTGGAGTACACTTAAACAAACCTGACCTCTCTAGGACATTCAGAAGCCAAGTTATAAGCCCACAAAGGTGTAACTGGACTACTTCTTTAAAGTGACACCAGGCCCGGTGACCTTTGGGACATGGTTTGACCCCCTATAGGAATGTGCGATCATCATGAAACGTTCAGATCACTTACAAATAAATTGATTCTACCTTCTTGTAACGTTTCAGCCTGATTGGACCTTGTTTTCACACAAATGGACCCAGAATGATGTGAAATTGTGCTTCGTGCAACATAATTCTGGGTGCCATTTACAAACCATAAGTGCTAATGACTCCATTCCTATTTGGGGTAATGGGGGCTGTTAATTGGAGCACTCTAAAACAAACCTGACCTCTCTAGGATATTCAGAAGCCAAGTTATAATCCCACAAATGTGGAACTGGACTACTTCTTTAAAGTGTCACCAGGCCCGGTGACCTTTGGGACATGGTTTGACCCCCTATAGGAATGTGCGATCATCATGAAACATTCAGATCACTTAAACTCAATAGATTCTACCTTCTTGCAACGTTTCAGCCTGATTGGACCTTGTTTTCACACAAATGGACCCAGAATGATGTGAAATTGTGCTTCGTGCAACATAATTCTGGGTGTCATTTACAAACCATAAGTGCTAATGACTCCATTCCTTTTTGTGGTTGTAGGGGCTGCTGATTGGAGTACACTTAAACAAACCTGACCTCTCTAGGACATTGAGAAGCCAAGTTATAAGCCCACAAAGGTGTAACTGGACTACTTCTTTAAAGTGACACCAGGCCCGGTGACCTTTGGGACATGGTTTGACCCCCTATAGGAATGTGCGATCATCATGAAACGTTCAGATCACTTACAACTCAATAGATTCTACCTTCTTGTAACGTTTCAGCCTGATTGGACCTTGTTTTCACACAAATGGACCCAGAATGATGTGAAATTGTGCTTCGTGCAACATAATTCTGGGCGCCATTTACAAACCATAAGTGTTAATGACTCCATTCCTTTTTGTGGTTGTAGGGGCTGTTGACTGGAGTACACTAAAACAAACCTGACCTCTCTAGGACATTCAGAAGCCAAGTTATAAGCCCACAAAGGTGTAACTGGACTACTTCTTTAAAGTGACACCAGGCCCGGTGACCTTTGGGACATGGTTTGACCCCCTATAGGAATGTGTGATCATCAGGAAACGTTCAGATCACTTACAACTCAATAGATTCTACCTTCTTGTAACGTTTCAGCCTGATTGGACCTTGTTTTCACACAAATGGACGCAGAATGATGTGAAATTGTGCTTCGTGCAACATAATTCTGGGTGCTATTTACAAACCATAAGTGCTAATGACTCCATTCCTTTTTGTGGTTGTAGGGGCTGTTGATTGGAGTACACTAAATCAAACCTGATCTCTCTAGGACATTCAGAAGCCAAGTTATAATCCCACAAATGTGTAACTGGACCACTTTAAATTGACACCAGATCCGGTGACCTTTGGGACATGGTTTGTCCCCCTTAGGAAAGTGCTATCATCATGAAACGTTCAGATCACTTACAACTTAATAGATTCTACCTTCCTGTAATGTTTCCGCCTGATTGGACCTTGTTTTCACACAAATGAACCCAGAATGATGTGAAATTGTGCTTCGTGCAACATAATTCTGGGTGCCATTTAAAAACCATAAGCGCTAATGACTCCATTCCTATTTGGGGTAATGGGGGCTGTTAATTGGAGTACTCTAAAACAAACCTGATCTCTCTAGGACATTTAGAAGCCAAGTTATAAGCCCACAAATGTGTAACTGGACTACTTCTTTATATTGACACCAGATCCGGTGACCTTTGGGACATGGTTTGACCCCCTTAGGAAAGTGCTATCATAATGAAACATTCAGATCACTTACAACTCAATAGATTCTACCTTCCTGTAATGTTTTAGCCTGATTGGACCTTGTTTTCACACAATTGAACCCAGAAAGTTGTGAAATTGTGCTTCGTGCAACATAATTCTGGGTGCCATTTAAAAACCATAAGTGCTAATGACTCCATTCCTTTTTGGGGTAATGGGGGCTGTTAATTGGAGTACTCTAAATTAAACCTGACCTCTCTAGGATATTCAGAAGCCAAGTTATAAGCCCACAAAGGTGTAACTGCACTACTTCTTTAAAGTGACACCAGGCCCGGTGACCTTTGGGACATGGTTTGACCCCCTAAAGGAATGTGCGATCATCATGAAACGTTCAGATCACTTACAACTCAATAGATTCTACCTTCTTGTAACGTTTCAGCATGAATGGACCTTGTTTTCACACAAATGGACCCAGAATGATGTGAAATTGTGCTTTTTGCAACATAATTCTGGGTGCCATTTACAAACCATAAGTGCTAATGACTCCATTCCTTTTTGTGGTTGTAGGGGCTGTTGATTGGAGTACTCTGAAGCAAACCTGATCACTCTAGGACATTCAGAAGCCAAGTTATAAGCCCACAAATGTGTCACTGGACTACTTCTTTAAATTGACACCAGATCTGGTGACCTTTGGGACATGGTTTGACCCCCTTAGGAACGTGCTATCATCATGAAATGTTCAGATCACTTACAATTCAATAGATTCTACCTTCCTGTAACGTTTCAGCCTGATTGGACCTTGTTTTCACACAAATGAACCCAGAATGATGTGAAATTGTGCTTCGTGCAACATAATTCTGGGTGCCATTTACAAACCATAAGTGCTAATGACTCCATTCCTTTTTGTGGTTGTAGGGGCTGTTGATTGGAGTACACTAAAACAAACCTGATCTCTCTAGGACATTCAGAAGCCAAGTTATAAGTCCACAAATGTGTAACTGGACTACTTCTTTAAAGTGACACCAGATCCGGTGACCTTTGGGACATGGTTTGACCCACTTAGGAATGTGCGATCATCATGAAACGTTCAGATCACTTACAACTCAATAGATTCCACCTTCCTGTAACGTTTCAGCCTGATTGGACCTTGTTTTCACACAAATGAACCCAGAATTATGTGAAATTGTGCTTCGTGCAACATAATTCTGGGTGCCATTTAAAAACCATAAGTGCTAATGACTCCATTCCTTTTTGGGGTAATGGGGGCTGTTAATTGGAGTACTCTAAATTAAACCTGACCTCTCTAGGATATTCAGAAGCCAAGTTATATGCCCACAAATGTGTAACTGCACTACTTCTTTAAAGTGACACTAGGCCCGGTGACCTTTGGGACATGGTTTGACCCCCTATAGGAAAGTGCGATCATCATGAAACGTTCAGATCACTTACAACTCAATGGATTCTACCTTCTACTAACGTTTCAGCCTGATTGGACCTTGTTTTCACACAAATGGACCCAGAATGATGTGAAATTGTGCTTCGTGCAACATAATTCTGGGTGCCATTTACAAACTATAAGTGCTAATGACTCCATTCCTTTTTGTGGTTGTAGGGGCTGTTAATTGGAGTACTCTAAAACAAACCTGACCTCTCTAGGGTATTCAGAAGCCAAGTTATAAGCCCACAAAGGTGTAACTGGACTACTTCTTTAAAGTGACACCAGGCCCGGTGACCGTTGGGACATGGTTTGACCCCCTATAGGAATGTGCGATCATCATGAAACGTTCAGATCACTTACAACTCAATAGATTCTACCTTCTTGTAACGTTTCAGCCTGATTGGACCTTGTTTTCACACAAATGGACCCAGAATGATGTGAAATTGTGCTTCGTGCAACATAATTCTGGGTGCCATTTCCAAACCATAAGTGCTAATGACTCCATTCCTTTTTGTGGTTGTAGGGGCTGTTGATTGGAGTACACTAAAACAAACCTGATCTCTCTAGGACATTCAGAAGCCAAGTTATAAGCCCACAAAGGTGTAACTGGACTACTTCTTTAAATTGACACCAGATCCGGTGACCTTGGGGACATTGTTTGACCCCCTTAGGAAAGTGCTATCACCATGAAACGTTCAGATCACTTACAACTCAATAGATTCTACCTTCTTGTAACGTTTCAGCCTGATTGGACCTTGTTTTCACACAAATGGACCCAGAATGATGTGAAATTGTGCTTCGTGCAACATAATTCTGGGTGCCATTTACAAACCATAAGTGCTAATGACTCCATTCCTTTTTGTGGTTGTAGGGGCTGTTGATTGGAGTACACTAAAACAAACCTGATCTCTATAGGACATTCAGAAGCCAAGTTATAAGCCCACAAAGGTGTAACTGGACTACTTCTTTAAATTGACACCAGATCCGGTGACCTTTGGGACATGGTTTGACCCCCTTAGGAAAGTGCTATCATCATGAAACGTTCAGATCACTTACAACTCAATAGATTCTACCTTCCTGTAACGTTTCAGCCTGATTGGACCTTGTTTTCACACAAATGAACCCAGAATGATGTGAAATTATGCTTCGTGAAACATAATTCTGGGTGCCATTTAAAAACCATAAGTGCTAATGACTCCATTCCTTTTTGTGGTTGTAGGGGCTGTTAATTGGAGTACTCTAAAACAAACCTGACCTCTCTAGGATGTTCAGAAGCCAAGTTATAAGCCCACAAAGGTGTAACTGGACTACTTCTTTAAAGTGACACCAGGCCCGGTGACCTTTGGGACATGGTTTGACCCCTATAGGAATGTGCGATCATCATGAAACGTTCAGATCACTTACAACTCAATAGATTCTACCTTCTTGTAACGTTTCAGCCTGATTGGACCTTGTTTTCACACAAATGGACCCAGAATGATGTGAAATTGTGCTTCGTGCAACATAATTCTGGGTGCCATTTCCAAACCATAAGTGCTAATGACTCCATTCCTTTTTGTGGTTGTAGGGGCTGTTGATTGGAGTACACTAAAACAAACCTGATCTCTCTAGGACATTCAGAAGCCAAGTTATAAGCCCACAAAGGTGTAACTGGACTACTTCTTTAAATTGACACCAGATCCGGTGACCTTGGGGACATTGTTTGACCCCCTTAGGAAAGTGCTATCACCATGAAACGTTCAGATCACTTACAACTCAATAGATTCTACCTTCTTGTAACGTTTCAGCCTGATTGGACCTTGTTTTCACACAAATGGACCCAGAATGATGTGAAATTGTGCTTCGTGCAACATAATTCTGGGTGCCATTTACAAACCATAAGTGCTAATGACTCCATTCCTTTTTGTGGTTGTAGGGGCTGTTGATTGGAGTACACTAAAACAAACCTGATCTCTCTAGGACATTCAGAAGCCAAGTTATAAGCCCACAAAGGTGTAACTGGACTACTTCTTTAAATTGACACCAGATCCGGTGACCTTTGGGACATGGTTTGACCCCCTTAGGAAAGTGCTATCATCATGAAACGTTCAGATCACTTACAACTCAATAGATTCTAGCTTCCTGTAACGTTTCAGCCTGATTGGACCTTGTTTTCACACAAATGAACCCAGAATGATGTGAAATTATGCTTCGTGCAACATAATTCTGGGTGCCATTTAAAAACCATAAGTGCTAATGACTCCATTCCTTTTTGTGGTTGTAGGGGCTGCTAATTGGAGTACTCTAAAACAAACCTGACCTCTCTAGGATGTTCAGAAGCCAAGTTATAAGCCCACAAAGGTGTAACTGGACTACTTCTTTAAAGTGACACCAGGCCCGGTGACCTTTGGGACATGGTTTGACCCCTATAGGAATGTGTGATCATCATGAAACGTTCAGATCACTTACAACTCAATAGATTCTACCTTCTTGTAATGTTTCAGCCTGATTGGACCTTGTTTTCACACAAATGGACCCAGAATGATGTGAAATTGTGCTTCGTGCAACATAATTCTGGGTGCCATTTACAAACCATAAGTGCTAATGACTCCATTCCTTTTTGTGGTTGTAGGGGCTGTTGATTGGAGTACACTAAAACAAACCTGATCTCTATAGGACATTCAGAAGCCAAGTTATAAGCCCACAAAGGTGTAACTGGACTACTTCTTTAAATTGACACCAGATCCGGTGACCTTTGGGACATGGTTTGACCCCCTTAGGAAAGTGCTATCATCATGAAACGTTCAGATCACTTACAACTCAATAGATTCTACCTTCCTGTAACGTTTCAGCCTGATTGGACCTTGTTTTCACACAAATGAACCCAGAATGATGTGAAATTATGCTTCGTGAAACATAATTCTGGGTGCCATTTAAAAACCATAAGTGCTAATGACTCCATTCCTTTTTGTGGTTGTAGGGGCTGTTAATTGGAGTACTCTAAAACAAACCTGACCTCTCTAGGATGTTCAGAAGCCAAGTTATAAGCCCACAAAGGTGTAACTGGACTACTTCTTTAAAGTGACACCAGGCCCGGTGACCTTTGGGACATGGTTTGACCCCTATAGGAATGTGCGATCATCATGAAACGTTCAGATCACTTACAACTCAATAGATTCTACCTTCTTGTAACGTTTCAGCCTGATTGGACCTTGTTTTCACACAAATGGACCCAGAATGATGTGAAATTGTGCTTCGTGCAACATAATTCTGGGTGCCATTTACAAACCATAAGTGCTAATGACTCCATTCCTTTTTGTGGTTGTAGGGGCTGTTGATTGGAGTACACTAAAACAAACCTGATCTCTCTAGGACATTCAGAAGCCAAATTATAAGCCCACAAATGTGTAACTGGACTACTTCTTTAAAATGACACCAGATCCGGTGACCTTTGGGACATGGTTTTACCCCCTATAGGAATGTGCGATCATCATGAAACGTTCAGATCACTTACAACTCAATAGATTCTACCTTCCTGTAACGTTTCAGCCTGATTGGACCTTGTTTTCACACAAATGAACCCAGACTGATGTGAAATTGTGCTTCGTGCAACATAATTCTGGGTGCCATTTAAAAACCATAAGTGCTAATGACTCCATTCCTTTTTGTGGTTGTGGGGGCTGTTAATTGGAGTACTCTAAAACAAACCTGACCTCTCTAGGATATTCAGAAGCCAAGTTATAAGCCCACAAAGGTGTAACTGGACTACTTCTTTAAAGTGACACAAGATCCGGTGAGGTAATGGGGGCTGTTAATTGGAGTACTCTAAAACAAATCTGACCTCTCTAGGATATTCAGAAGCCAAGTTATAAGCCCACAAAGGTGTAACTGGACTACATCTTTAAAGTGACACCAGATCCGGTGACCTTTGGGACATGGTTTGACCCCCTATAGGAATGTGCGATCATCATGAAACGTTCAGATCACTTACAAATAAATTGATTCTACCTTCTTGTAACGTTTCAGCCTGATTGGACCTTGTTTTCACACAAATGGACCCAGAATGATGTGAAATTGTGCTTCGTGCAACATAATTCTGGGTGCCATTTACAAACCATAAGTGCTAATGACTCCATTCCTATTTGGGGTAATAGGGGCTGTTAATTGGAGCACTCTAAAACAAACCTGACCTCTCTAGGATATTCAGAAGCCAAGTTATAATCCCACAAATGTGTAACTGGACTACTTCTTTAAAGTGTCACCAGGCCCGGTGACCTTTGGGACATGGTTTGACCCCCTATAGGAATGTGCGATCATCATGAAACGTTCAGATCACTTAAACTCAATAGATTCTACCTTCTTGTAACGTTTCAGCCTGATTGGACCTTGTTTTCACACAAATGGACCCAGAATGATGTGAAATTGTGCTTCGTGCAACATAATTCTGGGTGTAATTTACAAACCATAAGTGCTAATGACTCCATTCCTTTTTGTGGTTGTAGGGGCTGCTGATTGGAGTACACTTAAACAAACCTGACCTCTCTAGGACATTCAGAAGCCAAGTTATAAGCCCACAAAGGTGTAACTGGACTACTTCTTTAAAGTGACACCAGGCCCGGTGACCTTTGGGACATGGTTTGACCCCCTATAGGAATGTGCGATCATCATGAAACGTTCAGCTCACTTACAAATAAATTGATTCTACCTTCTTGTAACGTTTCAGCCTGATTGGACCTTGTTTTCACACAAATGGACCCAGAATGATATGAAATTGTGCTTCGTGCAACATAATTCTGGGTGCCATTTACAAACCATAAGTGCTAATGACTCCATTCCTATTTGGGGTAATGGGGGCTGTTAATTGGAGCACTCTAAAACAAACCTGACCTCTCTAGGATATTCAGAAGCCAAGTTATAATCCCACAAATATGTAACTGGACTACTTCTTTAAAGTGTCACCAGGCCCGGTGACCTTTGGGACATGGTTTGACCCCCTATAGGAATGTGCGATCATCATGAAACGTTCAGATAACTTAAACTCAATAGATTCTACCTTCTTGTAACGTTTCAGCCTGATTGGACCTTGTTTTCACACAAATGGACCCAGAATGATGTGAAATTGTGCTTCGTGCAACATAATTCTGGGTGTCATTTACAAACCATAAGTGCTAATGACTCCATTCCTTTTTGTGGTTGTAGGGGCTGCTGATTGGAGTACACTTAAACAAACCTGACCTCTCTAGGACATTCAGAAGCCAAGTTATAAGCCCACAAAGGTGTAACTGGACTACTTCTTTAAAGTGACACCAGGCCCGGTGACCTTTGGGACATGGTTTGACCCCCTATAGGAATGTGCGATCATCATGAAACGTTCAGATCACTTACAACTCAATAGATTCTACCTTCTTGTAACGTTTCAGCCTGATTGGACCTTGTTTTCACACAAATGGACCCAGAATGATGTGAAATTGTGCTTCGTGCAACATAATTCTGGGTGCCATTTACAAACCATAAGTGTTAATGACTCCATTCCTTTTTGTGGTTGTAGGGGCTGTTGACTGGAGTACACTAAAACAAACCTGACCTCTCTAGGACATTCAGAAGCCAAGTTATAAGCCCACAAAGGTGTAACTGGACTACTTCTTTAAAGTGACACCAGGCCCGGTGACCTTTGGGACATGGTTTGACCCCCTATAGGAATGTGTGATCATCAGGAAACGTTCAGATCACTTACAACTCAATAGATTCTACCTTCTTGTAACGTTTCAGCCTGATTGGACCTTGTTTTCACACAAATGGACGCAGAATGATGTGAAATTGTGCTTCGTGCAACATAATTCTGGGTGCCATTTAAAAACCATAAGCGCTAATGACTCCATTCCTATTTGGGGTAATGGGGGCTGTTAATTGGAGTACTCTAAAACAAACCTGATCTCTCTAGGACATTTAGAAGCCAAGTTATAAGCCCACAAATGTGTAACTGGACTACTTCTTTATATTGACACCAGATCCGGTGACCTTTGGGACATGGTTTGACCCCCTTAGGAAAGTGCTATCATAATGAAACATTCAGATCACTTACAACTCAATAGATTCTACCTTCCTGTAATGTTTTAGCCT
Organism: Nothobranchius furzeri; assembly: GCF_043380555.1. Classification (NCBI taxonomy): domain Eukaryota; kingdom Metazoa; phylum Chordata; class Actinopteri; order Cyprinodontiformes; family Nothobranchiidae; genus Nothobranchius; species Nothobranchius furzeri. The sequence goes on from NC_091746.1 coordinate 32,476,010, forward strand.
GATTGGACCTTGTTTTCACACAATTGAACCCAGAAAGTTGTGAAATTGTGCTTCGTGCAACATAATTCTGGGTGCCATTTAAAAACCATAAGTGCTAATGACTCCATTCCTTTTTGGGGTAATGGGGGCTGTTAATTGGAGTACTCTAAATTAAACCTGACCTCTCTAGGATATTCAGAAGCCAAGTTATAAGCCCACAAAGGTGTAACTGCACTACTTCTTTAAAGTGACACCAGGCCCGGTGACCTTTGGGACATGGTTTGACCCCCTAAAGGAATGTGCGATCATCATGAAACGTTCAGATCACTTACAACTCAATAGATTCTACCTTCTTGTAACGTTTCAGCATGAATGGACCTTGTTTTCACACAAATGGACCCAGAATGACGTGAAATTGTGCTTTTTGCAACATAATTCTGGGTGCCATTTACAAACCATAAGTGCTAATGACTCCATTCCTTTTTGTGGTTGTAGGGGCTGTTGATTGGAGTACTCTGAAGCAAACCTGATCACTCTAGGACATTCAGAAGCCAAGTTATAAGCCCACAAATGTGTCACTGGACTACTTCTTTAAATTGACACCAGATCTGGTGACCTTTGCGACATGGTTTGACCCCCTTAGGAACGTGCTATCATCATGAAATGTTCAGATCACTTACAACTCAATAGATTCTACCTTCCTGTAACGTTTCAGCCTGATTGGACCTTGTTTTCACACAAATGAACCCAGAATGATGTGAAATTGTGCTTCGTGCAACATAATTCTGGGTTCCATTTACAAACCATAAGTGCTAATGACTCCATTCCTTTTTGTGGTTGTAGGGGCTGTTGATTGGAGTACACTAAAACAAACCTGATCTCTCTAGGACATTCAGAAGCCAAGTTATAAGTCCACAAATGTGTAACTGGACTACTTCTTTAAAGTGACACCAGATCCGGTGACCTTTGGGACATGGTTTGACCCACTTAGGAATGTGCGATCATCATGAAACGTTCAGATCACTTACAACTCAATAGATTCCACCTTCCTGTAACGTTTCAGCCTGATTGGACCTTGTTTTCACACAAATGAACCCAGAATGATGTGAAATTGTGCTTCGTGCAACATAATTCTGGGTGCAATTTAAAAACCATAAGTGCTAATGACTCCATTCCTTTTTGAGGTAATGGGGGCTGTTAATTGGAGTACTCTAAATTAAACCTGACCTCTCTAGGATATTCAGAAGCCAAGTTATAAGCCCACAAAGGTGTAACTGCACTACTTCTTTAAAGTGACACCAGGCCCGGTGACCTTTGGGACATGGTTTGACCCCCTAAAGGAATGTGCGATCATCATGAAACGTTCAGATCACTTACAACTCAATAGATTCTACCTTCTTGTAACGTTTCAGCATGAATGGACCTTGTTTTCACACAAATGGACCCAGAATGACGTGAAATTGTGCTTTTTGCAACATAATTCTGGGTGCCATTTACAAACCATAAGTGCTAATGACTCCATTCCTTTTTGTGGTTGTAGGGGCTGTTGATTGGAGTACTCTGAAGCAAACCTGATCACTCTAGGACATTCAGAAGCCAAGTTATAAGCCCACAAATGTGTCACTGGACTACTTCTTTAAATTGACACCAGATCTGGTGACCTTTGCGACATGGTTTGACCCCCTTAGGAACGTGCTATCATCATGAAATGTTCAGATCACTTACAACTCAATAGATTCTACCTTCCTGTAACGTTTCAGCCTGATTGGACCTTGTTTTCACACAAATGAACCCAGACTGATGTGAAATTGTGCTTCGTGCAACATAATTCTGGGTGCCATTTACAAACCATAAGTGCTAATGACTCCATTCCTTTTTGTGGTTGTAGGGGCTGTTGATTGGAGTACACTAAAACAAACCTGATCTCTCTAGGACATTCAGAAGCCAAGTTATAAGTCCACAAATGTGTAACTGGACTACTTCTTTAAAGTGACACCAGATCCGGTGACCTTTGGGACATGGTTTGACCCACTTAGGAATGTGCGATCATCATGAAACGTTCAGATCACTTACAACTCAATAGATTCCACCTTCCTGTAACGTTTCAGCCTGATTGGACCTTGTTTTCACACAAATGAACCCAGAATTATGTGAAATTGTGCTTCGTGCAACATAATTCTGGGTGCAATTTAAAAACCATAAGTGCTAATGACTCCATTCCTTTTTGAGGTAATGGGGGCTGTTAATTGGAGTACTCTAAATTAAACCTGACCTCTCTAGGATATTCAGAAGCCAAGTTATATGCCCACAAATGTGTAACTGCACTACTTCTTTAAAGTGACACTAGGCCCGGTGACCTTTGGGACATGGTTTGACCCCCTATAGGAATGTGCGATCATCATGAAACGTTCAGATCACTTACAACTCAATGGATTCAACCTTCTACTAACGTTTCAGCCTGATTGGACCTTGTTTTCACACAAATGGACCCAGAATGATGTGAAATTGTGCTTCGTGCAACATAATTCTGGGTGCCATTTACAAACTATAAGTGCTAATGACTCCATTCCTTTTTGTGGTTGTAGAGGCTGTTAATTGGAGTACTCTAAAACAAACCTGACCTCTCTAGGGTATTCAGAAGCCAAGTTATAAGCCCACAAAGGTGTAACTGGACTACTTCTTTAAAGTGACACCAGGCCCGGTGACCGTTGGGACATGGTTTGACCCCCTATAGGAATGTGCGATCATCATGAAACGTTCAGATCACTTACAACTCAATAGATTCTACCTTCTTGTAACGTTTCAGCCTGATTGGACCTTGTTTTCACACAAATGGACCCAGAATGATGTGAAATTGTGCTTCGTGCAACATAATTCTGGGTGCCATTTCCAAACCATAAGTGCTAATGACTCCATTCCTTTTTGTGGTTGTAGGGGCTGTTGATTGGAGTACACTAAAACAAACCTGATCTCTCTAGGACATTCAGAAGCCAAGTTATAAGCCCACAAAGGTGTAACTGGACTACTTCTTTAAATTGACACCAGATCCGGTGACCTTGGGGACATTGTTTGACCCCCTTAGGAAAGTGCTATCACCATGAAACGTTCAGATCACTTACAACTCAATAGATTCTACCTTCTTGTAACGTTTCAGCCTGATTGGACCTTGTTTTCACACAAATGGACCCAGAATGATGTGAAATTGTGCTTCGTGCAACATAATTCTGGGTGCCATTTACAAACCATAAGTGCTAATGACTCCATTCCTTTTTGTGGTTGTAGGGGCTGTTGATTGGAGTACACTAAAACAAACCTGATCTCTCTAGGACATTCAGAAGCCAAGTTATAAGCCCACAAAGGTGTAACTGGACTACTTCTTTAAATTGACACCAGATCCGGTGACCTTTGGGACATGGTTTGACCCCCTTAGGAAAGTGCTATCGTCATGAAACGTTCAGATCACTTACAACTCAATAGATTCTACCTTCCTGTAACGTTTCAGCCTGATTGGACCTTGTTTTCACACAAATGAACCCAGAATGATGTGAAATTATGCTTCGTGCAACATAATTCTGGGTGCCATTTAAAAACCATAAGTGCTAATGACTCCATTCCTTTTTGTGGTTGTAGGGGCTGCTAATTGGAGTACTCTAAAACAAACCTGACCTCTCTAGGATGTTCAGAAGCCAACTTATAAGCCCACAAAGGTGTAACTGGACTACTTCTTTAAAGTGACACCAGGCCCGGTGACCTTTGGGACATGGTTTGACCCCTATAGGAATGTGTGATCATCATGAAACGTTCAGATCACTTACAACTCAATAGATTCTACCTTCTTGTAACGTTTCAGCCTGATTGGACCTTGTTTTCACACAAATGGACCCAGAATGATGTGAAATTGTGCGTCGTGCAACATAGTTCTGGGTGCCATTTACAAACCATAAGTGCTAATGACTCCATTCCTTTTTGTGGTTGTAGGGGCTGTTGATTGGAGTACACTAAAACAAACCTGATCTCTCTAGGACATTCAGAAGCCAAGTTATAAGCCCACAAATGTGTAACTGGACTACTTCTTTAAAGTGACACCAGATCCGGTGACCTTTGGGACATGGTTTTACCCCCTATAGGAATGTGCGATCATCATGAAACGTTCAGATCACTTACAACTCAATAGATTCTACCTTCCTGTAACGTTTCAGCCTGATTGGACCTTGTTTTCACACAAATGAACCCAGACTGATGTGAAATTGTGCTTCGTGCAACATAATTCTGGGTGCCATTTAAAAACCATAAGTGCTAATGACTCCATTCCTTTTTGTGGTTGTGGGGGCTGTTAATTGGAGTACTCTAAAACAAACCTGACCTCTCTAGGATATTCAGAAGCCAAGTTATAAGCCCACAAAGGTGTAACTGGACTACTTCTTTAAAGTGACACGAGATCCGGTGAGGTAATGGGGGCTGTTAATGGGAGTACTCTAAAACAAAGCTGACCTCTCTAGGATATTCAGAAGCCAAGTTATAAGCCCACAAAGGTGTAACTGGACTACATCTTTAAAGTGACACCAGATCCGGTGACCTTTAGGACATGGTTTGACCCCCTATAGGAATGTGCGATCATCATGAAACGTTCAGAACACTTACAAATAAATTGATTCTACCTTCTTGTAACGTTTCAGCCTGATTGGACCTTGTTTTCACACAAATGGACCCAGAATGATGTGAAATTGTGCTTCGTGCAACATAATTCTGGGTGCCATTTACAAACCATAAGTGCTAATGACTCCATTCCTATTTGGGGTAATGGGGGCTGTTAATTGGAGCACTCTAAAACAAACCTGACCTCTCTAGGATATTCAGAAGCCAAGTTATAATCCCACAAATGTGTAACTGGACTACTTCTTTAAAGTGTCACCAGGCCCGGTGACCTTTGGGACATGGTTTGACCCCCTATAGGAAAGTGCGATCATAATGAAACGTTCAGATCACTTAATCTCAATAGATTCTACCTTCTTGTAACGTTTCAGCCTGATTGGACCTTGTTTTCACACAAATGGACCCAGAATGATGTGAAATTGTGCTTCGTGCAACATAATTCTGGGCGCCATTTACAAACCATAAGTGTTAATGACTCCATTCCTTTTTGTGGTTGTAGGGGCTGTTGACTGGAGTACACTAAAACAAACCTGACCACTTTAGGACATTCAGAAGCCAAGTTATAAGCCCACAAAGGTGTAACTGGACTACTTCTTTAAAGTGACACCAGGCCCGGTGACCTTTGGGACATGGTTTGACCCCCTATAGGAATGTGCGATCAACAGGAAACGTTCAGATCACTTACAACTCAATAGATTCTACCTTCTTGTAACGTTTCAGCCTGATTGGACCTTGTTTTCACACAAATGGACGCAGAATGATGTGAAATTGTGCTTCGTGCAACATAATTCTGGGTGCTATTTACAAACCATAAGTCTTAATGACTCCATTCCTTTTTGTGGTTGTAGGGGCTGTTGATTGGAGTACACTAAATCAAACCTGATCTCTCTAGGACATTCAGAAGCCAAGTTATAATCCCACAAATGTGTAACTGGACCACTTTAAATTGACACCAGATCCGGTGACCTTTGGGACATGGTTTGACCCCCTTAGGAAAGTGCTATCATCATGAAACGTTCAGATCACTTACAAATTAATATATTCTACCTTCCTGTAATGTTTCCGCCTGATTGGACTTTGTTTTCACACAAATGAACCCAGAATGATGTGAAATTGTGCTTCGTGCAACATAATTCTGGGTGCCATTTAAAAACCATAAGCGCTAATGACTCCATTCCTATTTGGGGTAATGGGGGCTGTTAATTGGAGTACTCTAAAACAAACCTGACCTCTCTAGGATATTCAGAAGCCAAGTTATAATCCCACAAATGTGTAACTGGACTACTTCTTTAAATTGACACCAGGCCCGGTGACCTTTGGGACATGGTTTGACCCCCTATAGGAATGTGCGATCATCATGAAACGTTCAGATCACTTACAACTCAATAGATTCTACCTTCTTTTAACGTTTCAGCCTGATTGGACCTTGTTTTCACACAAATGGACCCAGAATGATGTGAAATTGTGCTTCGTGCAACATAATTCTGGGTGCCATTTACAAACCATAAGTGCTAATGACTCCATTCCTTTTTGTGGTTGTAGGGGCTGTTGATTGGAGTACACTAAAACAAACCTGATCTCTCTTGGACATTCAGAAGCCAAGTTATAGGCCCACAAAGGTGTAACTGGACTACTTCTTTAAATTGACACCAGATCCGTTGACCTTTGGGACATGGTTTGACCCCCTTAGGAAAGTGCTATCATCATGAAACGTTCAGATCACTTACAACTCAATAGATTCTACCTTCCTGTAATGTTTCCGCCTGATTGGGCCTTGTTTTCACACAAATGAACCCAGAATGATGTGAAATTGTGCTTCGTGCAACATAATTCTGGGTGCCATTTAAAAACCATAAGCGCTAATGACTCCATTACTATTTGGGGTAATGGGGGCTGTTAATTGGAGTACTCTAAAACAAACCTGACCTCTCTAGGATATTCAGAAGCCAAGTTATAATCCCACAAATGTGTAACTGGACTACTTCTTTAAAGTGACACCAGGCCCGGTGACCTTTGGGACATGGTTTGACCCCCTTAGGAATGTGCGATCATCATGAAACGTTCAGATCACTTACAAATCAATTGATTTTACCTTCTTGTAACGTTTCAGCCTGATTGGACCTTGTTTTCACACAAATGGACCCAGAATGATGTGAAATTGTGCTTCGTGCAACATAATTCTGGGTGCCATTTACAAACCATAAGTGCTAATGACTCCATTCCTTTTTGTGGTTGTAGGGGCTGTTGATTGGAGTACACAAAAACAAACCTGACCTCTCTAGGACATTCAGAAGCCAAGTTATAAGCCCACAAAAGTTTAACTGGACTACTTCTTTAAATTGACACTGATCCGGTGACCTTTGGGACATGGTTTTACCCCCTTAGGAAAGTGCTATCATCATGAAACGTTCAGATCACTTACAACTCAATAGATTCTACCTTCCTGTAATGTTTCAGCTTGATTGGACCTTGTTTTCACACAAATGGACCCAGAATGATGTGAAATTGTGCTTCGTGCAACATAATTCTGGGTGCCATTTAAAAACCATAAGTGCTAATGACTCCATTCCGTTTTGTGGTTGTAGGGGCTGTTGATTGGAGTACACTAAAACAAACCTGATCTCTCTAGGACATTTAGAAGCCAAGTTCTAAGCCCACAAATGTGTAACTGGACTACTTCTTTAAATTGGCACCAGATCCGGTGACTTTTGGGACATGGTTTGACCCCCTTAGGAAAGTGCTATCATCATTAAACGTTCAGATCACTTACAACTCAATAGATTCTACCTTCCTGTAACGTTTCAGCCTGATTTGTCCTTGTTTTCACACAAATGAACCCAGAATGATGTGAAATTGTGCTTCGTGCAACATAATTCTGGGTGCCATTTAAAAACCATAAGTGCTAATGACTCCATTCCTTTTTGGGGTAATGGGGGCTGTTGATTGGAGTACTCTAAATTAAACCTGACCTCTCTAGGATATTCAGAAGCCAAGTTATAAGCCCACAAAGGTGTAACTGCACTACTTCTTTAAAGTGACACCAGGCCCGGTGACCTTTGGGACATGGTTTGACCCCCTATAGGAATGTGGGATCATCATGAAACATTCAGATCACTTACAACTCAATAGATTCTACCTTCTTGTAAGGTTTCAGCCTGATTGGACCTTGTTTTCACACAAATGGACCCAGAATGATGTGAAATTGTGCTTCGTGCAACATAATTCTGGGTGCCAATTACAAACCATAAGTGTTAATGACTCCATTCCTTTTTGTGGTTGTAGGGGCTGTTGATTGGAGTGCACTAAAACAAACCTGATCTCTCTAGGACATTCAGAAGCCAAGTTATAAGCCCACAGATGTGTAACTGGACTACTTCTTTAAAGTGACACCAGATCCGGTGACCTTTGGGACATGGTTTGACCCCGTTAGGAATGTGCGATCATCATGAAACGTTCAGATCACTTACAACTCAATAGGTTCTACCTTCTTGTAAAGTTTCAGCTTGATTGGACCTTGTTTTCACACAAATGGACCCAGAATGATGTGAAATTGTGCTTCGTGCAACATAATTCTGGGTACCATTTAAAAACCATAAGTGCTAATGACTCCATTCCTTTTTGAGGTAATAGGGGCTGTTAATTGGAGTACTCTAAAACAAACCTGACCTCTCTAGGATATTCAGAAGCCAAGTTATAAGCCCACAAATGTGTAACTGGACTACTTCTTTAAAGTGACACCAGGCCCGGTGACCTTTGGGACATGGTTTGACCCCCTTAGGAATGTGCGACCATCATGAAACGTTCAGATCACTTACAACTCAATAGATTCTACCTTTTTGTAACGTTTCAGCCTGATTGGACCTTGTTTTCACACAAATGGACCCAGAATGATGTGAAATTGTGCTTCGTGCAACATAATTCTGGGTGCCATTTAAAAACCATAAGTGCTAATGACTCCATTCCTTTTTTGAGGTTATAGGGGCTGTTAATTGGAGTACTCTAAAACAAACCTGACCTCTCTAGGATATTCAGAAGCCAAGTTATAAGCCCACAAATGTGTAACTGGACTACTTCTTTAAAGTGACACCAGGCCCGGTGACCTTTGGGACATGGTTTGACCCTTCTATAGGATTGTGCGATCATCATGAAATGCTCAGATCACTTACAACTCAATAGATTCTACCTTCTTGTAACGTTTCAGCCTGATTGGACCTTGTTTTCACACAAATGGACCCAGAATGATGTGAAATTGTGCTTCGTGCAACATAATTCTGGGTGCCATTTACAATTCATAAGTGCTAATGACTCCATTCCTTTTTGTGGTTGTAGGGGCTGTTGATTGGAGTACACTAAAACAAACCTGACCTCTCTAGGACATTCAGAAGCCAAGTTATAAGCCCACAAAGGTGTAACTGGACTACTTCTTTAAAGTGACACCAGGCCCGGTGACCTTTGGGACATGGTTTTACCCCCTATAGGAATGTGCGATCATCATGAAACGTTCAGATAACTTACAACTCAATAGATTATACCTTCTTGTAACGTTTCAGCCTGATTGGACCTTGTTTTCACACAAATGGATCCAGAATGATGTGAAATTGTGCTTCGTGCAACATAATTCTGGGTGCCATTTAAAAACCATAAGTGCTAATGACTGCATTCCTTTTTGGGGTAATGGGGGCTGTTAATTGGAGTACTCTAAATTAAACCTGATCTCTCTAGGACATTCAGAAGCCAAGTTATAAGCCCACAAATGTGTAGCTGGACTACTTTAAATTGACACCAGATCCGGTGACCTTTGGGACATGGTTTGACCCCCTTAGGAAAGTGCTATCACCATGAAATGTTCAGATCACTTACAACTCAATAGATTCTACCTTCCTGTAACGTTTCAGCCTGATTGGACCTTGTTTTCACACAAATGAACCCAGAATGATGTGAAATTGTGCTTCGTGCAACATAATTCTGGGTGCCATTTACAAACCATAAGTGCTAATGACTCCATTTCTTTTTGGGGTAATGGGGGCTGTTAATTGGAGTACTCTAAATTAAACCTGACCTCTCTAGGATATCCAGAAGCCAAGTTATAAGCCCACAAAGGTGTAACTGCACTACTTCTTTAAAGTGACACCAGGCCCGGTGACCTTTGGGACATGGTTTGACCACCTATAGGAACATGCGATAATCATGAAACGTTCAGATCACTTACAACTCAATAGATTCTACCTTCTTGTAACGTTTCAGCCTGATTGGACCTTGTTTTCACACAAATGGACCCAGAATGATGTGAAATTGTGCTTCATGCAACATAATTCTGGGTGCCATTTACAAACCATAAGTGCTAATGACTCCATTCCTTCTTGTGGTTGTAGGGGCTGTTGATTGGAGTACACTAAAACAAGTCTGACCTCTCTAGGACATTCAGAAGCCAAGTTATAAGCCCACAAAGGTGTAACTGGACTACTTCTTTAAAGTGACACCAGGCCCGGTGACCTTTGGGACATGGTTTGACCCCCTATAGGAACATGCGATCATCATGAAACGTTCAGATCATTTACAACTCAATAGATTCTACCTTCTTGTAACGTTTCAGCCTGAATGGACCTTGTTTACACAAATGGACACAGAATGATGTGAAATTGTACTTCGTGCAACATAATTCTGGGTGCCATTTACAAACCATAAGTGCTAATGACTCCATTCCTTTTTGTGGTTGTAGGGGCTGTTGATTGGAGTACTCTGAACCAAACCTGATCACTCTAGGACATTCAGAAGCCAAGTTATAAGCCCACAAATGTGTAACTGGACTACTTCTTTAAATTGACACCAGATCCGGTGACCTTTGGGACATGGTTTGACCCCCTTAGGAAAGTGCTATCATCATGAAATGTTCAGATCACTTACAACTCAATAGATTCTACCTTTCTGTAATGTTTCAGCCTGATTGGACCTTGTTTTCACACAAATGAACCCAGAATGATGTGAAATTTTGCTTCGTGCAACATAATTCTGGGTGCCATTTACAAACTATAAGTGCTAATGACTCCATTCCTTTTTGTGGTTGTAGGGGCTGTTAATTGGAGTACTCTAAAACAAACCTGACCTCTCTAGGATATGCAGAAGCCAAGTTATAAGCCCACAAATGTGTAACTGGACTACTTCTTTAAAGTGACACCAGGCCCGGTGACCTTTGGGACATGGTTTGACCCCCTATAGGAATGTGCGATCATCATGAAACGTTCAGATCACTTACAACTCAATAGATTCTACCTTCTTGTAACGTTTCAGCTTGATTGGACCTTGTTTTCACACAAATGAACCCAGAATGATGTGAAATTGTGCTTCGTGCAACATAATTCTGGGTGCCATTTAAAAACCATAAGTGCTAATGACTCCATTCCTTTTTGTGGTTGTAGGGGCTGTTGATTGGAGTACACTAAAACAAACCTGATCTCTCTAGGACATTTAGAAGCCAAGTTATAAGCCCACAAATGTGTAACTGGACTACTTCTTTATATTGACACCATATCCGGTGACCTTTGGGACATGGTTTGACCCCCTTAGGAAAGTGCTATCATAATGAAACGTTCAGATCACTTACAACTCAATAGTTTCTACTTTCCTGTAAAGTTTCAGCCTGATTTGACCTTGTTTTCACACAATTGAACCCAGAAAGATGTGAAATTGTGCTTCGTGCAACATAATTCTGGGTGCCATTTAAAAACCATAAGTGCTAATGACTCCATTCCTTTTTGGAGTAATGGGGGCTGTTAATTGGAGTACTCTAAATTAAACCTGACCTCTCTAGGATATTCAGAAGCCAAGTTATAAGCCAACAAAGGTGTAACTGCACTACTTCTTTAAAGTGACACCAGGCCCGGTGACCTTTGGGACATGGTTTGACCCCCTATAGGAATGTGCGATCATCATGAAACGTTCAGATCACTTACAACTCAATAGATTCTACCTTCTTGTAACGTTTCAGCATGAATGGACCTTGTTTTCACACAAATGGACCCAGAATGATGTGAAATTGTGCTTCGTGCAACATAATTCTGGGTGCCATTTACAAACCATAAGTGCTAATGACTCCATTCCTTTTTGTGGTTGTAGGGGCTGTTGATTGGAGTACTCTGAACCAAACCTGATCACTCTAGGACATTCAGAAGCCAAGTTATAAGCCCACAAATGTGTAACTGGACTACTTCTTTAAATTGACACCAGATCCGGTGACCTTTGGGACATGGTTTGACCCCCTTAGGAAAGTGCTATCATCATGAAATGTTCAGATCACTTCAACTCAATAGATTCTACCTTTCTGTAATGTTTCAGCCTGATTGGACCTTGTTTTCACACAAATGAACCCAGAATGATGTGAAATTTTGCTTCGTGCAACATAATTCTGGGTGCCATTTACAAACTATAAGTGCTAATGACTCCATTCCTTTTTGTGGTTGTAGGGGCTGTTAATTGGAGTACTCTAAAACAAACCTGACCTCTCTAGGATATGCAGAAGCCAAGTTATAAGCCCACAAATGTGTAACTGGACTACTTCTTTAAAGTGACACCAGGCCCGGTGACCTTTGGGACATGGTTTGACCCCCTATAGGAATGTGCGATCATCATGAAACGTTCAGATCACTTACAATTCAATAGATTCTACCTTCTTGTAACGTTTCAGCTTGATTGGACCTTGTTTTCACACAAATGAACCCAGAATGATGTGAAATTGTGCTTCGTGCAACATAATTCTGGGTGCCATTTAAAAACCATAAGTGCTAATGACTCCATTCCTTTTTGTGGTTGTAGGGGCTGTTGATTGGAGTACACTAAAACAAACCTGATCTCTCTAGGACATTTAGAAGCCAAGTTATAAGCCCACAAATGTGTAACTGGACTACTTCTTTATATTGACACCATATCCGGTGACCTTTGGGACATGGTTTGACCCCCTTAGGAAAGTGCTATCATAATGAAACGTTCAGATCACTTACAACTCAATAGTTTCTACTTTCCTGTAAAGTTTCAGCCTGATTGGACCTTGTTTTCACACAATTGAACCCAGAAAGATGTGAAATTGTGCTTCGTGCAACATAATTCTGGGTGCCATTTAAAAACCATAAGTGCTAATGACTCCATTCCTTTTTGGAGTAATGGGGGCTGTTAATTGGAGTACTCTAAATTAAACCTGACCTCTCTAGGATATTCAGAAGCCAAGTTATAAGCCAACAAAGGTGTAACTGCACTACTTCTTTAAAGTGACACCAGGCCCGGTGACCTTTGGGACATGGTTTGACCCCCTATAGGAATGTGCGATCATCATGAAACGTTCAGATCACTTACAACTCAATAGATTCTACCTTCTTGTAACGTTTCAGCATGAATGGACCTTGTTTTCACACAAATGGACCCAGAATGATGTGAAATTGTGCTTCGTGCAACATAATTCTGGGTGCCATTTACAAACCATAAGTGCTAATGACTCCATTCCTTTTTGTGGTTGTAGGGGCTGTTGATTGGAGTACTCTGAAGCAAACCTGATCACTCTAGGACATTCAGAAGCCAAGTTATAAGCCCACAAATTTGTCACTGGATTACTTCTTTAAATTGACACCAGATCCGGTGACCTTTGGGACATGGTTTGACCCCCTTAGGAAAGTGCTATCATCATGAAATGATCAGATCACTTACAACTCAATAGATTCTACCTTCCTGTAACGTTTCAGCCTGATTGGACCTTGTTTTCACACAAATGAACCCAGAATGATGTGAAACTGTGCTTCGTGCAACATAATTCTGGGTGCCATTTACAAACCATAAGTGCTAATGACTCCATTCCTTTTTGTGGTTGTAGGGGCTGTTGATTGGAGTACACTAAAACAAACCTGATCTCTCTAGGACATTCAGAAGCCAAGTTATAAGTCCACAAATGTGTAACTGGACTACTTCTTTAAAGTGACACCAGATCGGGTGACCTTTGGGACATGGTTTGACCCACTTTGGAATGTGCGATCATCATGAAACGTTCAGATCACTTACAACTCAATAGATTCCACCTTCCTGTAACGTTTCAGCCTGATTGGACCTTGTTTTCACACAAATGAACCCAGAATTATGTGAAACTGTGCTTCGTGCAACATAATTCTGGGTGCCATTTAAAAACCATAAGTGCTAATGACTCCATTCCTTTTTGGGGTAATGGGGGCTGTTAATTGGAGTACTCTAAATTAAACCTGACCTCTCTAGGATATTCAGAAGCCAAGTTATAAGCCCACAAATGTGTAACTGCACTACTTCTTTAAAGTTACACTAGGCCCGGTGACCTTTGGGACATGGTTTGACCCCCTATAGGAATGTGCGATAATCATGAAACGTTCAGATCAATTACAACTCAATGGATTCTACCTTCTACTAACGTTTCAGCCTGATTGGACCTTGTTTTCACACAAATGGACCCAGAATGATGTGAAATTGTGCTTCGTGCAACATAATTCTGGGTGCCATTTACAAACTATAAGTGCTAATGACTCCATTCCTTTTTTGTGGTTGTAGGGGCTGTTAATTGGAGTACTCTAAAACAAACCTGACCTCTCTAGGGTATTCAGAAGCCAAGTTATAAGCCCACAAATGTGTAACTGGACTACTTCTTTAAAGTGACACCAGGCCCGGTGACCTTTGGAACATGGTTTGACCCCCTTAGGAATGTGCGATCATCATGAAACGTTCAGATCACTTACAAATCAATTGATTTTACCTTCTTGTAACGTTTCAGCCTGATTGGACCTTGTTTTCACACAAATGGACCCAGAATGATGTGAAATTGTGCTTCGTGCAACATAATTCTGGGTGCCATTTACAAACCATAAGTGCTAATGACTCCATTCCTTTTTGTGGTTGTAGGGGCTGTTGATTGGAGTACACAAAAACAAACCTGACCTCTCTAGGACATTCAGAAGCCAAGTTATAAGCCCACAAAAGTGTAACTGGACTACTTCTTTAAATTGACACTGATCCGGTGACCTTTGGGACATGGTTTTACCCCCTTAGGAAAGTGCTATCATCATGAAACGTTCAGATCACTTACAACTCAATAGATTCTACCTTCCTGTAATGTTTCAGCTTGATTGGACCTTGTTTTCACACAAATGGACCCAGAATGATGTGAAATTGTGCTTCGTGCAACATAATTCTGGGTGCCATTTAAAAACCATAAGTGCTAATGACTCCATTCCGTTTTGTGGTTGTAGGGGCTGTTGATTGGAGTACACTAAAACAAACCTGATCTCTCTAGGACATTTAGAAGCCAAGTTATAAGCCCACAAATGTGTAACTGGACTACTTCTTTAAATTGGCACCAGATCCGGTGACTTTTGGGACATGGTTTGACCCCCTTAGGAAAGTGCTATCATCATGAAACGTTCAGATCACTTACAACTCAATAGATTCTACCTTCCTGTAACGTTTCAGCCTGATTGGTCCTTGTTTTCACACAAATGAACCCAGAATGATGTGAAATTGTGCTTCGTGCAACATAATTCTGGGTGCCATTTAAAAACCATAAGTGCTAATGACTCCATTCCTTTTTGGGGTAATGGGGGCTGTTGATTGGAGTACTTTAAATTAAACCTGACCTCTCTAGGATATTCAGAAGCCAAGTTATAAGCCCACAAAGGTGTAACTGCACTACTTCTTTAAAGTGACACCAGGCCCGGTGACCTTTGGGACATGGTTTGACCCCCTATAGGAATGTGGGATCATCATGAAACATTCAGATCACTTACAACTCAATAGATTCTACCTTCTTGTAACGTTTCAGCCTGATTGGACCTTGTTTTCACACAAATGGACCCAGAATGATGTGAAATTGTGCTTCGTGCAACATAATTCTGGGTGCCATTTACAAACCATAAGTGTTAATGACTCCATTCCTTTTTGTGGTTGTAGGGGCTGTTGATTGGAGTGCACTAAAACAAACCTGATCTCTCTAGGACATTCAGAAGCCAAGTTATAAGCCCACAGATGTGTAACTGGACTACTTCTTTAAAGTGACACCAGATCCGGTGACCTTTGGGACATGGTTTGACCCCCTTAGGAATGTGCGATCATCATGAAACGTTCAGATCACTTACAACTCAATAGGTTCTACCTTCTTGTAAAGTTTCAGCTTGATTGGACCTTGTTTTCACACAAATGGACCCAGAATGATGTGAAATTGTGCTTCGTGCAACATAATTCTGGGTACCATTTAAAAACCATAAGTGCTAATGACTCCATTCCTTTTTGAGGTAATAGGGGCTGTTAATTGGAGTACTCTAAAACAAACCTGACCTCTCTAGGATATTCAGAAGCCAAGTTATAAGCCCACAAATGTGTAACTGGACTACTTCTTTAAAGTGACACCAGGCCCGGTGACCTTTGGGACATGGTTTGACCCCCTTAGGAATGTGCGACCATCATGAAACGTTCAGATCACTTACAACTCAATAGATTCTACCTTTTTGTAACGTTTCAGCCTGATTGGACCTTGTTTTCACACAAATGGACCCAGAATGATGTGAAATTGTGCTTCGTGCAACATAATTCTGGGTGCCATTTAAAAACCATAAGTGCTAATGACTCCATTCCTTTTTTGAGGTTATAGGGGCTGTTAATTGGAGTACTCTAAAACAAACCTGACCTCTCTAGGATATTCAGAAGCCAAGTTATAAGCCCACAAATGTGTAACTGGACTACTTCTTTAAAGTGACACCAGGCCCGGTGACCTTTGGGACATGGTTTGACCCTTCTATAGGATTGTGCGATCATCATGAAATGCTCAGATCACTTACAACTCAATAGATTCTACCTTCTTGTAACGTTTCAGCCTGATTGGACCTTGTTTTCACACAAATGGACCCAGAATGATGTGAAATTGTGCTTCGTGCAACATAATTCTGGGTGCCATTTACAAACCATAAGTGCTAATGACTCCATTCCTTTTTGTGGTTGTAGGGGCTGTTGATTGGAGTACACTAAAACAAACCTGACCTCTCTAGGACATTCAGAAGCCAAGTTATATGCCCACAAAGGTGTAACTGGACTACTTCTTTAAAGTGACACCAGGCCCTGTGACCTTTGGGACATGGTTTTACCCCCTATAGGAATGTGCGATCATCATGAAACGTTCAGATCACTTACAACTCAATAGATTATACCTTCTTGTAACGTTTCAGCCTGATTGGACCTTGTTTTCACACAAATGGACCCAGAATGATGTGAAATTGTGCTTCGTGCAACATAATTCTGGGTGCCATTTAAAAACCATAAGTGCTAATGACTGCATTCCTTTTTGGGGTAATGGGGGCTGTTAATTGGAGTACTCTAAATTAAACCTGATCTCTCTAGGACATTCAGAAGCCAAGTTATAAGCCCACAAATGTGTAGCTGGACTACTTTAAATTGACACCAGATCCGGTGACCTTTGGGACATGGTTTGACCCCCTTAGGAAAGTGCTATCATCATGAAATGTTCAGATCACTTACAACTCAATAGATTCTACCTTCCTGTAACGTTTCAGCCTGATTGGACCTTGTTTTCACACAAATGAACCCAGAATGATGTGAAATTGTGCTTCGTGCAACATAATTCTGGGTGCCATTTACAAACCATAAGTGCTAATGACTCCATTTCTTTTTGTGGTAATGGGGGCTGTTAATTGGAGTACTCTAAATTAAACCTGACCTCTCTAGGATATCCAGAAGCCAAGTTATAAGCCCACAAAGGTGTAACTGCACTACTTCTTTAAAGTGACACCAGGCCCGGTGACCTTTGGGACATGGTTTGACCACCTATAGGAATGTGCGATAATCATGAAACGTTCAGATCACTTACAACTCAATAGATTCTACCTTCTTGTAACGTTTCAGCCTGATTGGACCTTGTTTTCACACAAATGGACCCAGAATGATGTGAAATTGTGCTTCATGCAACATAATTCTGGGTGCCATTTACAAACCATAAGTGCTAATGACTCCATTCCTTCTTGTGGTTGTAGGGGCTGTTGATTGGAGTACACTAAAACAAGTCTGACCTCTCTAGGACATTCAGAAGCCAAGTTATAAGCCCACAAAGGTGTAACTGGACTACTTCTTTAAAGTGACACCAGGCCCGGTGACCTTTGGGACATGGTTTGACCCCCTATAGGAACATGCGATCATCATGAAACGTTCAGATCATTTACAACTCAATAGATTCTACCTTCTTGTAACGTTTCAGCCTGAATGGACCTTGTTTTCACACAAATGGACACAGAATGATGTGAAATTGTGCTTCGTGCAACATAATTCTGGGTGCCATTTACAAACCATAAGTGCTAATGACTCCATTCCTTTTTGTGGTTGTAGGGGCTGTTGATTGGAGTACTCTGAACCAAACCTGATCACTCTAGGACATTCAGAAGCCAAGTTATAAGCCCACAAATGTGTAACTGGACTACTTCTTTAAATTGACACCAGATCCGGTGACCTTTGGGACATGGTTTGACCCCCTTAGGAAAGTGCTATCATCATGAAATGTTCAGATCACTTACAACTCAATAGATTCTACCTTTCTGTAATGTTTCAGCCTGATTGGACCTTGTTTTCACACAAATGAACCCAGAATGATGTGAAATTTTTTCTTCGTGCAACATAATTCTGGGTGCCATTTACAAACTATAAGTGCTAATGACTCCATTCCTTTTTGTGGTTGTAGGGGCTGTTAATTGGAGTACTCTAAAACAAAACTGACCTCTCTAGGATATGCAGAAGCCAAGTTATAAGCCCACAAATGTGTAACTGGACTACTTCTTTAAAGTGACACCAGGCCCGGTGACCTTTGGGACATGGTTTGACCCCCTATAGGAATGTGCGATCATCATGAAACGTTCAGATCACTTACAACTCAATAGATTCTACCTTCTTGTAACGTTTCAGCTTGATTGGACCTTGTTTTCACACAAATGAACCCAGAATGATGTGAAATTGTGCTTCGTGCAACATAATTCTGGGTGCCATTTAAAAACCATAAGTGCTAATGACTCCATTCCTTTTTGTGGTTGTAGGGGCTGTTGATTGGAGTACACTAAAACAAACCTGATCTCTCTAGGACATTTAGAAGCCAAGTTATAAGCCCACAAATGTGTAACTGGACTACTTCTTTATATTGACACCAGATCCGGTGACCTTTGGGACATGGTTTGACCCCCTTAGGAAAGTGCTATCATAATGAAACGTTCAGATCACTTACAACTCCATAGTTTCTACTTTCCTGTAAAGTTTCAGCCTGATTGGACCTTGTTTTCACACAATTGAACCCAGAAAGATGTGAAATTGTGCTTCGTGCAACATAATTCTGGGTGCCATTTAAAAACCATAAGTGCTAATGACTCCATTCCTTTTTGGAGTAATGGGGGCTGTTAATTGGAGTACTCTAAATTAAACCTGACCTCTCTAGGATATTCAGAAGCCAAGTTATAAGCCCACAAAGGTGTAACTGCACTACTTCTTTAAAGTGACACCAGGCCCGGTGACCTTTGGGACATGGTTTGACCCCCTATAGGAATGTGCGATCATCATGAAACGTTCAGATCACTTACAACTCAATAGATTCTACCTTCTTGTAACGTTTCAGCATGAATGGACCTTGTTTTCACACAAATGGACCCAGAATGATGTGAAATTGTGCTTCGTGCAACATAATTCTGGGTGCCATTTACAAACCATAAGTGCTAATGACTCCATTCCTTTTTGTGGTTGTAGGGGCTGTTGATTGGAGTACTCTGAAGCAAACCTGATCACTCTAGGACATTCAGAAGCCAAGTTATAAGCCCACAAATTTGTCACTGGATTACTTCTTTAAATTGACACCAGATCCGGTGACCTTTGGGACATGGTTTGACCCCCTTAGGAAAGTGCTATCATCATGAAATGTTCAGATCACTTACAACTCAATAGATTCTACCTTCCTGTAACGTTTCAGCCTGATTGGACCTTGTTTTCACACAAATGAACCCAGAATGATGTGAAACTGTGCTTCTTGCAACATAATTCTGGGTGCCATTTACAAACCATAAGTGCTAATGACTCCATTCCTTTTTGTGGTTGTAGGGGCTGTTGATTGGAGTACACTAAAACAAACCTGATCTCTCTAGGACATTCAGAAGCCAAGTTATAAGTCCACAAATGTGTAACTGGACTACTTCTTTAAAGTGACACCAGATCGGGTGACCTTTGGGACATGGTTTGACCCAATTTGGAATCTGCGATCATCATGAAACGTTCAGATCACTTACAACTCAATAGATTCCACCTTCCTGTAACGTTTCAGCCTGATTGGACCTTGTTTTCACACAAATGAACCCAGAATTATGTGAAATTGTGCTTCGTGCAACATAATTCTGGGTGCCATTTAAAAACCATAAGTGCTAATGACTCCATTCCTTTTTGGGGTAATGGGGGCTGTTAATTGGAGTACTCTAAATTAAACCTGACCTCTCTAGGATATTCAGAAGCCAAGTTATAAGCCCACAAATGTGTAACTGCACTACTTCTTTAAAGTTACACTAGGCCCGGTGACCTTTGGGACATGGTTTGACCCCCTATAGGAATGTGCGATAATCATGAAACGTTCAGATCACTTACAACTCAATGGATTCTACCTTCTACTAACGTTTCAGCCTGATTGGACCTTGTTTTCACACAAATGGACCCAGAATGATGTGAAATTGTGCTTCGTGCAACATAATTCTGGGTGCCATTTACAAACTATAAGTGCTAATGACTCCATTCCTTTTTGTGGTTGTAGGGGCTGTTAATTGGAGTACTCTAAAACAAACCTGACCTCTTTAGGGTATTCAGAAGCCAAGTTATAAGCCCACAAATGTGTAACTGGACTACTTCTTTAAAGTGACACCAGGCCCGGTGACCTTTGGGACATGGTTTGACCCCCTATAGGAATGTGCGATCATCATGAAACGTTCAGATCACTTACAACTCAATAGATTCTACCTTCTTGTAACGTTTCAGCCTGATTGGACCTTGTTTTCACACAAATGGACCCAGAATGATGTGAAATTGTGCTTCGTGCCACATAATTCTGGGTGCCATTTACAAACCATAAGTGGTAATGACTCCATTCCTTTTTGTGGTTGTAGGGGCTGTTGATTGGAGTACACTAAAACAAACCTGATCTCTCTAGGACATTCAGAAGGCAAGTTATAAGCCCACAAAAGTGTAACTGGACTACTTCTTTAAATTGACACTGATCCGGTGACCTTTGGGACATGGTTTTACCCCCTTAGGAAAGTGCCCTCATCATGAAACGTTCAGATCACTTACAACTCAATAGATTCTACCTTCCTGTAACGTTTCAGCTTGATTGGACCTTGTTTTCACACAAATGGACCCAGGATGATGTGAAATTGTGCTTCGTGCAACATAATTCTGGGTGCCATTTAAAAACCATAAGTGCTAATGACTCCATTCCATTTTGTGGTTGTAGGGGCTGTTGATTGGAGTACACTAAAACAAACCTGATCTCTCTAGGACATTTAGAAGCCAAGTTATACGCCCACAAATGTGTAACTGGACTACTTCTTTAAATTGGCACCAGATCCGGTGACTTTTGGGACATGGTTTGACCCCCTTAGGAAAGTGCTATCATCATGAAACGTTCAGATCACTTACAACTCAATAGATTCTACCTTCCTGTAACGTTTCAGCCTGATTGGACCTTGTTTTCACACAAATGAACCCAGAATGATGTGAAATTGTGCTTCGTGCAACATAATTCTGGGTGCCATTTAAAAACCATAAGTGCTAATGACTCCATTCCTTTTTGGGGTAATGGGGGCTGTTGATTGGAGTACTCTAAATTAAACCTGACATCTCTAGGATATTCAGAAGCCAAGTTATAAGCCCACAAAGGTGTAACTGCACTACTTCTTTAAAGTGACACCAGGCCCGGTGACCTTAGGCACATGGTTTGACCCCCTATAGGAATGTGGGATCATCATGAAACATTCAGATCACTTACAACTCAATAGATTCTACCTTCCTGTAACGTTTCAGCTTGATTGGACCTTGTTTTCACACAAATGGACCCAGAATGATGTGAAATTGTGCTTCATGCAACATAATTCTGGGTGCGATTTACAAACCATAAGTGCTAATGACTCCATTCCTTCTTGTGGTTGTAGGGGCTGTTGATTGGAGTACACTAAAACAAGCCTGACCTCTCTAGGACATTCAGAAGCCAAGTTATATGCCCACAAAGGTGTAACTGGACTACTTCTTTAAAGTGACACCAGGCCCGGTGACCTTTGGGACATGGTTTGACCCACTTAGGAATGTGCTATCATCATGAAATGTTCAGATCACTTACAACTCAATAGATTCTACCTTCCTGTAATGTTTCAGCCTGATTGGACCTTGTTTTCACACAAATGAACCCAGAATGATGTGAAATTGTGCTTCGTGCAACTTAATTCTGGGTGCCATTTAAAAACCATAAGTGCTTATGACTCCATTTCTTTTTGTGGTTGTAGGGGCTGTTGATTGGAGTACACTAAAACAAACCTGATCTCTCTACTACATTTAGAAGCCAAGTTATAAGCCCACAAATGTGTAACTGGACTACTTCTTTATAATGACACCAGATCCGGTGACCTTTGGGACATGGTTTGACCCCCTTAGGAAAGTGCTATCATAATGAAACGTTCAGATCACTTACAACTCAATAGATTCTACCTTCCTGTAACGTTTCAGCCTGATTGGACCTTGTTTTCACACAAATGAACCCAGAATGATGTGAAATTGTGCTTCGTGCAACATAATTCTGGGTGCCATTTAAAAACCATAAGTGCTAATGACTCCATTCCTTTTTGGGGTAATGGGGGCTGTTAATTGGAGTACTCTAAATTAAACCTGACCTCTCTAGGATATTCAGAAGCCAAGTTATAAGCCCACAAATGTGTAACTGCACTACTTCTTTAAAGTTACACTAGGCCCGGTGACCTTTGGGACATGGTTTGACCCCCTATAGGAATGTGCGATAATCATGAAACGTTCAGATCACTTACAACTCAATGGATTCTACCTTCTACTAACGTTTCAGCCTGATTGGACCTTGTTTTCACACAAATGGACCCAGAATGATGTGAAATTGTGCTTCGTGCAACATAATTCTGGGTGCCATTTACAAACTATAAGTGCTAATGACTCCATTCCTTTTTGTGGTTGTAGGGGCTGTTAATTGGAGTACTCTAAAACAAACCTGACCTCTCTAGGGTATTCAGAAGCCAAGTTATAAGCCCACAAATGTGTAACTGGACTACTTCTTTAAAGTGACACCAGGCCCGGTGACCTTTGGGACATGGTTTGACCCCCTATAGGAATGTGCGATGATCATGAAACGTTCAGATCACTTACAACTCAATAGATTCTACCTTCTTGTAACGTTTCAGCCTGATTGGACCTTGTTTTCACACAAATGGACCCAGAATGATGTGAAATTGTGCTTCGTGCCACATAATTCTGGGTGCCATTTACAAACCATAAGTGGTAATGACTCCATTCCTTTTTGTGGTTGTAGGGGCTGTTGATTGGAGTACACTAAAACAAACCTGATCTCTCTAGGACATTCAGAAGCCAAGTTATAAGCCCACAAAAGTGTAACTGGACTACTTCTTTAAATTGACACTGATCCGGTGACCTTTGGGACATGGTTTTACCCCCTTAGGAAAGTGCTATCATCATGAAACGTTCAGATCACTTACAACTCAATAGATTCTACCTTCCTGTAACGTTTCAGCTTGATTGGACCTTGTTTTCACACAAATGGACCCAGGATGATGTGAAATTGTGCTTCATGCAACATAATTCTGGGTGCCATTTAAAAACCATAAGTGCTAATGACTCCATTCCATTTTGTGGTTGTAGGGGCTGTTGATTGGAGTACACTAAAACAAACCTGATCTCTCTAGGACATTTAGAAGCCAAGTTATAAGCCCACAAATGTGTAACTGGACTACTTCTTTAAATTGGCACCAGATCCGGTGACTTTTGGGACATGGTTTGACCCCCTTAGGAAAGTGCTATCATCATGAAACGTTCAGATCACTTACAACTCAATAGATTCTACCTTCCTGTAACGTTTCAGCCTGATTGGACCTTGTTTTCACACAAATGAACCCAGAATGATGTGAAATTGTGCTTCGTGCAACATAATTCTGGATGCCATTTAAAAACCATAAGTGCTAATGACTCCATTCCTTTTTGGGGTAATGGGGGCTGTTGATTGGAGTACTCTAAATTAAACCTGACATCTCTAGGATATTCAGAAGCCAAGTTATAAGCCCACAAAGGTGTAACTGCACTACTTCTTTAAAGTGACACCAGGCCCGGTGTCCTTTGGGACATGGTTTGACCCCCTATAGGAATGTGGGATCATCATGAAACATTCAGATCACTTACAACTCAATAGATTCTACCTTCCTGTAACGTTTCAGCTTGATTGGACCTTGTTTTCACACAAATGGACCCAGAATGATGTGAAATTGTGCTTCGTGCAACATATTTCTGGGTGCCATTTACAAACCATAAGTGTTAATTACTCCATTCCTTTTTGTGGTTGTAGGGGCTGTTGATTGGAGTACACTAAAACAAACCTGATCTCTCTAGGACATTCAGAAGCCAAGTTATAAGCCCACAAATGTGTAACTGGAGTACTTCTTTAAAGTGACACCAGATCCGGTGACCTTTGGGACATGGTTTGACCCCCTTAGGAATGTGCGATGATCATGAAACGTTCAGATCACTTACAACTCAATAGGTTCTACCTTCTTGTAAAGTTTCAGCCTGATTGGACCTTGTTTTCACACAAATGGACCCAGAATGATGTTAAATTGTGCTTCGTGCAACATAATTCTGGGTACCATTTAAAAACCATAAGTGCTAATGACTCCATTCCTTTTTGAGGTAATAGGGGCTGTTAATTGGAGTACTCTAAAACAAACCTGACCTCTCTAGGATATTCAGAAGCCAAGTTATAAGCCCACAAATGTGTAACTGGACTACTTCTTTAAAGTGACACCAGGCCCGGTGACCTTTGGGACATGGTTTGACCCCCTTAGGAATGTACGATCATCATGAAACGTTCAGATCACTTACAACTCTATAGATTCTACCTTCTTGTAACGTTTCAGCCTGATTGGACCTTGTTTTCACACAAATGGACCCAGAATGATGTGAAATTGTGCTTCGTGCAACATAATTCTGGGTGCCATTTAAAAACCATAAGTGCTAATGACTCCATTCCTTTTTGGGGTAATGGGGGCTGTTTATTGGAGTACTCTAAATTAAAACTGACCTCTCTAGGATATCCAGAAGCCAAGTTATAAGCCCACAAAGGTGTAACTGCACTACTTATTTAAAGTGACACCAGGCCCGGTGACCTTTGGGATATGGTTTGACCCCCTATAGGAATGTGCGATAATCATGAAACATTCAGATCACTTACAACTCAATAGATTCTACCTTCTTGTAACGTTTCAGCCTGATTGGACCTTGTTTTCACACAAATGGACCCAGAATGATGTGAAATTGTGCTTCATGCAACATAATTCTGGGTGCCATTTACAAACCATAAGTGCTAATGACTCCATTCCTTCTTGTGGTTGTAGGGGCTGTTGATTGGAGTACACTAAAACAAGCCTGACCTCTCTAGGACATTCAGAAGCCAAGTTATATGCCCACAAAGGTGTAACTGGACTACTTCTTTAAAGTGACACCAGGCCCGGTGACCTTTGGGACATGGTTTGACCCCCTATAGGAATGTGCGATCATCATGAAACGTTCAGATCATTTACAACTCAATAGATTCTACCTTCTTGTAACGTTTCAGCCTGAATGGACCTCGTTTTCACACAAATGGACCCAGAATGATGTGAAATTGTGCTTCGTGCAACATAATTCTGCTTGCCATTTACAAACCATAAGTGCTAATGACTCCATTCCTTTTTGTGGTTGTAGGGGCTGTTGATTGGAGTACTCTGCAGCAAACCTGATCACTCCAGGACATTCAGAAGCCAAGTTATAAGCCCACAAATGTGTCACTGGACTACTTCTTTAAAGTGACACCAGATCCGGTGACCTTTGGGACATGGTTTGACCCCCTTAGGAAAGTGCTATCATCATGAAATGTTCAGATTACTTACAACTCAATAGATTCTACCTTCCTGTAACGTTTCAGCCTGATTGGACCTTGTTTTCACACAAATGAACCCAGAATGATGTGAAATTGTGCTTCGTACAACATAATTCTGGGTGCCATTTACAAACCATAAGTGCTAATGACTCCATTCCTTTTTGGGGTAATGGGGGCTGTTAATTGGAGTACTCTAAATTAAACCTGACCTCTCTAGGATATTCAGAAGCCAAGTTATAAGCCCACAAATGTGTAACTGCACTACTTCTTTAAAGTGACACTAGGCCCGGTGAGCTTTGGGACATGGTTTGACCCCCAATAAGAATGTGTGATAATCATGAAACGTTCAGATCACTTACAACTCAATGGATTCTACCTTCTACTAACGTTTCAGCCTGATTGGACCTTGTTTTCACACAAATGGACCCAGAATGATGTGAAATTGTGCTTCGTGCAACATAATTCTGGGTGCCATTTACAAACTATAAGTGCTAATGACTCCATTCCTTTTTGTGGTTGTAGGGGCTGTTAATTGGAGTACTCTAAAACAAACCTGACCTCTCTAGGGTATTCAGAAGCCAAGTTATAAGCCCACAAATGTGTAACTGGACTACTTCTTTAAAGTGACACCAGGCCCGGTGACCTTTGGGACATGGTTTGACCCCCTATAGGAATGTGCGATCATCATGAAACGTTCAGGTCACTTACAACTCAATAGATTCTACCTTCTTGTAACGTTTCAGCTTGATTGGACCTTGTTTTCACACAATTGAACCCAGAAAGATGTGAAATTGTGCTTCGTGCAACATAATTCTGGGTGCCATTTAAAAACCATAAGTGCTAATGACTCCATTCCTTTTTGGAGTAATGGGGGCTGTTAATTGAAGTACTCTAAATTAAACCTGACCTCTCTAGGATATTCAGAAGCCAAGTTATAAGCCCACAAAGGTGTAACTGCACTACTTCTTTAAAGTGACACCAGGCCCGGTGACCTTTGGGACATGGTTTGACCCCCTATAGGAATGTGCGATCATCATGAAACGTTCAGATCACTTACAACTCAATAGATTCTACCTTCTTGTAACGTTTCAGCATGAAATGACCTTGTTTTCACACAAATGGACCCAGAATGATGTGAAATTGTGCTTCGTGCAACATAATTCTGGGTGCCATTTACAAACCATAAGTGCTAATGACTCCATTCCTTTTTGTGGTTGTAGGGGCTGTTGATTGGAGTACTCTGAAGCAAACCTGATCACTCTAGGACATTCAGAAGCCAAGTTATAAGCCCACAAATGTGTCACTGGACTACTTCTTTAAATTGACACCAGATCCGGTGACCTTTGGGACATGGTTTGACCCCCTTAGGAAAGTGCTATCATCATGAAATGTTCAGATCACTTACAACTCAATAGATTCTACCTTCCTGTAACGTTTCAGCCTGATTGGACCTTGTTTTCACACAAATGAACCCAGAATGATGTGAAATTGTGCTTCGTGCAACATAATTCTGGGTGCCATTTACAAACCATAAGTGCTAATGACTCCATTCCTTTTTGTGGTTGTAGAGGCTGTTGATTGGAGTACACTAAAACAAACCTGATCTCTCTAGGACATTCAGAAGCCAAGTTATAAGTCCACAAATGTGTAACTGGACTACTTCTTTAAAGTGACACCAGATCGGGTGACCTTTGGGACATGGTTTGACCCACTTAGGAATGTGCGATCATCATGAAACGTTCAGATCACTTACAACTCAATAGATTCCACCTTCCTGTAACGTTTCAGCCTGATTGGACCTTGTTTTCACACAAATGAACCCAGAATTATGTGAAATTGTGCTTCGTGCAACATAATTCTGGGTGCCATTTAAAAACCATAAGTGCTAATGACTCCATTCCTTTTTGGGGTAATGGGGGCTGTTAATTGGAGTACTCTAAATTAAACCTGACCTCTCTAGGATATTCAGAAGCCAAGTTATAAGCCCACAAATGTGTAACTGCACTACTTCTTTAAAGTTACACTAGGCCCGGTGACCTTTGGGACATGGTTTGACCCCCTATAGGAATGTGCGATAATCATGAAACGTTCAGATCACTTACAACTCAATGGATTCTACCTTCTACTAACGTTTCAGCCTGATTGGACCTTGTTTTAACACAAATGGACCCAGAATGATGTGAAATTGTGCTTCGTGCAACATAATTCTGGGTGCCATTTACAAACCATAAGTGCTAATGACTCCATTCCTTTTTGTGGTTGTAGGGGCTGTTAATTGGAGTACTCTAAAACAAACCTGACCTCTCTAGGGTATTCAGAAGCCAAGTTATAAGCCCACAAATGTGTAACTGGACTACTTCTTTAAAGTGACACCAGGCCCGGTGACCTTTGGGACATGGTTTGACCCCCTATAGGAATGTGCGATCATCATGAAACGTTCAGATCACTTACAACTCAATAGATTCTACCTTCTTGTAACGTTTCAGCCTGATTGGACCTTGTTTTCACACAAATGGACCCAGAATGATGTGAAATTGTGCTTCGTGCCACATAATTCTGGGTGCCATTTACAAACCATAAGTGGTAATGACTCCATTCCTTTTTGTGGTTGTAGGGGCTGTTGATTGGAGTACACTAAAACAAACCTGATCTCTCTAGGACATTCAGAAGCCAAGTTATAAGCCCACAAAAGTGTAACTGGACTACTTCTTTAAATTGACACTGATCCGGTGACCTTTGGGACATGGTTTTACCCCCTTAGGAAAGTGCTATCATCATGAAACGTTCAGATCACTTACAACTCAATAGATTCAACCTTCCTGTAACGTTTCAGCTTGATTGGACCTTGTTTTCACACAAATGGACCCAGGATGATGTGAAATTGTGCTTCGTGCAACATAATTCTGGGTGCCATTTAAAAACCATAAGTGCTAATGACTCCATTCCATTTTGTGGTTGTAGGGGCTGTTTATTGGAGTACACTAAAACAAACCTGATCTCTCTAGGACATTTAGAAGCCAAGTTATAAGCCCACAAATGTGTAACTGGACTACTTCTTTAAATTGGCACCAGATCCGGTGACTTTTGGGACATGGTTTGACCCCCTTAGGAAAGTGCTATTATCATGAAACGTTCAGATCACTTACAACTCAATAGATTCTACCTTCCTGTAACGTTTCAGCCTGATTGGACCTTGTTTTCACACAAATGAACCCAGAATGATGTGAAATTGTGCTTCGTGCAACATAATTCTGGGTGCCATTTAAAAACCATAAGTGCTAATGACTCCATTCCTTTTTGGGGTAATGGGGGCTGTTGATTGGAGTACTCTAAATTAAACCTGACATCTCTAGGATATTCAGAAGCCAAGTTATAAGCCCACAAAGGTGTAACTGCACTACTTCTTTAAAGTGACACCAGGCCCGGTGACCTTAGGGACATGGTTTGACCCCCTATAGGAATGTGGGATCATCATGAAACATTCAGATCACTTACAACTCAATAGATTCTACCTTCCTGTAACGTTTCAGCTTGATTGGACCTTGTTTTCACACAAATGGACCCAGAATGATGTGAAATTGTGCTTCGTGCAACATATTTCTGAGTGCCATTTACAAACCATAAGTGTTAATGACTCCATTCCTTTTTGTGGTTGTAGGGGCTGTTGATTGGAGTACACTAAAACAAACCTGATCTCTCTAGGACATTCAGAAGCCAAGTTATAAGCCCACAAATGTGTAACTGGACTACTTCTTTAAAGTGACACCAGATCCGGTGACCTTTGGGACATGGTTTGACCCCCTTAGGAATGTGCGATGATCATGAAACGTTCAGATCACTTACAACTCAATAGGTTCTACCTTCTTGTAAAGTTTCAGCCTGACTGGACCTTGTTTTCACACAAATGGACCCAGAATGATGTTAAATTGTGCTTCGTGCAACATAATTCTGGGTACCATTTAAAAACCATAAGTGCTAATGACTCCATTCCTTTTTGAGGTAATAGGGGCTGTTAATTGGAGTACTCTAAAACAAACCTGACCTCTCTAGGATATTCAGAAGCCAAGTTATAAGCCCACAAATGTGTAACTGGACTACTTCTTTAAAGTGACACCAGGCCCGGTGACCTTTGGGACATGGTTTGACCCCCTTAGGAATGTACGATCATCATGAAACGTTCAGATCACTTACAACTCAATAGATTCTACCTTCTTGTAACGTTTCAGCCTGATTGGACCTTGTTTTCACACAAATGGACCCAGAATGATGTGAAATTGTGCTTCATGCAACATAATTCTGGGTGCCATTTACAAACCATAAGTGCTAATGACTCCATTCCTTCTTGTGGTTGTAGGGGCTGTTGATTGGAGTACACTAAAACAAGCCTGACCTCTCTAGGACATTAAGAAGCCAAGTTATATGCCCACAAAGGTGTAACTGGACTACTTCTTTAAAGTGACACCAGGCCCGGTGACCTTTGGGACATGGTTTGACCCCCTATAGGAATGTGCGATCATCATGAAACGTTCAGATCACTTACAACTCAATAGATTCTACCTTCTTGTAACGTTTCAGCCTGAATGGACCTCGTTTTCACACAAATGGACCCAGAATGATGTGTAATTGTACTTCGTGCAACATAATTCTGGGTGCCATTTACAAACCATAAGTGCTAATGACTCCATTCCTTTTTGTGGTTGTAGGGGCTGTTGATTGGAGTACACTAAAACAAACCTGATCTCTCTAGGACATTCAGAAGCCAAGTTATAAGTCCACAAATGTGTAACTGGGCTACTTCTTTAAAGTGACACCAGATCCGGTGACCTTTGGGACATGGTTTGAACCACTTAGGAATGTGCTATCATCATGAAATGTTCAGATCACTTACAACTCAATAGATTCTACCTTCCTGTAATGTTTCAGCCTGATTGGACCTTGTTTTCACACAAATGAACCCAGATTGATGTGAAATTGTGCTTCGTGCAACTTAATTCTGGGTGCCATTTAAAAACCATAAGTGCTAATGACTCCATTCCTTTTTGTGGTTGTAGGGGCTGTTGATTGGAGTACACTAAAACAAACCTGATCTCTCTAGGACATTTAGAAGCCAAGTTATAAGCCCACAAATGTGTAACTGGACTACTTCTTTATATTGACACCAGATCCGGTGACCTTTGGGACATGGTTTGACCCCCTTAGGAAAGTGCTATCATAATGAAACGTTCAGATCACTTACAACTCAATAGATTCTACCTTCCTGTAAAGTTTCAGCCTGATTGGACCTTGTTTTCACACAATTGAACCAAGAAAGATGTGAAATTGTGCTTCGTGCAACATAATTCTTGGTGCCATTTAAAAACCATAAGTGCTAATGACTCCATTCCTTTTTGTGGTTGTAGGGGCTGTTGATTGGAGTACTCTGCAGCAAACCTGATCACTCTAGGACATTCAGAAGCCAAGTTATAAGCCCACAAATGTGTAACTGGACTACTTCTTTAAAGTGACACCAGGCCCGGTGACCTTTGGGACATGGTTTGACCCCCTCTAGGAATGTGCGATCATCATGAAACGTTCAGATCACTTACAACTCAATAGATTCTACCTTCTTGTAACGTTTCAGCCTGATTGGACCTTGTTTTCACACAAATGGACCCAGAATGATGTGAAATTGTGCTTCGTGCCACATAATTCTGGGTGCCATTTACAAACCATAAGTGGTAATGACTCCATTCCTTTTTGTGGTTGTAGGGGCTGTTGATTGGAGTACACTAAAACAAACCTGATCTCTCTAGGACATTCAGAAGCCAAGTTATAAGCCCACAAAAGTGTAACTGGACTACTTCTTTAAATTGACACTGATCCGGTGACCTTTGGGACATGGTTTTACCCCCTTAGGAAAGTGCTATCATCATGAAACGTTCAGATCACTTACAACTCAATAGATTCTACCTTCCTGTAACGTTTCAGCTTGATTGGACCTTGTTTTCACACAAATGGACCCAGGATGATGTGAAATTGTGCTTCGTGCAACATAATTCTGGGTGCCATTTAAAAACCATAAGTGCTAATGACTCCATTCAATTTTGTGGTTGTAGGGTCTGTTGATTGGAGTACACTAAAACAAACCTGATCTCTCTAGGACATTTAGAAGCCAAGTTATAAGCCCACAAATGTGTAACTGGACTACTTCTTTAAATTGGCACCAGATCCGGTGACTTTTGGGACATGGTTTGACCCCCTTAGGAAAGTGCTATCATCATGAAACGTTCAGATCACTTACAACTCAATAGATTCTACCTTCCTGTAACGTTTCAGCCTGATTGGACCTTGTTTTCACACAAATGAACCCAGAATGATGTGAAATTGTGCTTCGTGCAACATAATTCTGGGTGCAATTTAAAAACCATAAGTGCTAATGACTCCATTCCTTTTTGGGGTAATGGGGGCTGTTGATTGGAGTACTCTAAATTAAACCTGACATCTCTAGGATATTCAGAAGCCAAGTTATAAGCCCACAAAGGTGTAACTGCACTACTTCTTTAAAGTGACACCAGGCCCGGTGACCTTTGGGACATGGTTTGACCCCCTATAGGAATGTGGGATCATCATGAAACCTTCAGATCACTTACAACTCAATAGATTCTACCTTCCTGTAACGTTTCAGCTTGATTGGACCTTGTTTTCACACAAATGGACCCAGAATGATGTGAAATTGTGCTTCGTGCAACATATTTCTGGGTGCCATTTACAAACCATAAGTGTTAATGACTCCATTCCTTTTTGTGGTTGTAGGGGCTGTTGATTGGAGTACACTAAAACAAACCTGATCTCTCTAGGACATTCAGAAGCCAAGTTATAAGCCCACAAATGTGTAACTGGACTACTTCTTTAAAGTGACACCAGATCCGGTGACCTTTGGGACATGGTTTGACCCCCTTAGGAATGTGCGATGATCATGAAACGTTCAGATCACTTACAACTCAATAGGTTCTACCTTCTTGTAAAGTTTCAGCCTGATTGGACCTTGTTTTCACACAAATGGACCCAGAATGATGTTAAATTGTGCTTCGTGCAACATAATTCTGGGTACCATTTAAAAACCATAAGTGCTAATGACTCCATTCCTTTTTGAGGTAATAGGGGCTGTTAATTGGAGTACTCTAAAACAAACCTGACCTCTCTAGGATATTCAGAAGCCAAGTTATAAGCCCACAAATGTGTAACTGGACTACTTCTTTAAAGTGACACCAGGCCCGGTGACCTTTGGGACATGGTTTGACCCCCTTAGGAATGTACGATCATCATGAAACGTTCAGATCACTTACAACTCTATAGATTCTACCTTCTTGTAACGTTTCAGCCTGATTGGACCTTGTTTTCACACAAATGGACCCAGAATGATGTGAAATTGTGCTTCGTGCAACATAATTCTGGGTGCCATTTAAAAACCATAAGTGCTAATGACTCCATTCCTTTTTGGGGTAATGGGGGCTGTTGATTGGAGTACTCTAAATTAAAATTGACCTCTCTAGGATATCCAGAAGCCAAGTTATAAGCCCACAAAGGTGTAACTGCACTACTTCTTTAAAGTGACACCAGGCCCGGTGACCTTTGGGACATGGTTTGACCCCCTATAGGAATGTGCGATAATCATGAAACGTTCAGATCACTTACAACTCAATAGATTCTACCTTCTTGTAACGTTTCAGCCTGATTGGACCTTGTTTTCACACAAATGGACCCAGAATGATGTGAAATTGTGCTTCATGCAACATAATTCTGGGTGCCATTTACAAACCATAAGTGCTAATGACTCCATTCCTTCTTGTGGTTGTAGGGGCTGTTGATTGGAGTACACTAAAACAAGCCTGACCTCTCTAGGACATTCAGAAGCCAAGTTATATGCCCACAAAGGTGTAACTGGACTACTTCTTTAAAGTGACACCAGGCCCGGTGACCTTTGGGACATGGTTTGACCCCCTATAGGAATGTGCGATCATCATGAAACGTTCAGATCATTTACAACTAAATAGATTCTACCTTCTTGTAACGTTTCAGCCTGAATGGACCTCGTTTTCACACAAATGGACCCAGAATGATGTGAAATTGTACTTCGTGCAACATAATTCTGGGTGCCATTTACAAACCATAAGTGCTAATGACTCCATTCCTTTTTGTGGTTGTAGGGGCTGTTGATTGGAGTACACTAAAACAAACCTGATCTCTCTAGGACATTCAGAAGCCAAGTTATAAGCCCACAAAGGTGTAACTGGGCTACTTCTTTAAAGTGACACCAGATCCGGTGACCTTTGGGACATGGTTGGACCCACTTAGGAATGTGCTATCATCATGAAATGTTCAGATCACTTACAACTCAATAGATTCTACCTTCCTGTAATGTTTCAGCCTGATTGGACCTTGTTTTCACACAAATGAACCCAGAATGATGTGAAATTGTGCTTCGTGCAACATAATTCTGGGTGCCATTTAAAAACCATAAGTGCTAATGACTCCATTCCTTTTTGGAGTAATGGGGGCTGTTAATTGGAGTACTCTAAATTAAACCTGACCTCTCTAGGATATTCAGAAGCCAAGTTATAAGCCCACAATGGTGTAACTGCACTACTTCTTTAAAGTGACACCAGGCCCGGTGACCTTTGGGACATGGTTGGACCCACTTAGGAATGTGCTATCATCATGAAATGTTCAGATCACTTACAACTCAATAGATTCTACCTTCCTGTAATGTTTCAGCCTGATTGGACCTTGTTTTCACACAAATGAACCCAGAATGATGTGAAATTGTGCTTCGTGCAACTTAATTCTGCGTGCCATTTAAAAACCATAAGTGCTACTGACTCCATTCCTTTTTGTCGTTGTAGGGGCTGTTGATTGGAGTACACTAAAACAAACCTGATCTCTCTAGGACATTTAGAAGCCAAGTTATAAGCCCACAAATGTGTAACTGGACTACTTCTTTATATTGACACCAGATCCGGTGACCTTTGGGACATGGTTTGACCCCCTTAGGAAAGTGCTATCATAATGAAACGTTCAGATCACTTACAACTCAATATATTCTACCTTCCTGTAAAGTTTCAGCCTGATTGGACCTTGTTTTCACACAATTGAACCCAGAAAGATGTGAAATTGTGCTTCGTGCAACATAATTCTTGGTGCCATTTAAAAACCATAAGTGCTAATGACTCCATTCCTTTTTGGGGTAATGGGGGCTGTTAATTGGAGTACTCTAAATTAAACCTGACCTCTCTAGGATATTCAGAAGCCAAGTTATAAGCCCACAAAGGTGTAACTGCACTACTTCTTTAAAGTGACACCAGGCCCGGTGACCTTTGGGACATGGTTTGACCCCCTATAGGAATGTGCGATCATCATGAAACGTTCAGATCACTTACAACTCAATAGATTCTACCTTCTTGTAACGTTTCAGCATGAATGGACCTTGTTTTCACACAAATGGACCCAGAATGATGTGAAATTGTGCTTCGTGCAACATAATTCTGCTTGCCATTTACAAACCATAAGTGCTAATGACTCCATTCCTTTTTGTGGTTGTAGGGGCTGTTGATTGGAGTACTCTGCAGCAAACCTGATCACTCCAGGACATTCAGAAGCCAAGTTATAAGCCCACAAATGTGTCACTGGACTACTTCTTTAAAGTGACACCAGATCCGGTGACCTTTGGGACATGGTTTGACCCCCTTAGGAAAGTGCTATCATCATGAAATGTTCAGATCACTTACAACTCAATAGATTCTACCTTCCTGTAACGTTTCAGCCTGATTGGACCTTGTTTTCACACAAATGAACCCAGAATGATGTGAAATTGTGCTTCGTGCAACATAATTCTGGGTGCCATTTAAAAACCATAAGTGCTAATGACTCCATTCCTTTTTGGGGTAATGGGGGCTGTTAATTGGAGTACTCTAAATTAAACCTGACCTCTCTAGGATATTCAGAAGCCAAGTTATAAGCCCACAAATGTGTAACTGCACTACTTCTTTAAAGTGACACTAGGCCCGGTGAGCTTTGGGACATGGTTTGACCCCCAATAGGAATGTGTGATAATCATGAAACGTTCAGATCACTTACAACTCAATGGATTCTACCTTCTACTAACGTTTCAGCCTGATTGGACCTTGTTTTCACACAAATGGACCCAGAATGATGTGAAATTGTGCTTCGTGCAACATAATTCTGGGTGCCATTTACAAACTATAAGTGCTAATGACTCCATTCCTTTTTGTGGTTGTAGGGGCTGTTAATTGGAGTACTCTAAAACAAACCTGACCTCTCTAGGGTATTCAGAAGCCAAGTTATAAGCCCACAAATGTAAAACTGGACTACTTCTTTAAAGTGACACCAGGCCCGGTGACCTTTGGGACATGGTTTGACCCCCTATAGGAATGTGCGATCATCATGAAACGTTCAGGTCACTTACAACTCAATAGATTCTACCTTCTTGTAACGTTTCAGCTTGATTCGACCTTGTTTTCACACAATTGAACCCAGAAAGATGTGAAATTGTGCTTCGTGCAACATAATTCTGGGTGCCATTTAAAAACCATAAGTGCTAATGACTCCATTCCTTTTTGGAGTAATGGGGGCTGTTAATTGGAGTACTCTAAATTAAACCTGACCTCTCTAGGATATTCAGAAGCCAAGTTATAAGCCCACAAAGGTGTAACTGCACTACTTCTTTAAAGTGACACCAGGCCCGGTGACCTTTGGGACATGGTTTGACCCCCTATAGGAATGTGCGATCATCATGAAACGTTCAGATCACTTACAACTCAATAGATTCTACCTTCTTGTAACGTTTCAGCATGAATGGACCTTGTTTTCACACAAATGGACCCAGAATGATGTGAAATTGTGCTTCGTGCAACATAATTCTGGGTGCCATTTACAAACCATAAGTGCTAATGACTCCATTCCTTTTTGTGGTTGTAGGGGCTGTTGATTGGAGTACTCTGAAGCAAACCTGATCACTCTAGGACATTCAGAAGCCAAGTTATAAGCCCACAAATGTGTCACTGGACTACTTCTTTAAATTGACACCAGATCCGGTGACCTTTGGGACATGGTTTGACCCCCTTAGGAAAGTGCTATCATCATGAAATGTTCAGATCACTTACAACTCAATAGATTCTACCTTCCTGTAACGTTTCAGCCTGATTGGACCTTGTTTTCACACAAATGAACCCAGAATGATGTGAAATTGTGCTTCGTGCAACATAATTCTGGGTGCCATTTACAAACCATAAGTGCTAATGACTCCATTCCTTTTTGTGGTTGTAGGGGCTGTTGATTGGAGTACACTAAAACAAACCTGATCTCTCTAGGACATTCAGAAGCCAAGTTATAAGTCCACAAATGTGTAACTGGACTACTTCTTTAAAGTGACACCAGATCGGGTGACCTTTGGGAAATGGTTTGACCCACTTAGGAATGTGCGATCATCATGAAACGTTCAGATCACTTACAACTCAATAGATTCCACCTTCCTGTAACGTTTCAGCCTGATTGGACCTTGTTTTCACACAAATGAACCCAGAATTATGTGAAATTGTGCTTCGTGCAACATAATTCTGGGTGCCATTTAAAAACCATAAGTGCTAATGACTCCATTTCTTTTTGGGGTAATGGGGGCTGTTAATTGGAGTACTCTAAATTAAACCTGACCTCTCTAGGATATTCAGAAGCCAAGTTATAAGCCCACAAATGTGTAACTGCACAACTTCTTTAAAGTTACACTAGGCCCGGTGACCTTTGGGACATGGTTTGACCCCCTATAGGAATGTGCGATCATCATGAAACGTTCAGATCACTTACAACTCAATAGATTCTACCTTCTTGTAACGTTTCAGCATGAATGGACCTTGTTTTCACACAAATGGACCCAGAATGATGTGAAATTGTGCTTCGTGCAACATAATTCTGGGTGCCATTTACAAACCATAAGTGCTAATGACTCCATTCCTTTTTGTGGTTGTAGGGGCTGTTTATTGGAGTACTCTGAAGCAAACCTGATCACTCTAGGACATTCAGAAGCCAAGTTATAAGCCCACAAATGTGTCACTGGACTACTTCTTTAAATTGACACCAGATCCGGTGACCTTTGGGACATGGTTTGACCTCCTTAGGAAAGTGCTATCATCATGAAATGTTCAGATCACTTACAACTCAATAGATTCTACCTTCCTGTAACGTTTCAGGCTGATTGGACCTTGTTTTCACACAAATGAACGCAGAATGATGTGAAATTGTGCTTCGTGCAACATAATTCTGGGTGCCATTTACAAACCATAAGTGCTAATGACTCCATTCCTTTTTGAGGTTGTAGGGGCTGTTGATTGGAGTACACTGAAACAAACCTGATCTCTCTAGGACATTCAGAAGCCAAGTTATATGTCCACAAATGTGTAACTGGACTACTTCTTTAAAGTGACACCAGATCGGGTGACCTTTGGGACATGGTTTGACCCACTTAGGAATGTGCGATCATCATGAAACGTTCAGATCACTTACAACTCAATAGATTCCACCTTCCTGTAACGTTTCAGCCTGATTGGACCTTGTTTTCACACAAATGAACCCAGAATTATGTGAAATTGTGCTTCGTGCATCATAATTCTGGGTGCCATTTAAAAACCATAAGTGCTAATGACTCCATTCCTTTTTGGGGTAATGGGGGCTGTTAATTGGAGTACTCTAAATTAAACCTGACCTCTCTAGGATATTCAGAAGCCAAGTTATAAGCCCACAAATGTGTAACTGCACTACTTCTTTAAAGTGACATTAGGCCCGGTGAGCTTTGGGACATGGTTTGACCCCCAATAGGAATGTGCGATAATCATGAAACGTTCAGATCACTTACAACTCAATGGATTCTACCTTCTACTAACGTTTCAGCCTGATTGGACCTTGTTTTCACACAAATGAACCCAGAATGATGCGAAATTGTGCTTCGTGCAACATAATTCTGGGTGCCATTTAAAAACCATAAGTGCTAATGACTCCATTCCTTTTTGTGGTTGTAGGGGCTGTTGATTGGAGTACACTAAAACAAACCTGATCTCTCTAGGACATTCAGAAGCCAAGTTATAAGCCCACAAAAGTGTAACTGGACTACTTCTTTAAATTGACACTGATCCGGTGACCTTTGGGACATGGTTTTACCCCCTTAGGAAAGTGCTATCATCATGAAACGTTCAGATCACTTACAATTCAATAGATTCTACCTTCCTGTAACGTTTCAGCTTGATTGGACCTTGTTTACACACAAATGGACCCAGGATGATGTGAAATTGTGCTTCGTGCAACATAATTCTGGGTGCCATTTACAAACCATAAGTGCTAATGACTCCATTCCTTCTTGTGGTTGTAGGGGCTGTTGATTGGAGTACACTAAAACAAGCCTGACCTCTCTAGGACATTAAGAAGCCAAGTTATATGCCCACAAAGGTGTAACTGGACTACTTCTTTAAAGTGACACCAGCCCCGGTGACCTTTGGGACATGGTTTGACCCCCTATAGGAATGTGCGATCATCATGAAACGTTCAAATCATTTACAACTCAATAGATTCTACCTTCTTGTAACGTTTCAGCCTGAATGGACCTCGTTTTCACACAAATGGACCCAGAATGATGTGAAATTGTACTTCGTGCAACATAATTCTGGGTGCCATTTACAAACCATAAGTGCTAATGACTCCATTCCTTTTTGTGGTTGTAGGG
Source organism: Nothobranchius furzeri (assembly GCF_043380555.1). NCBI lineage: Eukaryota > Metazoa > Chordata > Actinopteri > Cyprinodontiformes > Nothobranchiidae > Nothobranchius > Nothobranchius furzeri. Next base: position 32,515,627 of record NC_091746.1, read on the forward strand.
GCTGTTGATTGGAGTACACTAAAACAAACCTGATCTCTCTAGGACATTCAGAAGCCAAGTTATAAGTCCACAAATGTGTAACTGGGCTACTTCTTTAAAGTGACACCAGATCCGGTGACATTTGGGACATGGTTTGACCCACTTAGGAATGTGCTATCATCATGAAATGTTCAGATCACTTACAACTCAATAGATTCTACCTTCCTGTAATGTTTCAGCCTGATTGGACCTTGTTTTCACACAAATGAACCCAGAATGATGTGAAATTGTGCTTCGTGCAACTTAATTCTGGGTGCCATTTAAAAACCATAAGTGCTAATGACTCCATTCCTTTTTGTGGTTGTAGGGGCTGTTGATTGGAGTACACTAAAACAAACCTGATCTCTCTAGGACATTTAGAAGCCAAGTTATAAGCCCACAAATGTGTAACTGGACTACTTCTTTATATTGACACCAGATCCGGTGACCTTTGGGACATGGTTTGACCCCCTTAGGAAAGTGCTATCATAATGAAACGTTCAGATCACTTACAACTCAATAGATTCTACCTTCCTGTAAAGTTTCAGCCTGATTGGACCTTGTTTTCACACAATTGAACCAAGAAAGATGTGAAATTGTGCTTCGTGCAACATAATTCTTGGTGCCATTTAAAAACCATAAGTGCTAATGACTCCATTCCTTTTTGGGGTAATGGGGGCTGTTAATTGGAGTACTCTAAATTAAACCTGACCTCTCTAGGATATTCAGAAGCCAAGTTATAAGCCCACAAAGGTGTAACTGCACTACTTCTTTAAAGTGACACCAGGCCCGGTGACCTTTGGGACATGGTTTGACCCCCTATAGGAATGTGCGATCATCATGAAACGTTCAGATCACTTACAACTCAATAGATTCTACCTTCTTGTAACGTTTCAGCATGAATGGACCTTGTTTTCACACAAATGGACCCAGAATGATGTGAAATTGTGCTTCGTGCAACATAATTCTGCGTGCCATTTACAAACCATAAGTGCTAATGACTCCATTCCTTTTTGTGGTTGTAGGGGCTGTTGATTGGAGTACTCTGCAGCAAACCTGATCACTCTAGGACATTCAGAAGCCAAGTTATAAGCCCACAAATGTGTCACTGGACTACTTCTTTAAAGTGACACCAGATCCGGTGACCTTTGGGACATGGTTTGACCCCCTTAGGAAAGTGCTATCATCATGAAATGTTCAGATCACTTACAACTCAATAGATTCTACCTTCCTGTAACGTTCAGCCTGATTGGACCTTGTTTTCACACAAATGAACCCAGAATGATGTGAAATTGTGCTTCGTGCATGATAATTCTGGGTGCCATTTAAAAACCATAAGTGCTAATGACTCCATTCCTTTTTGGGGTAATGGGGGCTGTTAATTGGAGTACTCTAAATTAAACCTGACCTCTCTAGGGTATTCAGAAGCCAAGTTATAAGCCCACAAATGTGTAACTGGACTACTTCTTTAAAGTGACACCAGGCCCGGTGACCTTTGGGACATGGTTTGACCCCCTATAGGAATGTGCGATCATCATGAAACGTTCAGATCACTTACAACTCAATAGATTCTACCTTCTTGTAACGTTTCAGCCTGATTGGACCTTGTTTTCACACAAATGGACCCAGAATGATGTGAAATTGTGCTTCGTGCCACATAATTCTGGGTGCCATTTACAAACCATAAGTGGTAATGACTCCATTCCTTTTTGTGGTTGTAGGGGCTGTTGATTGGAGTACACTAAAACAAACCTGATCTCTCTAGGACATTCAGAAGCCAAGTTATAAGCCCACAAAAGTGTAACTGGACTACTTCTTTAAATTGACACTGATCCGGTGACCTTTGGGACATGGTTTTACCCCCTTAGGAAAGTGCTATCATCATGAAACGTTCAGATCACTTACAACTCAATAGATTCTACCTTCCTGTAACGTTTCAGCTTGATTGGACCTTGTTTTCACACAAATGGACCCAGGATGATGTGAAATTGTGCTTCGTGCAACATAATTCTGGGTGCCATTTAAAAACCATAAGTGCTAATGACTCCATTCCATTTTGTGGTTGTAGGGTCTGTTGATTGGAGTACACTAAAACAAACCTGATCTCTCTAGGACATTTAGAAGCCAAGTTATAAGCCCACAAATGTGTAACTGGACTACTTCTTTAAATTGGCACCAGATCCGGTGACTTTTGGGACATGGTTTGACCCCCTTAGGAAAGTGCTATCATCATGAAACGTTCAGATCACTTACAACTCAATAGATTCTACCTTCCTGTAACGTTTCAGCCTGATTGGACCTTGTTTTCACACAAATGAACCCAGAATGATGTGAAATTGTGCTTCGTGCAACATAATTCTGGGTGCCATTTAAAAACCATAAGTGCTAATGACTCCATTCCTTTTTGGGGTAATGGGGGCTGTTGATTGGAGTACTCTAAATTAAACCTGACATCTCTAGGATATTCAGAAGCCAAGTTATAAGCCCACAAAGGTGTAACTGCACTACTTCTTTAAAGTGACACCAGGCCCGGTGACCTTTGGGACATGGTTTGACCCCCTATAGGAATGTGCGATCATCATGAAACGTTCAGATCATTTACAACTCAATAGATTCTACCTTCCTGTAATGTTTCAGCCTGATTGGACCTTGTTTTCACACAAATGAACCCAGAATGATGTGAAATTGTGCTTCGTGCAACTTAATTCTGGGTGCCATTTAAAAACCATAAGTGCTACTGACTCCATTCCTTTTTGTGGTTGTAGGGGCTGTTGATTGGAGTACACTAAAACAAACCTGATCTCTCTAGGACATTTAGAAGCCAAGTTATAAGCCCACAAATGTGTAACTGGACTACTTCTTTATATTGACACCAGATCCGGTGACCTTTGGGACATGGTTTGACCCCCTTAGGAAAGTGCTATCATAATGAAACGTTCAGATCACTTACAACTCAATATATTCTACCTTCCTGTAAAGTTTCAGCCTGATTGGACCTTGTTTTCACACAATTGAACCCAGAAAGATGTGAAATTGTGCTTCGTGCAACATAATTCTTGGTGCCATTTAAAAACCATAAGTGCTAATGACTCCATTCCTTTTTGGGGTAATGGGGGCTGTTAATTGGAGTACTCTAAATTAAACCTGACCTCTCTAGGATATTCAGAAGCCAAGTTATAAGCCCACAAAGGTGTAACTGCATTACTTCTTTAAAGTGACACCAGGCCCGGTGACCTTTGGGACATGGTTTGACCCCCATAGGAATGTGCGATCATCATGAAACGTTCAGATCACTTACAACTCAATAGATTCTACCTTCTTGTAACGTTTCAGCATGAATGGACCTTGTTTTCACACAAATGGACCCAGAATGATGTGAAATTGTGCTTCGTGCAACATAATTCTGCTTGCCATTTACAAACCATAAGTGCTAATGACTCCATTCCTTTTTGTGGTTGTAGGGGCTGTTGATTGGAGTACTCTGCAGCAAACCTGATCACTCCAGGACATTCAGAAGCCAAGTTATAAGCCCACAAATGTGTCACTGGACTACTTCTTTAAAGTGACACCAGATCCGGTGACCTTTGGGACATGGTTTGACCCCCTTAGGAAAGTGCTATCATCATGAAATGTTCAGATCACTTACAACTCAATAGATTCTACCTTCCTGTAACGTTTCAGCCTTATTGGACCTTGTTTTCACACAAATGAACCCAGAATGATGTGAAATTGTGCTTCGTGCAACATAATTCTGGGTGCCATTTACAAACCATAAGTGCTAATGACTCCATTCCTTTTTGGGGTAATGGGGGCTGTTAATTGGAGTACTCTAAATTAAACCTGACCTCTCTAGGATATTCAGAAGCCAAGTTATAAGCCCACAAATGTGTAACTGCACTACTTCTTTAAAGTGACACTAGGCCCGGTGAGCTTTGGGACATGGTTTGACCCCCAATAGGAATGTGTGATAATCATGAAACGTTCAGATCACTTACAACTCAATGGATTCTACCTTCTACTAACGTTTCAGCCTGATTGGACCTTGTTTTCACACAAATGGACCCAGAATGATGTGAAATTGTGCTTCGTGCAACATAATTCTGGGTGCCATTTACAAACTATAAGTGCTAATGACTCCATTCCTTTTTGTGGTTGTAGGGGCTGTTAATTGGAGTACTCTAAAACAAACCTGACCTCTCTAGGGTATTCAGAAGCCAAGTTATAAGCCCACAAATGTGTAACTGGACTACTTCTTTAAAGTGAAACCAGGCCCGGTGACCTTTGGGACATGGTTTGACCACCTATAGGAATGTGCGATCATCATGAAACGTTCAGGTCACTTACAACTCAATAGATTCTACCTTCTTGTAACGTTTCAGCTTGATTGGACCTTGTTTTCACACAATTGAACCCAGAAAGATGTGAAATTGTGCTTCGTGCAACATAATTCTGGGTGCCATTTAAAAACCATAAGTGCTAATGACTCCATTCCTTTTTGGAGTAATGGGGGCTGTTAATTGGAGTACTCTAAATTAAACCTGACCTCTCTAGGATATTCAGAAGCCAAGTTATAAGCCCACAAAGGTGTAACTGCACTACTTCTTTAAAGTGACACCAGGCCCGGTGACCTTTGGGACATGGTTTGACCCCCTATAGGAATGTGCGATCATCATGAAACGTTCAGATCACTTACAACTCAATAGATTCTACCTTCTTGTAACGTTTCAGCATGAATGGACCTTGTTTTCACACAAATGGACCCAGAATGATGTGAAATTGTGCTTCGTGCAACATAATTCTGGGTGCCATTTACAAACCATAAGTGCTAATGACTCCATTCCTTTTTGTGGTTGTAGGGGCTGTTGAATGGAGTACTCTGAAGCAAACCTGATCACTCTAGGACATTCAGAAGCCAAGTTATAAGCCCACAAATGTGTCACTGGACTACTTCTTTAAATTGACACCAGATCCGGTGACCTTTGGGACATGGTTTGACCCCCTTAGGAAAGTGCTATCATCATGAAATGTTCAGATCACTTACAACTCAATAGATTCTACCTTCCTGTAACGTTTCAGCCTGATTGGACCTTGTTTTCACACAAATGAACCCAGAATGATGTGAAATTGTGCTTCGTGCAACATAATTCTGGGTGCCATTTACAAACCATAAGTGCTAATGACTCCATTCCTTTTTGTGGTTGTAGGGGCTGTTGATTGGAGTACACTAAAACAAACCTGATCTCTCTAGGACATTCAGAAGCCAAGTTATAAGTCCACAAATGTGTAACTGGACTACTTCTTTAAAGTGACACCAGATCGGGTGACCTTTGGGAAATGGTTTGACCCACTTAGGAATGTGCGATCATCATGAAACGTTCAGATCACTTACAACTCAATAGATTCCACCTTCCTGTAACGTTTCAGCCTGATTGGACCTTGTTTTCACACAAATGAACCCAGAATTATGTGAAATTGTGCTTCGTGCAACATAATTCTGGGTGCCATTTAAAAACCATAAGTGCTAATGACTCCATTCCTTTTTGGGGTAATGGGGGCTGTTAATTGGAGTACTCTAAATTAAACCTGACCTCTCTAGGATATTCAGAAGCCAAGTTATAAGCCCACAAATGTGTAACTGCACTACTTCTTTAAAGTTACACTAGGCCCGGTGACCTTTGGGACATGGTTTGACCCCCTATAGGAATGTGCGATCATCATGAAACGTTCAGATCTCTTACAACTCAATAGATTCTACCTTCTTGTAACGTTTCAGCATGAATGGACCTTGTTTTCACACAAATGGACCCAGAATGATGTGAAATTGTGCTTCGTGCAACATAATTCTGGGTGCCATTTACAAACCATAAGTGCTAATGACTCCATTCCTTTTTGTGGTTGTAGGGGCTGTTGATTGGAGTACTCTGAAGCAAACCTGATCACTCTAGGACATTCAGAAGCCAAGTTATAAGCCCACAAATGTGTCACTGGACTACTTCTTTAAATTGACACCAGATCCGGTGACCTTTGGGACATGGTTTGACCCCCTTAGGAAAGTGCTATCATCATGAAATGTTCAGATCACTTACAACTAAATAGATTCTACCTTCCTGTAACGTTTCAGCCTGATTGGAACTTGTTTTCACACAAATGAACCCAGAATGATGTGAAATTGTGCTTCGTGCAACATAATTCTGGGTGCCATTTACAAACCATAAGTGCTAATGACTCCATTCCTTTTTGTGGTTGTAGGGGCTGTTGATTGGAGTACACTGAAACAAACCTGATCTCTCTAGGACATTCAGAAGCCAAGTTATAAGTCCACAAATGTGTAACTGGACTACTTCTTTAAAGTGACACCAGATCGGGTGACCTTTGGGACATGGTTTGACCCACTTAGGAATGTGCGATCATCATGAAACGTTCAGATCACTTACAACTCAATAGAATCCACCTTCCTGTAACGTTTCAGCCTGATTGGACCTTGTTTTCACACAAATGAACCCAGAATTATGTGAAATTGTGCTTCGTGCAACATAATTCTGGGTGCCATTTAAAAACCATAAGTGCTAATGACTCCATTCCTTTTTGGGGTAATGGGGGCTGTTAATTGGAGTACTCTAAATTAAACCTGACCTCTCTAGGATATTCAGAAGCCAAGTTATAAGCCCACCTACTTCTTTAAAGTTACACTAGGCCCGGTGACCTTTGGGACATGGTTTGACCCCCTATAGGAATGTGCGATAATCATGAAACGTTCAGATCACTTACAACTCAATGGATTCTAACTTCTACTAACGTTTCAGCCTGATTGGACCTTGTTTTCACACAAATGGACCCAGAATGATGTGAAATTGTGCTTCGTGCAACATAATTCTGGGTGCCATTTACAAACTATAAGGCTAATGACTCCATTCCTTTTTGTGGTTGTAGGGGCTGTTAATTGGAGTACTCTAAAACAAACCTGACCTCTCTAGGGTATTCAGAAGCCAAGTTATAAGCCCACAAATGTGTAACTGGACTACTTCTTTAAAGTGACACCAGGCCCGGTGACCTTTGGGACATGGTTTGACCCCCTATAGGAATGTGCGATCATCATGAAACGTTCAGATCACTTACAACTCAATAGATTCTACCTTCTTGTAACGTTTCAGCCTGATTGGACCTTGTTTTCACACAAATGGACCCAGAATGATGTGAAATTGTGCTTCGTGCCACAAATATCTGGGTGCCATTTACAAACCATAAGTGGTAATGACTCCACTCCTTTTTGTGGTTGTAGGGGCTGTTGATTGGAGTACACTAAAACAAACCTGATCTCTCTAGGACATTCAGAAGCCAAGTTATAAGCCCACAAAAGTGTAACTGGACTACTTCTTTAAATTGACACTGATCCGGTGACCTTTGGGACATGGTTTTACCCCCTTAGGAAAGTGCTATCATCATGAAACGTTCAGATCACTTACAACTCAATAGATTCTACCTTCCTGTAACGTTTCAGCTTGATTGGACCTTGTTTACACACAAATGGACCCAGGATGATGTGAAATTGTGCTTCGTGCAACATAATTCTGGGTGCCATTTAAAAACCATAAGTGCTAATGACTCCATTCCATTTTGTGGTTGTAGGGGCTGTTGATTGGAGTACACTAAAACAAACCTGATCTCTCTAGGACATTTAGAAGCCAAGTTATAAGCCCACAAATGTGTAACTGGACTACTTCTTTAAATTGGCACCAGATCCGGTGACTTTTGGGACATGGTTTGACCCCCTTAGGAAAGTGCTATCATCATGAAACGTTCAGATCACTTACAACTCAGTAGATTCTACCTTCCTGTAACGTTTCAGCCTGATTGGACCTTGATTTCACACAAATGAACCCAGAATGATGTGAAATTGTGCTTCGTGCAACATAATTCTGGGTGCCATTTAAAAACCATAAGTGCTAATGACTCCATTCCTTTTTGGGGTAATGGGGGCTGTTGATTGGAGTACTCTAAATTAAACCTGACCTCTCTAGGATATTCAGAAGCCAGGTTATAAGCCCACAAAGGTGTAACTGCACTACTTCTTTAAAGTGACACCAGGCCTGGTGACCTTTGGGACATGGTTTGACCCCCTATAGGAATGTGGGATCATCATGAAACATTCAGATCACTTACAACTCAATAGATTCTACCTTCCTGTAACGTTTCAGCTTGATTGGACCTTGTTTTCACACAAATGGACCCAGAATGATGTGAAATTGTGCTTCGTGCAACATATTTCTGGGTGCCATTTACAAACCATAAGTGTTAATGACTCCATTCCTTTTTGTGGTTGTAGGGGCTGTTGATTGGAGTACACTAAAACAAACCTGATCTCTCTAGGACATTCAGAAGCCAAGTTATAAGCCCACAAATGTGTAACTGGACTACTTCTTTAAAGTGACACCAGATCCGGTGACCTTTGGGACATGGTTTGACCCCCTTAGGAATGTGCGATGATCATGAAACGTTCAGATCACTTACAACTCAATAGGTTCTACCTTCTTGTAAAGTTTCAGCCTGATTGGACCTTGTTTTCACACAAATGGACCCAGAATGATGTGAAATTGTGCTTCGTGCAACATAATTCTGGGTACCATTTAAAAACCATAAGTGCTAATGACTCCATTCCTTTTTGAGGTAATAGGGGCTGTTAATTGGAGTACTCTAAAACAAACCTGACCTCTCTAGGATATTCAGAAGCCAAGTTATAAGCCCACAAATGTGTAACTGGACTACTTCTTTAAAGTGACACCAGGCCCGGTGACCTTTGGGACATGGTTTGACCCCCTTAGGAATGTACGATCATCATGAAACGTTCAGATCACTTACAACTCTATAGATTCTACCTTCTTGTAACGTTTCAGCCTGATTGGACCTTGTTTTCACACAAATGGACCCAGAATGATGTGAAATTGTGCTTCGTGCAACATAATTCTGGGTGCCATTTAAAAACCATAAGTGCTAATGACTCCATTCCTTTTTGGGGTAATGGGGGATGTTGATTGGAGTACTCTAAATTAAAACTGACCTCTCTAGGATATTCAGAAGCCAAGTTATAAGCCCACAAAGGTGTAACTGCACTACTTCTTTAAAGTGACACCAGGCCCGGTGACCTTTGGGACATGGTTTGACCCACTTAGTAATGAGCTATCATCATGAAATGTTCAGATCACTTACAACTCAATAGATTCTACCTTCCTGTAATGTTTCAGCCTGATTGGACCTTGTTTTCACACAAATGAACCCAGAATGATGTGAAATTGTGCTTCGTGCAACTTAATTCTGGGTGCCATTTAAAAACCATAAGTGCTAATGACTCCATTCCTTTTTGTGGTTGTAGGGGCTGTTGATTGGAGTACACTAAAACAAACCTGATCTCTCTAGGACATTTAGAAGCCAAGTTATAAGCCCACAAATGTGTAACTGGACTACTTCTTTATATTGACACCATATCCGGTGACCTTTGGGACATGGTTTGACCCCCTTAGGAAAGTGCTATCATAATGAAACGTTCAGATCACTTACAACTCAATAGATTCTACCTTCCTGTAAAGTTTCAGCCTGATTGGACCTTGTTTTCACACAATTGAACCCAGAAAGATGTGAAATTGTGCTTCGTGCAACATAATTCTGGGTGCCATTTAAAAACCATAAGTGCTAATGACTCCATTCCTTTTTGGGGTAATAGGGGCTGTTAATTGGAGTACTCTAAATTAAACCTGACCTCTCTAGGATATTCAGAAGCCAAGTTATAAGCCCACAAAGGTGTAACTGCACTACTTCTTTAAAGTGACACCAGGCCCGGTGACCTTTGGGACATGGTTTGACCCCCTTAGGAAAGTGCTATCATCATGAAATGTTCAGATCACTTACAACTCAATAGATTCTACCTTCCTGTAACGTTTCAGCCTGATTGGACCTTGTTTTCACACAAATGAACCCAGAATGATGTGAAATTGTGCTTCGTGCAACATAATTCTGGGTGCCATTTACAAACCATAAGTGCTAATGACTCCGTTCCTTGTTGTGGTTGTAGGGGCTGTTGATTGGAGTACACTAAAACAAACCTGATCTCTCTAGGACATTCAGAAGCCAAGTTATAAGTCCACAAATGTGTAACTGGACTACTTATTTAAAGTGACACCAGATCCGGTGACCTTTGGGACATGGTTTGACCCACTTAGGAATGTGCGATCATCATGAAACGTTCAGATCACTTACAACTCAATAGATTCTACCTTCCTGTAACGTTTCAGCCTGATTGGACCTTGTTTTCACACAAATGAACCCAGAATTATGTGAAATTGTGCTTCGTGCAACATAATTCTGGGTGCCATTTAAAAACCATAAGTGCTAATGACTCCATTCCTTTTTGGGGTAATGGGGGCTGTTAATTGGAGTACTCTAAATTAAACCTGACCTCTCTAGGATATTCAGAAGCCAAGTTATAAGCCCACAAATGTGTAACTGCACTACTTCTTTAAAGTGACACTAGGCCCGGTGAGCTTTGGGACATGGTTTGACCCCCAATAGGAATGTGCGATAATCATGAAACGTTCAGATCACTTACAACTCAATGGATTCTACCTTCTACTAACGTTTCAGCCTGATTGGACCTTGTTTTCACACAAATGGACCCAGAATGATGTGAAATTGTGCTTCGTGCAACATAATTCTGGGTGCCATTTACATACTATAAGTGCTAATGACTCCATTCCTTTTTGTGGTTGTAGGGGCTGTTAATTGGAGTACTCTAAAACAAACCTGACCTCTCTAGGGTATTCAGAAGCCAAGTTATAAGCCCACAAATGTGTAACTGGAGTACTTCTTTAAAGTGACACCAGGCCCGGTGACCTTTGGGACATGGTTTGACCCCCTATAGGAATGTGCGATCATCATGAAACGTTCAGGTCACTTACAACTCAATAGATTCTACCTTCTTGTAACGTTTCAGCTTGATTGGATCTTGTTTTCACACAAATGGACCCAGAATGATGTGAAATTGTGCTTCGTGCAACATAATTCTGGGTGCCATTTACAAACCATAAGTGCTAATGACTCCATTCCTTTTTGTGGTTTTAGGGGCTGTTGATTGGAGTACACTAAAACAAACCTGATCTCTCTAGGACATTCAGAAGCAGAGTTATAAGCCCACAAATGTGTAACTGAACTACTTCTTTAAAGTGACACCAGATCCGGTGACCTTTGGGACATGGTTTGACCCCCTTAGGAATGTGTGATAATCATGAAACGTTCAGATCACTTACAACTCAATAGATTCTACCTTCTTGTAAAGTTTCAGCCTGATTGGACCTTGTTTTCACACAAATGGACCCAGAATGATGTGAAATTGTGCTTCGTGCAACATAATTCTGGGTGCCATTTAAAAACCATAAGTGCTAATGACTCCATTCCTTTTTGAGGTAATAGGGGCTGTTAATTGGAGTACTCTAAAACAAACCTGACCTCTCTAGGATATTCAGAAGCCAAGTTATAAGCCCACAAATGTGTAACTGGACTACTTCTTTAAAGTGACACCAGGCCCGGTGACCTTTGGGACATGGTTTGACCCCCTATAGGAATGTGCGATCATCATGAAACGTTCAGATCACTTACAACTCAATAGATTCCACCTTCTTGTAACGTTTCAGCCTGAATGGACCTTGTTTTCACACAAATGGACCCAGAATGATGTGAAATTGTGCTTCGTGCAACATAATTCTGGGTGCCATTTACAAACCATACGTGCTAATGACTCCATTCCTTTTTGTGGTTGTAGGGGCTGTTGATTGGAGTACTCTGAAACAAACCTGATCACTCTAGGACATTCAGAAGCCAAGTTATAAGCCCACAAATGTGTAACTGGACTACTTCTTTAAATTGACACCAGATCCGGTGACCTTTGGGACATGGTTTGACCCCCTTAGGAACGTGCTATCATCATGAAATGTTCAGATCACTTACAACTCAATAGATTCTACCTTCCTGTAACGTTTCAGCCTGATTGGACCTTGTTTTCACACAATTGAACCCAGAATGATGTGAAATTGTGCTTCGTGCAACATAATTCTGGGTGCCATTTACAAACCATAAGTGCTAATGACTCCATTCCTTTTTGTGGTTGTAGGGGCTGTTGATTGGAGTACACTAAAACAAACCTGATCTCTCTAGGACATTCAGAAGCCAAGTTATAAGCCCACAAATGTGTAACTGGACTACTTCTTTAAAGTGACACCAGATCCGGTGACCTTTGGGACATGGTTTGACCCACTTAGGAATGTGCGATCATCATGAAACGTTCAGATCACTTACAACTCAATAGATTCTACCTTGTTGTTACGTTTCAGCCTTATTGGACCTTGTTTTCACACAAATGGACCCAGAATGATGTGAAATTGTGCTTCGTGCAACATAATTCTGGGTGCCATTTAAAAACCATAAGTGCTAATGACTCCATTCCTTTTTGAGGTAATAGGGGCTGTTAATTGGAGTACTCTAAAACAAACCTGACCTCTTTAGGATAATCAGAAGCCAAGTTATAAGCCCACAAATGTGTAACTGGACTACTTCTTTAAAGTGACACCAGGCCCGGTGACCTTTTGGACATGGTTTGACCCCCTAAAGGAATGTGCGATCATCATGAAACGTTCAGATCACTTACAACTCAATAGATTCTACCTTCTTGTAACGTTTCAGCTTGATTGGACCTTGTTTTCACACAAATGAACCCAGAATGATGTGAAATTGTGCTTCGTGCAACATAATTCTGAGTGCCATTTAAAAACCATAAGTGCTAATGAATCCATTCCTTTTTGTGGTTGTAGGGGCTGTTGAGTGGAGTACACTAAAACAAAACTGATCTCTCCAGGACATTTAGAAGCCAAGTTATAAGCCCACAAATGTGTAACTGGACTACTTCTTTATATTGACACCAGCTCCGGTGACCTTTGGGACATGGTTTGACCCCCTTAGCAAAGTGCTATCATCATGAAACGTTCAGATCACTTACGACTCAATAGATTCTACCTTCCTGTAACGTTTCAGCCTGATTGGACCTTGTTTTCACACAATTGAACCCAGAATGATGTGAAATTGTGCTTCATGCAACATAATTCTGGGTGCCATTTAAAAACCATAAGTGCTAATGACTCCATTCCTTTTTGGGGTAATGGGGCTGTTTATTGGAGTACTCTAAATTAAACCTGACCTCTCTAGGATATTCAGAAGCCAAGTTATAAGCCAACAAAGGTGTAACTGCACTACTTCTTTAAAGTGACACCAAGCCCGGTGACCTTTGGGACATGGTTTGACCCCCTATAGGAATGTGCGATCAACATTAAACGTTCAGATCACTTACAACTCAATAGATTGTACCTTCTTGTAACGTTTCAGCCTGATTGGACCTTGTTTCCACACAAATGGACCCAGAATGATGTGAAATTGTGCTTCGTGCAACATAATTCTGGGTGCCATTTACAAACCATAAGTGCTAATGACTCCATTCCTTTTTGTGGTTGTAGGGGCTGTTGATTGGAGTACACTAAAACAAACCTCATATCTCTAGGACATTCAGAAGCCAAGTTATAATCCCACAAATGTGTAACTGGACTACTTCTTTAAAGTGACACCAGATCCGGTGACCTTTGGGACATGGTTTGACCCCCTTAGGAATGTGTGATCATCATGAAACATTCAGATCACTTATAACTCAATAGATTCTACCTTCTTGTAAAGTTTCAGCCTGATTGGACCTTGTTTTCACACAAATGGACCAAGAATGATGTAAAATTGTGCTTCATGCAACATAATTCTGGGTGCCATTTAAAAACCATAAGTGCTAATGACTCCATTCCTTGTTGTGGTTGTAGGGGCTGTTGATTGGAGTACACTGAAACAAACCTGATCTCTCTAGGACATTCAGAAGCCAAGTTATAAGTCCACAAATGTGTAACTGGACTACTTCTTTAAAGTGACACCAGATCCGGTGACCTTTGGGACATGGTTTGACCCACTTAGGAATGTGCGATCATCATGAAACGTTCAGATCACTTACAACTCAATAGATTCTACCTTCCTGTAACGTTTCAGCCTGATTGGACCTTGTTTTCACACAAATGAACCCAGAATTATGTGAAATTGTGCTTCGTGCAACATAATTCTGGGTGCCATTTAAAAACCATAAGTGCTAATGACTCCATTCCTTTTTGGGGTAATGGGGGCTGTTAATTGGAGTACTCTAAATTAAACCTGACCTCTCTAGGATATTCAGAAGCCAAGTTATAAGCCCACAAATGTGTAACTGCACTACTTCTTTAAAGTGACACTAGGCCCGGTGAGCTTTGGGACATGGTTTGACCCCCAATAGGAATGTGCGATAATCATGAAACGTTCAGATCACTTACAACTCAATGGATTCTACCTTCTACTAACGTTTCAGCCTGATTGGACCTTGTTTTCACACAAATGGACCCAGAATGATGTGAAATTGTGCTTCGTGCAACATAATTCTGGGTGCCATTTACAAACTATAAGTGCTAATGACTCCATTCCTTTTTGTGGTTGTAGGGGCTGTTAATTGGAGTACTCTAAAACAAACCTGACCTCTCTAGGGTATTCAGAAGCCAAGTTATAAGCCCACAAATGTGTAACTGGAGTACTTCTTTAAAGTGACACCAGGCCCGGTGACCTTTGGGACATGGTTTGACCCCCTATAGGAATGTGCGATCATCATGAAACGTTCAGGTCACTTACAACTCAATAGATTCTACCTTCTTGTAACGTTTCAGCTTGATTGGACCTTGTTTTCACACAAATGAACCCAGAATGATGTGAAATTGTGCTTCGTGCAACATAATTCTGGGTGCCATTTAAAAACCATAAGTGCTAATGACTCCATTCCTTTTTGTGGTTGTAGGGGCTGTTGATTGGAGTACACTAAAACAAACCTGATCTCTCTAGGACATTTAGAAGCCAAGTTATAAGCCCACAAATGTGTAACTGGACTACTTCTTTATATTGACACCAGATCCGGTGACCTTTGGGACATGGTTTGACCCCCTTAGGAAAGTGCTATCATAATGAAACGTTCAGATCACTTACAACTCAATAGATTCTACCTTCCTGTAACGTTTTAGCCTGATTGGACCTTTTTTTCACACAATTGAACCCAGAAAGTTGTGAAATTGTGCTTCGTGCAACATAATTCTGGGTGCCATTTAAAAACCATAAGTGCTAATGACTCCATTCCTTTTTGGGGTAATGGGGGCTGTTAATTGGAGTACTCTAAATTAAACCTGACCTCTCTAGGATATTCAGAAGCCAAGTTATAAGCCCACAAATGTGTAACTGGACTACTTCTTTAAAGTGACACCAGATCCGGTGACCTTTGGGACATGGTTTGACCCACTTAGGAATGTGCGATCATCATGAAACGTTCAGATCACTTACAACTCAATAGATTCTACCTTGTTGTTACGTTTCAGCCTTATTGGACCTTGTTTTCACACAAATGGACCCAGAATGATGTGAAATTGTGCTTCGTGCAACATAATTCTGGGTGCCATTTAAAAACCATAAGTGCTAATGACTCCATTCCTTTTTGAGCTTATAGGGGCTGTTAATTGGAGTACTCTAAAACAAACCTGACCTCTTTAGGATAATCAGAAGCCAAGTTATAAGCCCACAAATGTGTAACTGGACTACTTCTTTAAAGTGACACCAGGCCCGGTGACCTTTTGGACATGGTTTGACCCCCTATAGGAATGTGCGATCATCATGAAACGTTCAGATCACTTACAACTCAATAGATTCTACCTTCTTGTAACGTTTCAGCTTGATTGGACCTTGTTTTCACACAAATGAACCCAGAATGATGTGAAATTGTGCTTCGTGCAACATAATTCTGAGTGCCATTTAAAAACCATAAGTGCTAATGACTCCATTCCTTTTTGTGGTTGTAGGGGCTGTTGATTGGAGTACACTAAAACAAAACTGATCTCTCCAGGACATTTAGAAGCCAAGTTATAAGCCCACAAATGTGTAACTGGACTACTTCTTTATATTGACACCAGATCCGGTGACCTTTGGGACATGGTTTGACCCCCTTAGCAAAGTGCTATCATCATGAAACGTTCAGATCACTTACGACTCAATAGATTTTACCTTCCTGTAACGTTTCAGCCTGATTGGACCTTGTTTTCACACAATTGAACCCAGAATGATGTGAAATTGTGCTTCATGCAACATAATTCTGGGTGCCATTTAAAAACCATAAGTGCTAATGACTCCATTCCTTTTTGGGGTAATGGGGCTGTTAATTGGAGTACTCTAAATTAAACCTGACCTCTCTAGGATATTCAGAAGCCAAGTTATAAGCCAACAAAGGTGTAACTGCACTACTTCTTTAAAGTGACACCAAGCCCGGTGACCTTTGGGACATGGTTTGACCCCCTATAGGACTGTGCGATCATCATTAAACGTTCAGATCACTTACAACTCAATAGATTCTACCTTCTTGTAACGTTTCAGCCTGATTGGACCTTGTTTCCACACAAATGGACCCAGAATGATGTGAAATTGTGCTTCGTGCAACATAATTCTGGGTGCCATTTACAAACCATAAGTGCTAATGACTCCATTCCTTTTTGTGGTTGTAGGGACTGTTGATTGGAGTACACTAAAACAAACCTCATATCTCTAGGACATTCAGAAGCCAAGTTATAATCCCACAAATGTGTAACTGGACTACTTCTTTAAAGTGACACCAGATCCGGTGACCTTTGGGACATGGTTTGACCCCCTTAGGAATGTGTGATCATCATGAAACATTCAGATCACTTATAACTCAATAGATTCTACCTTCTTGTAAAGTTTCAGCCTGATTGGACCTTGTTTTCACACAAATGGACCAAGAATGATGTGAAATTGTGCTTCATGCAACATAATTCTGGGTGCCATTTAAAAACCATAAGTGCTAATGACTCCATTCCTTTTTGAGGTAATAGGGGCTGTTAATTGGAGTACTCTAAAACAAACCTGACCACTCTAGGATATTCAGAAGCCAAGTTATAAGCCCACAAATGTGTAACTGGACTACTTCTTTAAAGTGACACCAGGCCCGGTGACCTTTGGGACATGGTTTGACCCCCTATAGGAATGTGCGATCATCATGAAACATTCAGATCACTTACAACTCAATAGATTCTACCTTCTTGTAACGTTTCAGCCTGAATGGACCTTGTTTTCACACAAATGGACCCAGAATGATGTGAAATTGTGCTTCGTGCAACATAATTATGGGTGCCATTTACAAACCATAAGTGCTAATGACTCCATTCCTTTTTGTGGTTGTATGGGCTGTTGATTGGAGTACTCTGAAACAAACCTGATCACTCTAATACATTCAGAAGCCAAGTTATAAGCCCACAATGTCATGTTTGAGGGTAATTTCTTGACCCACGACATGAAGAATCACCACCGAGAGACAGAAGGTAAGTTTAAATGATTTATTTTGAATGGGAGAGGTAGCCGAAGCTTCTGCAGGACTGGAGGGATCCGTGGGGTCTGAGAGAGGAAGAGAGGTCAGAGTCTGGAGCAACGTGAGACGATGATGAAAAAATAAGAAGGCTTACTGTTTCCTGAATGATCCGGTATTTTGTGTGTGTGGGGGGGGGGGGGGGGGGGGGGGGGGGGGGTTAGTCAGACCTGGCTGGATGGGGAGACCGAGGAGCTGCAGGTGGATAGGTGGGGTGATGGAGAGCTGGCGATCAGGGGCAAACAGCAGGACTGGAATGTGGTAGATAGTTCCAAAGATATAGCAGAGAGTTGAGATGAACAGATGGCTGGAACCTGGAGGAATCAGGAGGGCAGAGCAGGTTAACTGCCAGAAGGGCAGGAACAAATAGACAAAGTAATTCTAAAATTGTTTTAGGAAGGTCAAAAGGAGAGCTAGAAACTACCCAAGACTGAGTATCATCTGGCAATGGTGAGATGTCCAGCTGCTCCTTAAATCCCCTGATCGCTGATGAACTGATTTGGCACAGCTGGGCTCTCCAGACACATCCACCTGTAAAACACTCAGCAGAGATGGTTATGCAGCACAGATCATGACAGTACCCCCCCCCCCCCCCCCCCCCCAAAGGCCGACACCCGGCGGCCGCGCAGAGGAGGAGGAGGCGGAGGAGGAGGCAGCAGCAGAAGACCGAGCGGCGTCAAAGTCTCTGATGAGAGAAGGGTCCTCAATCCAGGAACTGGGGACCCACTGGCGATGTTCTGGACCATAACCCTCCCAGTCCACCAAGAACTGACGCCCCCGGCCCCTTGGCCTGACGTCCAGCAGGCGCCGAACACGAAAGCCAAGTCCACCATCAGTGAGACGAATAGGAGAAGGGGGAGCAGGAACAGGACACAACGGACTGGACGAGACAGGTTTCAGGAGGGATACATGAAAGACAGGGTGGATCTTCATAGACGGGGGCAGGACAAGACGGACAGAACAGGGACTGAGAACCTCCTGAATGGGATATGGGCCAATGAAGCGAGGTGAAAGTTTCCTAGTTGTAACCTTGAGACCAATATCTTTGGTTGACAGCCAGACCTGTTGACCTGGACTGTACACGGGCGCGGGTCTGCGGTGCCGATCTGCCAGCCGTTGGTTGCGCTCTTTGGTGCGCTGAAGGGCCGCCCGGGTTTGGATCCATGTCCTCCTTGCCCGGCGGATAAACTGAGGGACTGTGACAGAGGAGGATAGATCCGAAGGGAACTGGGGAGGTTGGTAACCAAGGGATGATTAAAACGGGGACTTACTGGTTGCAGTGGAAACGTGGGTGTTGTGCGCGTACTCGATCCATGGTAGTTGGGTGCTCCAGCTGGTAGGGTTTGAAGAGCAGACACATCTGAGCATAGCCTCCAACTCCTGATTGAGCCACTCGCACTGACCGTTAGTTTGGGGGTGGTAACCAGAACTCAGGGAAACACGGGCCCCCAATAAGGTGGCAAACTCCTTCCAGACCCTGGAGAGGAATTGGGGGCCGCGATCTGACAAGATCTCTGATGGGATGCCATGAAGCCTGAAAACATGGGTTATGAGGAGGTTAGTGGTTTCAGTGGATGATGGAAGGGATTTCACTGGAACAAAATGACAGGCTTTTGAAAATCTATTGATTATAGTGAGAATTGCAGAAAAACCTTTGGAGAGGGGTAGGCCAGTAACGAAGTCCACTGCCATATGCGACCATGGGCGAGATGGAATGGGGAGAGGATTTAACAGTCCTGCCGGGGGTTGATTGGTGGTTTTATTCCGGGCACAGACATGGCAGGCGTTGATGTACTCTTTAGTGTCATTAAACATGGAGGGCCACCAGAATGACCTGCGGATCAGGGCGAGAGTGCGACCAATTCCAGGGTGAACGGAAAACTTGGCAGTATGTGCCCAGTGGATCACTGCTCCTCGAACCTGTTGAGGCACAAACAGTTTATTGGGGGGACCATTACCTGGGTCAGGATCAGTGCGTTGGGCATCCAGAACTTTGTTGGTGATGTCCCAGGAAACAGCTCCTACAACACAAGATGGAGGAAGGATAGTGGCGTGTTCGAGGTCTCTGTCTGAAGCGTACTGGCGGGATAGAGCATCTGGTTTGACATTCTTTGATCCGGGGGTGTAGGAAATGATGAAATTGAAGCGTGTGAAGAACAAGGACCACCGGGACTGTCTGGGGTTTAACCTCTTGGCCTCTTTCAGGTAAGCAAGGTTTATATGGTCTGTCCAGATAATGATGGGATGCTCGGAACCTTCAAGCCAATGGCGCCACTCTTCCAGAGCCAATTTGATGGCTAGCAGCTCTCGGTCTCCCACATCATAGTTTTGCTCCGCCTGAGAGAGTTTCTTTGAAAAGAAAGCACAGGGATGTAATAGATTATCTGAAGGTGACATTTGAGATAGGACAGCACCAACGCCAGAATCTGAGGCGTCGACTTCCATGGTGAACTGAACAGACGGATCAGGGCGAATCAAAACAGGAGCTTGAGTGAAACGTCTCTTTAACTCCTGAAAAGCCTCTTCAGCGTTAGCTGACCACACAAAGGCTCTTTTAACAGAAGTCAACTGCGTCAAGGGAGATGCCACCTGGCTGTAGCCACGAATAAAGCGCCGATAAAAATTTGCAAACCCGAGGAAACGTTGAAGCTGTTTACGGGTAGTGGGAGTTGGCCAGTCACGGACAGCTTCAACCTTTTCTGGGTCTGTTCTCAGCTTTCCCTTCTCCAGAACAAATCCCAGAAATTTCACTGAGGAAACGTGGAATTCGCATTTTTCAGCCTTGACGAAAAGGCGGTTCTCCAGAAGGCGTTGTAGAACAGCGCGGACATGTTGATGGTGTTCGGAAAGGGTACTGGAAAAAATCAGAATGTCGTCGAGGTATACAGTGACAAATGAATTGATATAGTCAGAGAGTACGGAGTTTACCAGGGACTGGAACACTGCGGGAGCATTAGTCAGGCCAAAAGGCATGACGAGGTACTCGTAGTGGCCCAAAGGTGTCTTGAAGGCCGTTTTCCACTCGTCACCCTCCTTGATCCTTATAAGATGATAAGCGTTGCGGAGATCCAATTTGGGGAAGATGGTTGCATTCTGTACAGGGTCAAAGGTGGAGGAAAGCAGAGGCAGAGGATATTTGTTCTTGACTGTTATTTGATTTAACCCTCGATAGTCGATACAAGGACGCAGGGAACCATCTTTCTTTGAAACAAAGAAGAACCCTGCGCCCAAGGGAGAAGTGGATGGACGAATCAGACCTGATGCTAAGGACTCAGAGATGTATGTGGTCATGCATTCATGTTCCGCTTTAGAAAGACTGTACAACCTGCTGGATGGGAATGTGGCATCAGGAAGCAGGTCGATACTGCAATCATATGGACGATGGGGAGGTAAGGATGCAGCTCGATCTTTGCTGAAAACTGCTTGTAGGTCATGATATTCTGATGGCACTGAAGAAAGGTCCGGAATGGGTGGAGGACTGGAAGCAGGAACCTGGACCGGAAGGCTAGCGGACAACAAACAGTGGGACAAGCAGTAAGGACTCCAGGCAGCAACTTGACCAGTCTTCCAATCGATGTGGGGGTTGTGCATGCTAAGCCATTCATGTCCTAAGACGACTGGAAACTGAGGAGAGGGAAAAACAAAAAATGAAATGACTTCTTGGTGGTTACCAGACACTTGCAACTTGACAGGTTCTGTTCGGTGGGTGATGGTAGTGAGCGCGTTGCCATCCAATGATGAAACCTGAACTGGAGTGAGAAGAGGTGTCGTTGGAATTCTCAGTTTAGTGACCACAGACTGATCTAGAAGATTCCTCTCACAACCAGAGTCAAGCAGGGCTGTAGTTAAAAAAGGCAGCTGATTAAAAAAAACAGAGCAGGTCAATACACACCGGGAGGCTTCTTTGTTAGTGCTGCTACCCACCAGAACTCCCGGACTTACTGGTGGGCTCTCCCTTTTGGGCGAATTGGACAGTTAGGTAGAAAGTGACCAGACAAACCACAGTACAGACACAGTTGGGAGGAGATGCGACGTTGTCTCTCTTCTGGGGTCAGACTAGCCCGGCCTATCTGCATGGGAACCTCTGGAGGAATTGAGGCAGAAGCAAAAGCAGACGGCAGAGCTGGAGGAATAGTGGAACGAGCGGTCTGATGGGTATGATAACTGGGCAAAGCAGACCTGGGACGGGTCTTGAGTCTTTTCTCAGTGCGAATAGCTAGAGTGATAAGATCCTCCAGAGTGCCAGGTTCAGGACACAGGGCTAGTTGATCCTGGATTTTGTCATGGAGGGCTTGAGTAAAAGCTCCTTTTAATGACTCCTCATCCATAATAGAAGTGATAGCTAATGTTCTGAATTCAACTGCAAAGTCTGAAACAGTTTGCTTCTCTTGCTTCAGATTCCAAATGGCCCGGGCTATTTCTGAGGGTGTCTCTGATTTACCAAAAGTTCTATTAAAATCTACGAGGAAGTTGTCTAAGGAACCTCTAAGGAAACTAGGTTCCCGACTTTTTGCCTCAGCCCACTGTAAGGCACGACCTCGGAGCAGACTGACAATGTAAGAAATTTTTGCGGGATCACTAATAAATGCTTCTGGGGTTCTTTCAAACGCTAACATGCATTGGAGAAGAAAACAACGTATTTTGCCGGACTCACCGGAGAAGGAATCGGGAGGAGGCGAGTCTGCAACCCGGAAGTGCCAATGTGTAGACTGACCAGGCTGAACCGGAGGTAGTTGAGGTGGAGGTGGAGAAACTGAAGCAGCCGGAACAGATAGCTTTTCATTTAGTTCCCTTAATCTGGAGTCTAACTGGAACAAACGTTGGTTAGTGTTGGCTTGATGTTCGAGGAGAGTCTGTATGGATTGTTCATGTTGGGCGAAAGCTGTGGATATAACAGACGGTAGTGATTCGACAGCGGGGTCAGGAGTTTGGCCAGATGTTTCTGTCATGTTTGAGGGTAATTTCTTGACCCACGACATGAAGAATCACCACCGAGAGACAGAAGGTAAGTTTAAATGATTTATTTTGAATGGGAGAGGTAGCCGAAGCTTCTGCAGGACTGGAGGGATCCGTGGGGTCTGAGAGAGGAAGAGAGGTCAGAGTCTGGAGCAACGTGAGACGATGATGAAAAAATAAGAAGGCTTACTGTTTCCTGAATGATCCGGTATTTTGTGTGTGTGTGTGTGTGTGTGTGGGGGGGGGGGGGGGGGGGGGGGGGGGGGGGTTAGTCAGACCTGGCTGGATGGGGAGACCGAGGAGCTGCAGGTGGATAGGTGGGGTGATGGAGAGCTGGCGATCAGGGGCAAACAGCAGGACTGGAATGTGGTAGAGGGTTCCAAAGATATAGCAGAGAGTGGAGATGAACACATGACTGGAACCTGGAGGAATCAGGAGGGCAGAGCAGGTTAACTGCCAGAAGGGCAGGAACAAATAGACAAAGTAATTCTAAAATTGTTTTAGGAAGGTCAAAAGGAGAGCTAGAAACTACCCAAGACTGAGTATCATCTGGCAATGGTGAGATGTCCAGCTGCTCCTTAAATCCCCTGATCGCTGATGAGCTGATTTGGCACAGCTGGGCTCTCCAGACACACCCACCTGTAAAACAGTCAGCAGAGATGGTTATGCAGCACAGATCATGACACACAAATGTGTAACTGGACTACTTCTTTAAATTGACACCAGATCCGGTGACCTTTGGGACATGGTTTGACCCCCTTAGGAAAGTGCTATCATCATGAAATGTTCAGATCACTTACAACTCAATAGATTCTACCTTCCTGTAACGTTTCAGCCTGATTGGACCTTGTTTTCACACAAATGAACCCAGAATGATGTGAAATTGTGCTTCGTGCAACATAATTCTGGGTGCCATTTACAAACCATAAGTGCTAATGAATCCATTCCTTTTTGTGGTTGTAGGGGCTGTTGATTGGAGTACACTAAAACAAACCTGACCTCTCTAGGACATTCAGAAGCCAAGTTATAAGCCCACAAATGTGTAACTGGACTACTTCTTTAAAGTGACACCAGATTCGGTGACCTTTGGGACATGGTTTGACCCACTTAGGAATGTGCGATCATCATGAAACGTTCAGATCACTTACAACTCAATAGATTCTACCTTGTTGTAACGTTTCAGCCTTATTGGACCTTGTTTTCACACAAATGGACCCAAAATGATGTGAAATTGTGCTTCGTGCAACATAATTCTGGGTGCCATTTAAAAACCATAAGTGCTAATGACTCCATTCCTTTTTGAGGTAATAGGGGCTGTTAATTGGAGTACCCTAAAAAAAACCTGATCTCTCTAGGACATTTAGAAGCCAAGTTATAAGCCCACAAATGTGTAACTGGACTACTTCTTTATATTGACACCAGATCCGGTGACCTTTGGGACATGGTTTGACCCCCTTAGGAAAGTGCTATCATCATGAAACGTTCAGATCACTTACAACTCAATAGATTCTACCTTTTTGTAACGTTTCAGCCTGATTGGACCTTGTTTTCACACAAATGGACCCAGAATGATGTGAAATTGTGCTTCGTGCAACATAATTCTGGGTGCCATTTAAAAACCATAAGTGCTAATGACTCCATTCCTTTTTGAGGTAATAGGGGCTGTTAATTGAAGTACTCTAAAACAAACCTGACCTCTCTAGGATATTCAGAAGCCAAGTTATAAGCCCACAAATGTGTAACTGGACTACTTCTTTAAATTGATACCAGGCCCGGTGACCTTTGGGACATGGTTTGACCCCCTATAGGAATGTGTGATCATCATGAAACATTCAGATCACTTACAACTCAATAGCTTCTACCTTCTTGTAACGTTTCAGCCTGAATGGACCTTGTTTTCACACAAATGGACCCAGAATGATGTGAAATTGTGCTTCGTGCAACATTATTCTGGGTGGCATTTACAAACCATAAGTGCTAATGACTCCATTCCTTTTTGTGGTTGTAGGGGCTGTTGATTGGAGTACACTAAAACAAACCTGATCTCTCTAGGACATTCAGAAGCCAAGTTATAAGCCCACAAATGTGTAACTGGACTACTTCTTTAAAGTGACACCAGATCCGGTGACCTTTGGGACATGGTTTGACCCCCTTAGGAATGTGTGATCATCATGAAACGTTCAGATCACTTACAACTCAATAGATTCTACCTTCTTGTAAAGTTTCAGCCTGATTGGACCTTGTTTTCACACAAATGGACCCAGAATGATGTGAAATAGTGCTTCGTGCAACATAATTCTGGGTGCCATTTACAAACCATAAGTGCTAATGACTCCATTCCTTTTTGTGGTTGTAGGGGCTGTTGATTGGAGTACTCTGAAACAAACCTGATCACTCTAGGACATTCAGAAGCCAAGTTATAAGCCCACAAATGTGTAACTGGACTACTTTAAAGTGACACCAGATCCGGTGACCTTTGGGACATGGTTTGACCCACTTAGGAATGTGCGATCATCATGAGACGTTCAGATCACTTACAACTCAATAGATTCTACCTTGTTGTAACGTTTCAGCCTTATTGGACCTTGTTTTCACACAAATGGACCCAAAATGATGTGAAATTGTGCTTCGTGCAACATAATTCTGGGTGCCATTTAAAAACCATAAGTGCTAGTGACTCCATTCCTTTTTGAGGTAATAGGGGCTGTTAATTGGAGTACACTAAAACAAACCTGATCTCTCTAGGACATTTAGAAGCCAAGTTATAAGCCCACAAATGTGTAACTGGACTACTTCTTTATATTGACACCAGATCCGGTGACCTTTGGGACATGGTTTGACCCCCTTAGGAAAGTGCTATCATCATGAAACGTTCAGATCACTTACAACTCAATAGATTCTACCTTCCTGTAACGTTTCAGCCTGATTGGACCTTGTTTTCACACAATTGAACCCAGAATGATGTGAAATTGTGCTTTGTGCAACATAATTCTCGGTGCCATTTAAAAACCATACGTGCTAATGACTCCATTCCTTTTTTGGGTAATGGGGGCTGTTAATTGGAGTACTCTAAATTAAACCTGACCTCTCTAGGATATTCAGAAGAAAAGTTATAAGCCCACAAAGGTGTAACTGCACAACTTCTTTAAAGTGACACCAGGCCCGGTGACCTTTGGGACATGGTTTGACCCCCTATAGGAATGTGCGATCATCATGAAACATTCAGATGACTTACAACTCAATAGATTCTACCTTCTTGTAACGTTTCAGCCTGATTGGACCTTGTTTCCACACAAATGGACCCAGAATGATGTGAAATTGTGCTTCGTGCAACATAATTCTGGGTGCCATTTACAAACCATAAGTGCTAATGACTCCATTCCTTTTTGTGGTTGAAGGGGCTGTTGATTGGAGTACACTAAAACAAACCTCATCTCTCTAGGACATTCAGAAGCCAAGTTATAATCCCACAAATGTGTAACTGGACTACTTCTTTAAAGTGACACCAGATCCGGTGACCTTTGGGACATGGTTTGACCCCCTTAGGAATGTGTGATCATCATGAAACATTCAGATCACTTACAACTCAATAGATTCTACCTTTTTGTAACGTTTCAGCCTGATTGGACCTTGTTTTCACACAAATGGACCCAGAATGATGTGAAATTGTGCTTCGTGCAACATAATTCTGGGTGCCATTTAAAAACCATAAGTGCTAATGACTCCATTCCTTTTTGAGGTAATAGGGGCTGTTAATTGGAGTACTCTGAAACAAACCTGACCTCTCTAGGATATTCAGAAGCCAAGTTATAAGCCCACAAATGTGTAACTGGACTACTTCTTTAAAGTGACACCAGGCCCGGTGACCTTTGGGACATGGTTTGACCCCCTATAGGAATGTGCGATCATCATGAAACGTTCAGATCACTTACAACTCAATAGATTCTACCTTCTTGTAACGTTTCAGCCTGAATGGACCTTGTTTTCACACAAATGGACCCAGAATGATGTGAAATTGTGCTTCGTGCAACATTATTCTGGGTGCCATTTACAAGCCATAAGGGCTAATGACTCCATTCCTTTTTGTGGTTGTAGGGGCTGTTGATTGGAGTACACTAAAACAAACCTGATCTATCTAGGACATTCAGAAGCCAAGTTATAAGCCCACAAATGTGTAACTGGACTACTTCTTTAAAGTGACACCAGATCCGGTGACCTTTGGGACATAGTTTGACCCCCTTAGGAATGTGTGATCATCATGAAACGTTCAGATCACTTACAACTCAATAGATTCTACCTTCTTGTAAAGTTTCAGCTTGATTGGACCTTGTTTTCACACAAATGGACCCAGAATGATGTGAAATAGTGCTTCGTGCAACATAATTCTGGGTGCCATTTAAAAACCATAAGTGCTAATGACCCCATTCCTTTTTGAGGTAATAGGGGCTGTTAATTGGAGTACTCTAAAACAAACCTGACCTCTCTAGGATATTCAGAAGCAAAGTTATAAGCCCACAGATGTGTAACTGGACTACTTCTTTAAAGTGACACCAGGCCCGGTGACCTTTGGGACATGGTTTGACCCCCTATAGGAATGTGCGATCATCATATAACGTTCAGATCACTTACAACTCAATAGATTCTACCTTCTTGTAACGTTTCAGCCTGAATGGACCTTGTTTTCACACAAATGGACCCAGAATGATGTGAAATTGTGCTTCGTGCAACATAATTCTGGGTGCCATTTACAAACCATAAGTGCTAATGACTCCATTCCTTTTTGTGGTTGTAGGGGCTGTTGATTGGAGTACTCTGAAACAAACCTGATCACTCTAGGACATTCATAAGCCAAGTTATAAGCCCACAAATGTGTAACTGGACTACTTCTTTAAAGTGACACCAGATCCGGTGACTTTTGGGACATGGTTTGACCCACTTAGGAATGTGCGATCATCATGAAATGTTCAGATCACTTACAACTCAATAGATTCTACCTTGTTGTAACGTTTCAGCCTTATTGGACCTTGTTTTCACACAAATGGACCCAGAATGATGTGAAATTGTGCTTTGTGCAACATAATTCTGGGTGCCATTTAAAAACCATAAGTGCTAATGACTCCATTCCTTTTTGAGGTAATAGGGGCTGTTAATTGGAGTACTCTAAAACAAACCTGACCTCTCTATTTGGCAAGTGACAATCTTAATTTTATGTGCTGAAGTGCTTTTATCTTGTTACTTTTAAATAGAGCAACGTAATGAATAGCAACCTACACAGTGTCATTGTAAAGCCAAAGCTTGATCATTTTAAATACTTTTTTTCAAGTAAAAATGTGCCCCAAACTAGTTAACTGTGGCTCCATGTCAAGTGGACTAAAGAAAGGAAGGGGAAAAAATTAAATCGCTGGAGTATTGTTTATTTCCATTTATACAACGTTTACATTCAATACAGGGTGCCATTTTACATTGTTTATTTATTTTTTTAGTATCAAGGCTGTAACATAAAGAAAGCCAGTTCTTACCACAAAGTTTGTGGCACAAACCATCTTTCAATCGCAAATATTGCAAAAAGGATTAATATATCCTCATTGTGAACGTTTAAGACAAATAGCAACACTTAAAACAACTTCCGAACTGGAAAAACTATGTGGCAAGGTGCAGAAACAAGTGCCCGGGCGGGATTCGATCCCCAGACTCCCAAGTGAGAGTCATACGCTCTAACCAGTCAGCCAAAGGGACATCTTCTTAACCAAGCAGCCAGGGCACATGATCAATAGGGACATTGTGGATGCTCACCACACTGCCACATCTTCCTCCCTCTTTCCACAAGCACGTCCTCGTGCTCCCGCGCAGGGTGCCACAAACACTGCCACACTAATATCCGCGATAAACATCTGTTTAAGTACCGGAAGAGGTTATCTTTGCTTTCCGAATGTCCATATTGCTATATATGCTGAGTTTTAGGGCGAAATCCTGGGGAATTTTGTCTAGAAATGCAATTACCTAACCGTGCGCGATCCCGTGGTGGCTAATCATTTTTTGGCAGCGAGTCAATTTATGGCACAACACCGGCTCGGGTTTCTCCTCCTCCTCCCTCTTTTCTTCTCCAACCCGTCGCTGGGCTGAGGCTCCATCACTTCCTAAATTGATTTTACTTGAACCTTCACTACCAAACAACTGTGAGATTTTAACACATGTGCCAGCATCAGCCTGAAGGGCCAGTTTCTTTTTTAGTCGAATTTTCTCCGCTTCTCCTTTCCGTTTTTTGTTCTCCATTTTGTTAAGCTCGTCTGTCTGTTTACTGAGATTCACAAACAACTGGCGGGTGCATCAGACCTCTGGCTATTGGTCCAGCCCAGAGTGTATTATGACCAACTGGCCAATCCACCAAAATTTTACGAGGCGTCGCGTGGGGCGGCGCGGGCAAGTTGTCCGCAACAACTAGACGCCAGGAAAAAAAAAAAAAACCAGACACCGGCCCATAAAAGATGAAAGGGTCGGCCCAGCGGGCAGTTGCCCGCTATGCCCTATGGTCAGTCCAGCACTGACACTAAAACAAACCTGATCGCTCTAGGACATTTAGAAGCCAAGTTATAAGCCCACAAATGTGTAATTGGACTACTTCTTTATATTGACACCAGATCCGGTGACCTTTGGGACATGGTTTGACCCCCTTAGGAAAGTGCTATCATCATGAAACGTTCAGATCACTTACAACTCAATAGATTCTACCTTCTCGAAACGTTTCAGCCTGATTGGACCTTGTTTTCACACAATTGAACCCAGAATGATGTGAAATTGTGCTTCGTGCAACATAATTCTGGGTGCCATTTAAAAACCATAAGTGCTAATGACTCCATTCCTTTTTGGGGTAATGGGGGCTGTTAATTGGAGTACTCTAAATTAAACCTGACCTCTCTAGGATATTCAGAAGCCAAGTTATAAGCCCACAAAGGTGTAACTGCACTACTTCTTTAAAGTGACACCAGGCCCGGTGACCTTTGGGACATGGTTTGACCCCCTATAGGAATGTGCGATCATCATGAAACATTCAGATCACTTACAACTCAATAGATTCTACCTTCTTGTAACGTTTCAGCCTGATTGGACCTGGTTTTCACACAAATGGACCCAGAATGATGTGAAATTGTGCTTCGTGCAACATTATTCTGGGTGCCATTTACAAACCATAAGTGCTAATGACTCCATTCCTTTTTGTGGTTGTAGGGGCTGTTGATTGGAGTACACTAAAACAAACCTCATCTCTCTAGGACATTCAGAAGCCAAGTTATTAGCCCACAAATGTGTAACTGGACTACTTCTTTAAAGTGACACCAGATCCGGTGACCTTTGGGACATGGTTTGACCCCCTTAGGAATGTGTGATCATCATGAAACGTTCAGATCACTTACAACTCAATAGATTCTACCTTCTTGTAACGTTTCAGCCTGATTGGACCTTGTTTTCACACAAATGGACCCAGAATGATGTGAAATTGTGCTTCGTGCAACATAATTCTGGGTGCCATTTAAAAACCATAAGTGCTAATGACTCCATTCCTTTTTGAGGTAATAGGGGCTGTTAATTGGAGTACTCTAAAACAAACATGACCTCTCTAGGATATTCAGAAGCCAAGTTATAAGCCCACAAATGTGTAACTGGACTACTTCTTTAAAGTGACACCAGGCCCGGTGACCTTTGAGACATGGTTTGACCCCCTATAGGAATGTGCGATCATCATGAAACGTTCAGATCACTTACAACTCAATAGATTCTACCTTCTTGTAACGTTTCAGCCTTATTGGACCTTGTTTTCACACAAATGAACCCAGAATGATGTGAAATTGTGCTTCGTGCAACATAATTCTGGGTGCCATTTAAAAACCATAAGTGCTAATGACTCCATTCCTTTTTGTGGTTGTAGGGGCTGTTGATTGGAGTACACTAAAAAAACCCTGATCTCTCTAGGACATTCAGAAGCCAAGTTATAAGCCCACAAATGTGTAACTGGACTACTTCTTTAAAGTGACACCAGATCCGGTGACCTTTGGGACATGGTTTGACCCCCTTAGTAATGTGTGATCATCATGAAACGTTCAGATCACTTACAACTCAATAGATTCTACCTTCTTGTAACGTTTCAGCCTGATTGGACCTTGTTTTCACACAAATGGACCCAGAATGATGTGAAATTGTGCTTCGTGCAACATAATTCTGGGTGCCATTTAAAAACCATAAGTGCTAATGACTCCATTCCTTTTTGAGGTAATAGGGGCTGTTAATTGGAGTACTCTAAAACAAACCTGACCTCTCTAGGATATTCAGAAGCCAAGTTATAAGCTCACAAATGTGTAACTGGACTACTTCTTTAAAGTGACACCAGGCCCAGTGACCTTTGGGACATGGTTTGACCCCCTATAGGAATGTGCGATCATCATGAAACGTTCAGATCACTTACAACTCAATAGATTCTATCTTCTTGTAACGTTTCAGCCTGAATGGACCTTGTTTTCACACAAATGGACCCAGAATGATGTGAAATTGTGCTTTGTGCAAAATAATTCTGGGTGCCATTTAAAAACCATAAGTGCTAATGACTCCATTCTTTTTTGGGGTAATGGGGTTTGTTAATTGGAGTACTCTAAAACAAACCTGACCTCTCTAGGACATTCAGAAGCCAAGTTATAAGCCCACAAAGGTGTAACTGGACTACTTCTTTAAAGTGACACCAGGCCCGGTGACCTTTGGGACATGGTTTTACCCCCTTAGGAAAGTGCTATCATCATGAAACGTTCAGATCACTTACATCTCAATAGATTCTACATTCTTGTAACGTTTCAGCCTTATTGGACCTTGTTTTCACACAAATGGACCCAGAATGATGTGAAATTGTGCTTCGTGCAACATAATTCTGGGTGCCATTTAAAAACCATAAGTGCTAATGACTCCATTCCTTTTTGAGGTAATAGGGGCTGTTAATTGGAGTACACTAAAACAAACCTGATCTCTCTAGGACATTTAGAAGCCAAGTTATAAGCCCACAAATGTGTAACTGGACTACTTCTTTATATTGACACCAGATCCGGTGACCTTTGGGACATGGTTTGACCCCCTTAGGAAAGTGCTATCATCATGAAACGTTCAGATCACTTACAACTCAATAGATTCTACCTTCCTGTAACGTTTCAGCCTGATTGGACCTTGTTTTCACACAATTGAACCCAGAATGATGTGAAATTGTGCTTCGTGCAACATAATTCTGGGTGCCATTTAAAAACCATAAGTGCTAATGACTCCATTCCTTTTTGGGGTAATGGGGGCTGTTAATTGGAGTACTCTAAATTAAACCTGACCTCTCTAGGATATTCAGAAGCCAAGTTATAAGCCCACAAAGGTGTAACTGCACAACTTCTTTAAAGTGACACCAGGCCCGGTGACCTTTGGGACATGGTTTGACCCCCTATAGGAATGTGCGATCATCATGAAACGTTCAGATGACTTACAACTCAATAGATTCTACCTTCTTGTAACGTTTCAGCCTGATTGGACCTTGTTTCCACACAAATGGACCCAGAATGATGTGAAATTGTGCTTCGTGCAACATAATTCTGGGTGCCATTTACAAACCATAAGTGCTAATGACTCCATTCCTTTTTGTGGTTGTAGGGGCTGTTGATTGGAGTACACTAAAACAAACCTCATCTCTCTAGGACATTCAGAAGCCAAGTTATAATCCCACAAATGTGTAACTGGACTACTTCTTTAAAGTGACACCAGATCCGGTGACCTTTGGGACATGGTTTGACCCCCTTAGGAATGTGTGATCATCATGAAACATTCAGATCACTTACAACTCAATAGATTCTACCTTTTTGTAACGTTTCAGCCTGATTGGACCTTGTTTTCACACAAATGGACCCAGAATGATGTGAAATTGTGCTTCGTGCAACATAATTCTGGGTGCCATTTAAAAACCATAAGTGCTAATTACTCCATTCCTTTTTGAGGTAATAGGGGCTGTTAATTGGAGTACTCTAAAACAAACCTGACCTCTCTAGGATATTCAGAAGCCAAGTTATAAGCCCACAAATGTGTAACTGGACTACTTCTTGAAAGTGACACCAGATCCGGTGACCTTTGGGACATGGTTTGACCCCCTTAGGAATGTGTGATCATCATGAAACGTTCAGATCACTTACAACTCAATAGATTCTACCTTCTTGTAAAGTTTCAGCTTGATTGGACCTTGTTTTCACACAAATGGACCCAGAATGATGTGAAATAGTGCTTCGTGCAACATAATTCTGGGTGCCATTTAAAAACCATAAGTGCTAATGACCCCATTCCTTTTTGAGGTAATAGGGGCTGTTAATTGGAGTACTCTAAAACAAACCTGACCTCTCTAGGATATTCAGAAGCCAAGTTATAAGCCCACAAATGTGTAACTGGACTACTTCTTTAAAGTGACACCAGGCCCGGTGACCTTTGGGACATGGTTTGACCCCCTATAGGAATGTGCGATCATCATGAAACGTTCAGATCACTTACAACTCAATAGATTCTACCTTCTTGTAACGTTTCAGCCTGAATGGACCTTGTTTTCACACAAATGGACCCAGAATGATGTGAAATAGTGCTTTGTGCAACATAATTCTGGGTGCCATTTAAAAACCATAAGTGCTAATGACTCCATTCCTTTTTGTGGTTGTAGGGGCTGTTGATTGGAGTACTCTGAAACAAACCTGATCACTCTAGGACATTCAGAAGCCAAGTTATAAGCCCACAAATGTGTAACTGGACTACTTCTTTAAAGTGACACCAGATCCGGTGACCTTTGGGACATGGTTTGACCCACTTAGGAATGTGCGATCATCATGAAATGTTCAGATCACTTACAACTCAATAGATTCTACCTTGTTGTAACGTTTCAGCCTTATTGGACCTTGTTTTCACACAAATGGACCCAGAATGATGTGAAATTGTGCTTCGTGCAACATAATTCTGGGTGCCATTTAAAAACCATAAGTGCTAATGACTCCATTCCTTTTTGAGGTAATAGGGGCTGTTAATTGGAGTACTCTAAAACAAACCTGACCTCTCTAGGATATTCAGAAGCCAAGTTATAAGCCCACAAATGTGTAACTGGACTACTTCTTTAAAGTGACACCAGGCCCGGTGACCTTTGGGACATGGTTTGACCCCCTATAGGAATGTGCGATCATCATGAAACGTTCAGATCACTTACAACTCAATAGATTCTACCTTCTTGTAACGTTTCAGCTTGATTGGACCTTGTTTTCACACAAATGAACCCAGAATGATGTGAAATTGTGCTTCGTGCAACATAATTCTGGGTGCCATTTAAAAACCATAAGTGCTAATGACTCCATTCCTTTTTGTGGTTGTAGGGGCTGTTTATTGGAGTACACTAAACAGGGCTGGACTGGGACAAAAATTCAGCCCGTGCATTTTGACTGGAGACCGGCCCATCACCTGTTTTTTTTTGGAAAAGATATTAAGCCTTACGCTGTTTCTGACACACACCAACGTACACTTTCTTATTGGTAGTATTTATGTATCAATCTAATAAACTTAAACCTACACCATCCTTCCTATCCTGGTATTCTAAAAAGTAGGGTTGGGGGTAACTGATTATTTTTAAAATGATTATTCTGACGATTATTTTATTGAATAGTCGACTATTCTAATGACTATTTAGATGATTAATCTAGCGATTACTTTTCTATTGCACAATTAATAAAAACCAAAAAATTCTCAAATAAATTCCTCCAAAAAATTGATAAGTCGTTACTGTAAGAGAATAAACACTACAGGCCTTCCATTTTGTATAACACTGCTTTTATTGTGTTGCGGTTGTTTATGTTCTGGTGACGTGTAGAACTTGGGAGTGCAGGCTGCTGCCTGAGAGGTGGTTGGAGACGGAGTGTCTCCATGCTGCTTTGTTTTGTTCACTTATGTGCATGAGGCAAGTGGTGTTACGACCCTTCCTGGGGAGTCACGTGTTTCTCCTATTTTAACTGTAAATCCTTCTAGCTGTTATATTTATAACAAGAAACAGATATTCGGACAGAATATTTTCACGTTTATTCGAATATGATTGTGGAACACACCCAGCATCATAATAAATGAAGTAATATTTATGCCAATTTAAGCCTTTATGGGTGACCAGGACTCTGTGTTTATGAATGTGGAAGACACCCAGCATCCTGTGATGGCACTAATAACATCAAGAGATAATAAATAAGGTAATATTTAGGTCAATTTAACCCTTTACACGTGACCAGGACACTGTAATAAATTTTTGGCAAGGGAAATTAACTTCTTTTTTTTTTTTTTTTTTTTTGCCATTTTTGGGGTGTTTTTGATGACACAATAGGCAGTATGAGTACAGTAACGTCAACAGATAATACATAAAACCCTTATTTGATCAATTTTAGCCTCCATGAAAATCTTAGCGATTCAATCACTTTTTGACAAGTAAAATGCCATTTTAGTTGTCTACAATTAAATCATCAATAAAGAATTTAAAGATATTTTGAGGCATTTCTTATAGGTAAACGGGAGGGTGTAGTCTATTTGGCAAGTGACAATCTTAATTTTATGTGCTGAAGTGCTTTTATCTTGTTACTTTTAAATAGAGCAACGTAATGAATAGCAACCTACACAGTGTCATTGTAAAGCCAAAGCTTGATCATTTTAAATACATTTTTTCAAGTAAAAATGTGCCCCAAACTAGTTAACTGTGGCTCCATGTCAAGTGGACTAAAGAAAGGAAGGGGAAAAAATTAAATCGCTGGAGTATTGTTTATTTCCATTTATACAACGTTTACATTCAATACAGGGTGCCATTTTACATTGTTTATTTATTTTTTTAGTATCAAGGCTGTAACATAAAGAAAGCCAGTTCTTACCACAAAGTTTGTGGCACAAACCATCTTTCAATCGCAAATATTGCAAAAAGGATTAATATATCCTCATTGTGAACGTTTAAGACAAATAGCAACACTTAAAACAACTTCCGAACTGGAAAAACTAATGTGGCAAGGTGCAGAAACAAGTGCCCGGGCGGGATTCGATCCCCAGACTCCCAGGTGAGAGTCATACGCTCTAACCAGTCAGCCAAAGGGACATCTTCTTTCCCAAGCAGCCAGGGCACATGATCAATCGGAACATTGTGGATGCTCACCACACTGCCACATCTTCCTCCCTCTTTCCACAAGCACGTCCTCGTGCTCCCGCGCAGGGTGCCACAAACACTGCCACACTAATATCCGCGATAAACATCTGTTTAAGTACCGGAAGAGGTTATCTTTGCTTTCCGAATGTCCATATTGCTAGATATGCTGAGTTTTAGGGCGAAATCCTGGGGAATTTTGTCTAGAAATGCAATTACCTAACCGTGCGCGATCCCGTGGTGGCTAATCATTTTTTGGCAGCGAGTCAATTTATGGCACAACACCGGCTCGGGTTTCTCCTCCTCCTCCCTCTTTTCTTCTCCAACCTGTCGCTGGGCTGAGGCTCCATCACTTCCTAAATTGATTTTACTTGAACCTTCACTACCAAACAACTGTGAGATTTTAACACATGTGCCAGCATCAGCCTGAAGGGCCAGTTTCTTTTTTAGTCGAATTTTCTCCGCTTCTCCTTTCCGTATTTTGTTCTCCATTTTGTTAAGCTCGTCTGTCTGTTTACTGAGATTCACAAACAACTGGCGGGTGCATCAGACCTCTGGCTATTGGTCCAGCCCAGAGTGTATTATGACCAACTGGCCAATCCACCAACTTTTACGAGGCGTCGCGTGGGGCGGCGCGGGCAAGTTGTCCGCAACAACTAGACGCCAGGAAAAAAAAAAAAAACAGACACCGGCCCATAAAAGATGAAAGGGTCGGCCCAGCGGGCAGTTGCCCGCTATGCCCTATGGTCAGTCCAGTACTGACACTAAAACAAACCTGATCGCTCTAGGACATTTAGAAGCCAAGTTATAAGCCCACAAATGTGTAATTGGACTACTTCTTTATATTGACACCAGATCCGGTGACCTTTGGGACATGGTTTGACCCCCTTAGGAAGTGCTATCATCATAAAAACGTTCAGATCACTTACAACTCAATAGATTCTACCTTCTCGTAACGTTTCAGCCTGATTGGACCTTGTTTTCACACAATTGAACCCAGAATGATGTGAAATTGTGCTTCGTGCAACATAATTCTGGGTGCCATTTAAAAACCATAAGTGCTAATGACTCCATTCCTTTTTGGGGTAATGGGGGCTGTTAATTGGAGTACTCTAAATTAAACCTGACCTCTCTAGGATATTCAGAAGCCAAGTTATAAGCCCACAAAGGTGTAACTGCACTACTTCTTTAAAGTGACACCAGGCCCGGTGACCTTTGGGACATGGTTTGACCCCCTATAGGAATGTGCGATCATCATGAAACATTCAGATCACTTACAACTCAATAGATTCTACCTTCTTGTAACGTTTCAGCCTGATTGGACCTGGTTTTCACACAAATGGACCCAGAATGATGTGAAATTGTGCTTCGTGCAACATTATTCTGGGTGCCATTTACAAACCATAAGTGCTAATGACTCCATTCCTTTTTGTGGTTGTAGGGGCTGTTGATTGGAGTACACTAAAACAAACCTCATCT
This sequence comes from Nothobranchius furzeri, assembly GCF_043380555.1. Taxonomy (NCBI): domain Eukaryota; kingdom Metazoa; phylum Chordata; class Actinopteri; order Cyprinodontiformes; family Nothobranchiidae; genus Nothobranchius; species Nothobranchius furzeri. Next base: position 32,552,832 of record NC_091746.1, read on the forward strand.
CTCTAGGACATTCAGAAGCCAAGTTATTAGCCCACAAATGTGTAACTGGACTACTTCTTTAAAGTGACACCAGATCCGGTGACCTTTGGGACATGGTTTGACCCCCTTAGGAATGTGTGATCATCATGAAACGTTCAGATCACTTACAACTCAATAGATTCTACCTTCTTGTAACGTTTCAGCCTGATTGGACCTTGTTTTCACACAAATGGACCCAGAATGATGTGAAATTGTGCTTCGTGCAACATAATTCTGGGTGCCATTTAAAAACCATAAGTGCTAATGACTCCATTCCTTTTTGAGGTAATAGGGGCTGTTAATTGGAGTACTCTAAAACAAACATGACCTCTCTAGGATATTCAGAAGCCAAGTTATAAGCCCACAAATGTGTAACTGGACTACTTCTTTAAAGTGACACCAGGCCCGGTGACCTTTGGGACATGGTTTGACCACCTATAGGAATGTGCGATCATCATGAAACGTTCAGATCACTTACAACTCAATAGATTCTACCTTCTTGTAACGTTTCAGCCTGAATGGACCTTGTTCTCACACAAATGGACCCAGAATGATGTGAAATTGTGCTTCGTGCAACATTATTCTGGGTGCCATTTACAAACCATAAGTGCTAATGACTCCATTCCTTTTTGTGGTTGTAGGGGCTGTTGATTGGAGTACACTAAAACAAACCTGATCTCTCTAGGACATTCAGAAGCCAAGTTATAAGCCCACAAATGTGTAACTGGACTACTTCTTTAAAATGACACCAGATCTGGTGACCTTTGGGACATGGTTTGACCCACTTAGGAATGTGTGATGATCATGAAACGTTCAGATCACTTACAACTCAATAGATTCTACCTTCTTGTAACGTTTCAGCCTTATTGGACCTTGTTTTCACACAAATGAACCCAGAATGATGTGAAATTGTGCTTCGTGCAACATAATTCTGTGTGCCATTTAAAAACCATAAGTGCTAATGACTCCATTCCTTTTTGTGGTTGTAGGGGCTGTTGATTGGAGTACACTAAAAAAAACCCTGATCTCTCTAGGACATTCAGAAGCCAAGTTATAAGCCCACAAATGTGTAACTGGACTACTTCTTTAAAGTGACACCAGATCCGGTGACCTTTGGGACATGGTTTGACCCCCTTAGGAATGTGTGATCATCATGAAACGTTCAGATCACTTACAACTCAATAGATTCTACCTTCTTGTAACGTTTCAGCCTGATTGGACCTTGTTTTCACACAAATGGACCCAGAATGATGTGAAATTGTGCTTCGTGCAACATAATTCTGGGTGCCATTTAAAAACCATAAGTGCTAATGACTCCATTCCTTTTTGAGGTAATAGGGGCTGTTAATTGGAGTACTCTAAAACAAACATGACCTCTCTAGGATATTCAGAAGCCAAGTTATAAGCCCACAAATGTGTAACTGGACTACTTCTTTAAAGTGACACCAGGCCCGGTGACCTTTGGGACATGGTTTGACCACCTATAGGAATGTGCGATCATCATGAAACGTTCAGATCACTTACAACTCAATAGATTCTACCTTCTTGTAACGTTTCAGCCTGAATGGACCTTGTTCTCACACAAATGGACCCAGAATGATGTGAAATTGTGCTTCGTGCAACATAATTCTGGGTGCCATTTAAAAACCATAAGTGCTAATGACTCCATTCCTTTTTGAGGTAATAGGGGCTGTTAATTGGAGTACTCTAAAACAAACATGACCTCTCTAGGATATTCAGAAGCCAAGTTATAAGCCCACAAATGTGTAACTGGACTACTTCTTTAAAGTGACACCAGGCCCGGTGACCTTTGGGACATGGTTTGACCCCCTATAGGAATGTGCGATCATCATGAAACGTTCAGATCACTTACAACTCAATAGATTCTACCTTCTTGTAACGTTTCAGCCTGAATGGACCTTGTTTTCACACAAATGGACCCAGAATGATGTGAAATTGTGCTTCGTGCAACATAATTCTGGGTGCCATTTACAAACCATAAGTGCTAATGACTCCATTCCTTTTTGTGGTTGTAGGGGCTGTTGATTGGAGTACACTAAAAAAACCTGATCTCTCTAGGACATTTAGAAGCCAAGTTATAAGCCCACAAATGTGTAACTGGACTACTTCTTTATATTGACACCAGATCCGGTGACCTTTGGGACATGGTTTGACCCCCTTAGGAAAGTGCTATCATCATGAAACGTTCAGATCACTTACAACTCAATAGATTCTACCTTCCTGTAACGTTTCAGCCTGAATGGACCTTGTTTTCACACAATTGAACCCCGAATGATGTGAAATTGTGCTTCGTGCAACATAATTCTTGGTGCCATTTACAAACCATAAGTGCTAATGACTCCATTCCTTTTTGGGGTAATGGGGGCTGTTAATTGGAGTACTGTAAATTAAACCTGACCTCTCTAGTATATTCAGAAGCCAAGTTATAAGCCCACAAAGGTGTAACTGCACTACTTCTTTAAAGTGACACCAGGCCCGGTGACCTTTGGGACATGAGTTGACCCCCTATAGGAATGTGCAATCATCATGCAATGTTCAGATCACTTACAACTCAATAGATTCTACCTTCTTGTAACGTTTCAGCCTGAATGGACCTTGTTTTCACACAAATGGACCCAGAATGATGTGAAATTGTGCTTCGTGCAACATTATTCTGGGTGCCATTTACAAATCATAAGTGCTAATGACTCCATTCCTTTTTGTGGTTCTAGGGGCTGGTGATTGGAGTACACTAAATCAAACCTGATCTCTCTAGGACATTCAGAAGCCAAGTTATAAGCCCACAAATGTGTAACTGGACTACTTCTTTAAAGTGACACCAGATCCGGTGACCTTTGGGACATGGTTTGACCCCCTTAGGAATGTGTGATCATCATGAAACGTTCAGATCACTTACAACTCAATAGAATCTACCTTCTTGTAACGTTTCAGCCTGATTGGACCTTTTTTTCACACAAATGGACCCAGAATGATGTGAAATTGTGCTTCGTGCAACATAATTCTGGGTGCCATTTAAAAACCATAAGTCTTAATGACTCCATTCCTTTTTGAGGTAATAGGGGCTGTTAATTGGAGTACTCTAAAACAAACCTGATCTCTCTAAGACATTTAGAAGCCAAGTTATAAGCCCACAAATGTGTAACTGGACTACTTCTTTAAAGTGACACCAGGCCCGGTGACCTTTGGGACATGGTTTGACCCCCTATAGGAATGTGCGATCATCATGAAACGTTCAGATCACTTACAACTCAATAGATTCTACCTTCTTGTAACGTTTCAGCCTGAATGGACCTTGTTTTCACACAAATGGACCCAGAATGATGTGAAATTGTGCTTCGTGCAACATAATTCTGGGTGCCATTTACAAACCATAAGTGCTAATGACACCATTCCTTTTTGTGGCTGTAGGGGCTGTTGATTGGAGTACTAAAGTTCGGTCGGATCCCTGGATCAGTGCAACTACCAGATCTGTCAGGCGTGAGTGCAGAAGAGCCGAGCGTAGATGGAAAAAGGATAAGCTTCAGATTTCATACCAAATAATGATAGATACCTGGGCTCGTTACCAGAAAGTAGTTAAAGATGCCCGTAATAAATTCTTTTCAAATATTATTACTGCATCCTTTGGCAACCAGCGTGTCCTGTATCAGACCCTCAATGCTGTTCTTTCAGCCAGTGACCACCACTCTCTTACTACCTCGGATGCTCAATGCACTCAATTTTTGAAATTTTTTCTTGGAAAAATTGCTAGTATCCGGGCTCAGATTAGTTCTCCCTATGTCACTAGTCGTCCTGAACCCATTCGGCTTCGGTCTCTGGATAACTTTGACTTGCTTTCTTTGTCCTCTCTTGAGAACCTCCTGTCTGCCTTGAAGCCGTCAGGTTCTCCGGTTGACCCTGTTCCTCCACACCTCCTTAAAGAGACATATTCTGTCACTGGCCCCCTTATGCTGAGCATTATTAACAACAGCCTATCCACTGGTGTTGTACCCCGTGCTTTTAAACATGCAGTAGTTCAACCCGTTCTGAAGAAGCCTGGCCTTGACACCTCTGTTATGAGTAATTTTCGCCCGATCTCCAAGCTTCCATTTTTATCAAAACTGTTAGAGCGTGCTGTTTTTAACCAAATTATGTCTCATCTAGATGATCATGGTTTAATGGATCCCTTCCAGTCAGGCTTCCGATCCCTCCATAGCACCGAGTCAGCTCATCTTCGTGTTTTTAATTACATTTTATTAACCCTTGACTCTGGTTCTAATGTATTGCTGGTTTTATTGGATCTGTCGGCTGCTTTCGATACGGTTGATCATGCTATTCTGCTGACTCGGCTGAACCAGCTGGTCGGCATCCAGGGGACTGCCTTAGACTGGTTTAGGTCCTACTTCTGTGACCGCACCTTTAATGTTATGATGGGTAGTGCTGCCTCCCCCTCTGCGGCTTTGACTTGTGGTGTTCCTCAGGGCTCTATTCTTGGACCCCTTTTATTTAATTTATATATTTTGCCCCTGGGTGACATTTTTAAAAAACACCACATTGATTACCATTTTTATGCAGACGATTGCCAATTATATGCCTCTGTGAAGCCTAATGACTCCTTACTGCCCCTTGTTGAATGCTGTAATGATGTGAAGAGCTGGCTGTCAGAAAACTTTCTTTTGCTGAACGACGCTAAGACAGAGGCCATCATTTTCAGCCCTGGTACTTCTCAAAGTCCCCAACTGACCCTTCCATTTATCACAAGTGGGTTGAAAAACCGTGTCACAAACTTAGGGGTTGTGATGGACGCTAAACTAAAAATGGACATTCATGTCAACCAGGTAGTTAAGACCTGTTATTACCACCTGAGGCGTCTCTCTAAAGTTAAGCCCATTTTAAAAAGGCATCATCTTCATTCAGTTGTCCATGCATTTATTACTTCCCGTCTCGACTACTCTAACTCAGTGCTATACGGTATCTCCTCCTCCACTCTCGCTCGACTTCAGCTAGTGCATAACGCAGCAGCTCGCTTCTTGACTGGCACCAGGCAGCGGGAACACATCACACCGGTTTTAGCAAATCTTCATTGGCTCCCCATCCATCTCCGGATAGAGTTTAAGATCCTGGTTTTTGTGTTTAAATCCCTAAATAACTTAGCACCTGGCTACTTGTCTGAGCTCATTCACCCATATGTCCCTACAAGATCCCTCCGATCAGCTGACCAACACCTCCTACATGTCCCTAGCTCTCGCTGTAAGTCCCGCGGGGAGCGCGCCTTTTCAGTTTGTGCACCGAAGCTCTGGAACCACTTGCCCCTCCCGATCAGACTCTCTTCCTCTCTTTCCCTTTTTAAGTCTCGTTTAAAAACTCACTTTTATTCTCTGGCTTTTAATTCTGTCTAACTTATTCCCTTTCTACCTTTCCTTTTAGGGTTGGATTACTTGATTTTAATGGATTTAGTTTTTATTTTTGATTGTTTTTATTGTGTGTTTTGTTCAGCACTTTGGTCGGCTCTCATGCCGTGTTTAAATGTGCTATATAAATAAAATTGGTATGGTATGGTACTCTGAAACAAACCTGATCACTCTAGGACATTCACAAGCCAAGTTATAAGCCCACAAATGTGTAACTGGACTACTTCTTTAAATTGACACCAGATCCGGTGACCTTTGGGACATGGTTTGACCCCTTTAGGAAAGTGCTATCATCATGAAATGTTCAGATCACTTACAACTCAATAGATTCTACCTTCCTATAACGTTTCAGCCTGATTGGACCTTGTTTTCACAAAAATGAACCCAGAATGATGTGAAATTGTGCTTCGTGCAACATAATTCTGGGTGCCATTTACAAACCATAAGTGCTAATGACTCCATTCCTTTTTGTGGTTGTAGGGGCTGTTGATTGGAGTACACTAAAACAAACCTGACCTCTCTAGGACATTCAGAAGCCAAGTTATAAGCCCACAAAGGTGTAACTGGACTACTTCTTTAAAGTGACACCAGGCCCGGTGACCTTTGGGACATGGTTTTACCCCCTATAGGAATGTGCGATCATCATGAAATGTTCAGATCACTTACAACTCAATAGATTCTACCTTCTTGTAACGTTTCAGCCTGATTGGACCTTGTTTTCACACAAATGGACCCAGAATGATGTGAAATTGTGCTTCATGCAACATAATTCTGGGTGCCATTTAAAAACCATAAGTGCTAATGACTCCATTCCTTTTTGTGGTTGTAGGGGCTGTTGATTGGAGTACACTAAAACAAATCTGACCTCTCTAGGACATTCAGAAGCCAAGTTAAAAGCCCACAAAGGTGTAACTGGACTACTTCTTTAAAGTGTCACCAGGCCCGGTGACCTTTGGGACATGGATTGACCCCCTATAGGAATGTGCGATCATCATGAAACGTTCAGATCACTTACAACTCAATAGATTCTACCTTCTTGTAACGTTTCAGCCTGATTGGACCTTGTTTTCACACAAATGGACCCAGAATGATGTGAAATTGTGCTTCGTGCAACATAATTCTGGGTGCCATTTACAAACCATAAGTGCTAATGACTCCATTCCTTTTTGTGGTTCTAGGGGCTGTTGATTGGAGTACACTAAAACAAACCTGATCTCTCTAGGACATTCAGAAGCCAAGTTACAAGCCCACAAATGTGTAACTGGACTACTTCTTTAAATTGACACCAGATCCGGTGACCTTTGGGACATGGTTTGACCCCCTTAGGAAAGTGCTATCATCATGAAACGTTCAGATCACTTACAACTCAATAGATTCTACCTTCTTGTAACGTTTCAGCCTTATTGGACCTTGTTTTCACACAAATGAACCCAGAATGATGTGAAATTGTGCTTCGTGCAACATAATTCTGGGTGCCATTTAAAAACCATAAGTGCTAATGACTCCATTCTTTTTTGGGGTAATGGGGGCTGTTAATTGGAGTACTCTAAATTAAACCTGACCTCTCTAGGATATTCAGAAGCCAAGTTATAAGCCCACAAAGGTGTAACTGCACTACTTCTTTAAAGTGACACCAGGCCCGGTGACCTTTGGGACATGGTTTGACCCCCTATAGGAATGTGCGATAATCATGAAACATTCAGATCACTTACAACTCAATAGATTCTACATTCTTGTAACGTTTCAGCCTGATTGGACCTTGTTTTCACACAAATGGACCCAGAATGATGTGAAATTGTGCTTCGTGCAACATAATTCTGGGTGCCATTTACAAACCATAAGTGCGAATGACTCCATTCCTTTTTGTGGTTGTAGGGGCTGTTGATTGGAGTACTCTGAAACAAACCTGATCACTCTAGGACATTCAGAAGCCAAGTTATAAGCCCAGAAATGTGTAACTGGACTACTTCTTTAAATTGACACCAGATCCGGTGACCTTTGGGTCATGGTTTGACCCCCTTAGGAAAGTGCTATCATCATGAAATGTTCAGATCACTTACAACTCAATAGATTCTACCTTCCTGTAACGTTTCAGCCTGATTGGACCTTGTTTTCACAAAAATGAACCCAGAATGATGTGAAATTGTGCTTCGTGCAACATAATTCTGGGTGTCATTTACAAACCATAAGTGCTAATGACTCCATTCCTTTTTGTGGTTATAGGGGCTGTTGATTGGAGTACACTAAAACAAACCTGATCTCTCTAGGACATTCAGAAGCCAAGTTATAAGCCCACAAATGTGTAACTGGACTACTTCTTTAAAGTGACACCAGGCCCGGTGACCTTTGGGACATGGTTTGACCCCCTATAGGAATGTGCGATCATCATGAAACGTTCAGATCACTTACAACTCAATAGATTCTACCTTCTTGTAACGTTTCAGCCTGAATGGACCTTGTTTTCACACAAATGGACCCAGAATGATGTGAAATTGTGCTTCGTGCAACATAATTCTGGGTGCCATTTACAAACCATAAGTGCTAATGACTCCATTCCTTTTTGTGGTTGTAGGGGCTGTTGATTGGAGTACACTAAAAAAACCTGATCTCTCTAAGACATTTAGAAGCCAAGTTATAAGCCCACAAATGTGTAACTGGACTACTTCTTTATATTGACACCAGATCCGGTGACCTTTGGGACATGGTTTGACCCCCTTAGAAAAGTGCTATCATCATGAAACGTTCAGATCACTTACAACTCAATAGATTCTACCTTCCTGTAACGTTTCAGCCTGATTGGACCTTGTTTTCACACAATTGAACCCCGAATGATGTGAAATTGTGCTTCGTGCAACATAATTCTGGGTGCCATTTAAAAACCATAAGTGCTAATGACTCCATTCCTTTTTGGGGTAATGGGGGCTGTTAATTGGAGTACTCTAAATTAAACCTGACCTCTCTAGGATATTCAGAAGCCAAGTTATAAGCCCACAAATGTGTAACTGCACTACTTCTTTAAAGTGACACCAGATCCGGTGACCTTTGGGACATGGTTTGAACGCCTTAGGAATGTGTGATCATCATGAAACGTTCAGATCACTTACAACTCAATAGATTCTACCTTCTTGTAACGTTTCAGTCTTATTGGACCTTGTTTTCACACAAATGGACCCAGAATGATGTGAAATTGTGCTTCGTGCAACATAATTCTGGGTGCCATTTAAAAACCATAAGTGCTAATGACTCCATTCCTTTTTGAGGTAATAGGGGCTGTTAATTGGAGTACTCTAAAACAAACCTGACCTCTCTAGGATATTCAGAAGCCAAGTTATAAGCCCACAAATGTGTAACTGGACTACTTCTTTAAAGTGACACCAGGCCCGGTGACCTTTGGGACATGGTTTGACCCCCTATAGGAATGTGCGATCATCATGAAACGTTCAGATCACTTACAACTCAATAGATTCTACCTTCTTGTAACGTTTCAGCCTGAATGGACCTTGTTTTCACACAAATGGACCCAGAATGATGTGAAATTGTGCTTCGTGCAACATAATTCTGGGTGCCATTTACAAACCATAAGTGCTGATGACACCATTCCTTTTTGTGGCTGTAGGGGCTGTTGATTGGAGTACTCTGAAACAAACCTGATCACTCTAGGACATTCACAAGCCAAGTTATAAGCCCACAAATGTGTAACTGGACTACTTCTTTAAATTGACACCAGATCCGGTGACCTTTGGGACATGGTTTGACCCCTTTAGGAAAGTGCTATCATCATGAAATGTTCAGATCACTTACAACTCAATAGATTCTACCTTCCTATAACGTTTCAGCCTGATTGGACCTTGTTTTCACACAAATGAACCCAGAATGATGTGAAATTGTGCTTCGTGCAACATAATTCTGGGTGCCATTTACAAACCATAAGTGCTAATGACTCCATTCCTTTTTGTGGTTGTAGGGGCTGTTGATTGGAGTACACTAAAACAAACCTGACCTCTCTAGGACATTCAGAAGCCAAGTTATAAGCCCACAAAGGTGTAACTGCACTACTTCTTTAAAGTGACACCAGGCCCGGTGACCTTTGGGACATGGTTTGACCCCCTATAGGAATGTGTGATCATCATGAAACGTTCAGATCACTTACAACTCAATAGATTCTACCTTCTTGTAATGTTTCAGCCTGATTGGACCTTGTTTTCACACAAATGGACCCAGAATGATGTGAAATTGTGCTTCGTGCAACATAATTCTGGGTGCCATTTACAAACCATAAGTGCTAATGACTCCATTCCTTTTTGTGGTTGTAGGGGCTGTTGATTGGAGTACACTAAAACAAGCCTGACCTCTATAGGACATTCAGAAGCCAAGTTATAAGCCCACAAATGTGCAACTGCACCACTTCTTTAAATTGACACCAGATCCGGTGACCTTTGGGACATGGTTTGACCCCCTTAGGAAAGTGCTATCATCATGAAACGTTCAGATCACTTACAACTCAATAGATTCTACCTTCCTGTAACGTTTCAGCCTGATTGGACCTTGTTTTCACACAAATGAACCCAGAATGATGTGAAATTGTGCTTCGTGCAACATAATTCTGGGTGCCATTTAAAAACCATAAGTGCTAATGACTCCATTCCTTTTTGGGGTAATGGGGGCTGTTAATTGGAGTACTCTAAATTAAACCTGACCTCTCTAGGATATTCAGAAGCCAAGTTATAAGCCCACAAAGGTGTAACTGCACTACTTCTTTAAAGTGACACCAGGCCCGGTGACCTTTGGGACATGGTTTGACCCCCTATAGGAATGTGCGATCATCATGAAACGTTCAGATCACTTACAACTCAATAGATTCTACCTTCTTGTAACGTTTCAGCCTGATTGGACCTTGTTTTCACACAAATGGACCCAGAATGATGTGAAATTGTGCTTCGTGCAACATAATTCTGGGTGCCATTTACAAACCATAAGTGCTAATGACTCCATTCCTTTTTGTGGTTGTAGGGGCTGTTGATTGGAGTACACTAAAACAAGCCTGACCTCTATAGGACATTCAGAAGCCAAGTTATAAGCCCACAAATGTGCAACTGCACCACTTCTTTAAATTGACACCAGATCCGGTGACCTTTGGGACATGGTTTGACCCCCTTAGGAAAGTGCTATCATCATGAAACGTTCAGATCACTTACAACTCAATAGATTCTACCTTCCTGTAACGTTTCAGCCTGATTGGACCTTGTTTTCACACAAATGAACCCAGAATGATGTGAAATTGTGCTTCGTGCAACATAATTCTGGGTGCCATTTAAAAACCATATGTGCTAATGACTCCATTCCTTTTTGGGGTAATGGGGGCTGTTAATTGGAGTACTCTAAATTAAACCTGACCTCTCTAGGATATTCAGAAGCCAAGTTATAAGCCCACAAAGGTGTAACTGCACTACTTCTTTAAAGTGACACCAGGCCCGGTGACCTTTGGGACATGGTTTGACCCCCTTAGGAAAGTGCTATCATCATGAAACGTTCAGATCACTTACAACTCAATAGATTCTACCTTCCTGTAATGTTTCAGCCTGATTGGACCTTGTTTTCACACAAATGAACCCAGAATGATGTGAAATTGTGCTTCGTGCAACATAATTCTGGGTGCCATTTACAAACCATAAGTGCTAATGACTCCATTCCTTTTTGTGGTTGTAGGGGCTGCTGATTGGAGTACACTAAAAAAAACCTGATCTCTCTAGGACATTCAGAAGCCAAGTTATAAGCCCACAAAGGTGTAACTGGACTACTTCTTTAAAGTGACACCAGATCCGGTGACCTTTGGGACATGGTTTTACCCCCTATAGGAATGTGCGATCATCATGAAACGTTCAGATCACTTACAACTCTATAGATTCTACCTTCTTGAAACGTTTCAGCCTGATTGGACCTTGTTTTCACACAAATGGACCCAGAATGATGTGAAATTGTGCTTCGTGCAACATAATTCTGGGTGCCATTTACAAACCATAAGTGCTAATGACTCCATTCCTTTTTTTGGATGTAGGGGCTGTTAATTGGAGTACACTAAAACAAACCTGACCTCTCTAGGACATTCAGAAGCCAAGTTATAAGCCCACAAAGGTGTAACTGGACTACTTCTTTAAAGTGACAACAGGCCCGGTGACCTTTGGGACATGGTTTTACCCCCTATAAGAATGTGCGATCATCATGAAATGTTCAGATCACTTACAACTCAATAGATTCTACATTCTTGTAACGTTTCAGCCTGATTGGACCTTGTTTTCACACAAATGGACCCAGAATGATGTGAAATTGTGCTTCGTGCAACATAATTCTGGGTGCCATTTACAAACCATAAGTGCGAATGACTCCATTCCTTTTTGTGGTTGTAGGGGCTGTTGATTGGAGTACTCTGAAACAAACCTGATCACTCTAGGACATTCAGAAGCCAAGTTATAAGCCCAGAAATGTGTAACTGGACTACTTCTTTAAATTGACACCAGATCCGGTGACCTTTGGGTCATGGTTTGACCCCCTTAGGAAAGTGGTATCATCATGAAATGTTCAGATCACTTACAACTCAATAGATTCTACCTTCCTGTAACGTTTCAGCCTGATTGGACCTTGTTTTCACAAAAATGAACCCAGAATGATGTGAAATTGTGCTTCGTGCAACATAATTCTGGGTGTCATTTACAAACCATAAGTGCTAATGACTCCATTCCTTTTTGTGGTTATAGGGGCTGTTGATTGGAGTACACTAAAACAAACCTGATCTCTCTAGGACATTCAGAAGCCAAGTTATAAGCCCACAAATGTGTAACTGGACTACTTCTTTAAAGTGACACCAGGCCCGGTGACCTTTGGGACATGGTTTGACCCCCTATAGGAATGTGCGATCATCATGAAACGTTCAGATCACTTACAACTCAATAGATTCTACCTTCTTGTAACGTTTCAGCCTGAATGGACCTTGTTTTCACACAAATGGACCCAGAATGATGTGAAATTGTGCTTCGTGCAACATAATTCTGGGTGCCATTTACAAACCATAAGTGCTAATGACTCCATTCCTTTTTGTGGTTGTAGGGGCTGTTGATTGGAGTACACTAAAAAAACCTGATCTCTCTAAGACATTTAGAAGCCAAGTTATAAGCCCACAAATGTGTAACTGGACTACTTCTTTATATTGACACCAGATCCGGTGACCTTTGGGACATGGTTTGACCCCCTTAGAAAAGTGCTATCATCATGAAACGTTCAGATCACTTACAACTCAATAGATTCTACCTTCCTGTAACGTTTCAGCCTGATTGGACCTTGTTTTCACACAATTGAACCCCGAATGATGTGAAATTGTGCTTCGTGCAACATAATTCTGGGTGCCATTTAAAAACCATAAGTGCTAATGACTCCATTCCTTTTTGGGGTAATGGGGGCTGTTAATTGGAGTACTCTAAATTAAACCTGACCTCTCTAGGATATTCAGAAGCCAAGTTATAAGCCCACAAATGTGTAACTGCACTACTTCTTTAAAGTGACACCAGATCCGGTGACCTTTGGGACATGGTTTGAACGCCTTAGGAATGTGTGATCATCATGAAACGTTCAGATCACTTACAACTCAATAGATTCTACCTTCTTGTAACGTTTCAGTCTTATTGGACCTTGTTTTCACACAAATGGACCCAGAATGATGTGAAATTGTGCTTCGTGCAACATAATTCTGGGTGCCATTTAAAAACCATAAGTGCTAATGACTCCATTCCTTTTTGAGGTAATAGGGGCTGTTAATTGGAGTACTCTAAAACAAACCTGACCTCTCTAGGATATTCAGAAGCCAAGTTATAAGCCCACAAATGTGTAACTGGACTACTTCTTTAAAGTGACACCAGGCCCGGTGACCTTTGGGACATGGTTTGACCCCCTATAGGAATGTGCGATCATCATGAAACGTTCAGATCACTTACAACTCAATAGATTCTACCTTCTTGTAACGTTTCAGCCTGAATGGACCTTGTTTTCACACAAATGGACCCAGAATGATGTGAAATTGTGCTTCGTGCAACATAATTCTGGGTGCCATTTACAAACCATAAGTGCTGATGACACCATTCCTTTTTGTGGCTGTAGGGGCTGTTGATTGGAGTACTCTGAAACAAACCTGATCACTCTAGGACATTCACAAGCCAAGTTATAAGCCCACAAATGTGTAACTGGACTACTTCTTTAAATTGACACCAGATCCGGTGACCTTTGGGACATGGTTTGACCCCTTTAGGAAAGTGCTATCATCATGAAATGTTCAGATCACTTACAACTCAATAGATTCTACCTTCCTATAACGTTTCAGCCTGATTGGACCTTGTTTTCACACAAATGAACCCAGAATGATGTGAAATTGTGCTTCGTGCAACATAATTCTGGGTGCCATTTACAAACCATAAGTGCTAATGACTCCATTCCTTTTTGTGGTTGTAGGGGCTGTTGATTGGAGTACACTAAAACAAACCTGACCTCTCTAGGACATTCAGAAGCCAAGTTATAAGCCCACAAAGGTGTAACTGGACTACTTCTTTAAAGTGACACCAGGCCCGGTGACCTTTGGGACATGGTTTTACCCCCTATAGGAATGTGCGATCATCATGAAACGTTCAGATCACTTACAACTCAATAGATTCTACCTTCTTGTAACGTTTCAGCCTGATTGGACCTTGTTTTCACACAAATGGACCCAGAATGATGTGAAATTGTGCTTCATGCAACATAATTCTGGGTGCCATTTAAAAACCATAAGTGCTAATGACTCCATTCCTTTTTGTGGTTGTAGGGGCTGTTGATTGGAGTACACTAAAACAAATCTGACCTCTCTAGGACATTCAGAAGCCAAGTTATAAGCCCACAAAGGTGTAACTGGACTACTTCTTTAAAGTGACACCAGGCCTGGTGACCTTTGGGACATGGATTGACCCCCTATAGGAATGTGCGATCATCATGAAACGTTCAGATCACTTACAACTCAATAGATTCTACCTTCTTGTAATGTTTCAGCCTGATTGGACCTTGTTTTCACACAAATGGACCCAGAATGATGTGAAATTGTGCTTCGTGCAACATAATTCTGGGTGCCATTTACAAACCATAAGTGCTAATGACTCCATTCCTTTTTGTGGTTCTAGGGGCTGTTGATTGGAGTACACTAAAACAAACCTGATCTCTCTAGGACATTCAGAAGCCAAGTTATAAGCCCACAAATGTGTAACTGGACCACTTCTTTAAATTGACACCAGATCCGGTGACCTTTGGGACATGGTTTGACCCCCTTAGGAAAGTGCTATCATAATGAAACGTTCAGATCACTTACAACTCAATAGATTCTACCTTCCTGTAACGTTTCAGCCTGATTGGACCTTGTTTTCACACAAATGGACCGAGAATGATGTGAAATTGTGCTTCGTGCAACATAATTCTGGGTGCCATTTCCAAACCATAAGTGCTAATGACTCCATTCCTTTTTGTGGTTGTAGGGGCTGTTGATTGGAGTACACTAAAACAAACCTGATCTCTCTAGGACATTCAGACACCAAGTTATAAGCCCACAAATGTGTAACTGGACTACTTCTTTAAATTGACACCAGATCCGGTGACCTTTGGGACATGGTTTGACCCCCTTAGGAAAGTGCTATCATCATGAAACGTTCAGATCACTTACAACTCAATAGATTCTACCTTCCTGTAATGTTTCAGCCTGATTGGCCCTTGTTTTCACACAAATGAACCCAGAATGATGTGAAATTGTGCTTCGTGCAACATAATTCTGGGTGCCATTTACAAACCATAAGTGCTAATGACTCCATTCCTTTTTGTGGTTGTAGGGGCTGTTGATTGGAGTACACTAAAACAAACCTGATCTCTCTAGGACATTCAGAAGCCAAGTTATAAGCCCACAAATGTGTAACTGGACTACTTCTTTAAAGTGACACCAGATCCGGTGACCTTTGGGACATGGTTTGACCCCCTTAGGAAAGTGCTATCATCATGAAACGTTCAGATCACTTACAAGTCAATAGATTCTACCTTCCTGTAACGTTTCAGCCTGATTGGACCTTGTTTTCACACAAATGAACCCAGAATGATGTGAAATTGTGCTTCGTGCAACATAATTCTGGGTGCCATTTAAAAACCATAAGTGCTAATGACTCCATTCCTTTTTGGGGTAATGGGGGCTGTTAATTGGAGAACTCTAAATTAAACCTGACCTCTCTAGGATATTCAGAAGCCAAGTTATAAGCCCACAAAGGTGTAACTGCACTACTTCTTTAAAGTGACACCAGGCCCGGTGACCTTTGGGACATGGTTTGACCCCCTATAGGAATGTGTGATCATCATGAAACGTTCAGATCACTTACAACTCAATAGATTCTACCTTCTTGTAATGTTTCAGCCTGATTGGACCTTGTTTTCACACAAATGGACCCAGAATGATGTGAAATTGTGCTTCGTGCAACATAATTCTGGGTGCCATTTACAAACCATAAGTGCTAATGACTCCATTCCTTTTTGTGGTTGTAGGGGCTGTTGATTGGAGTACACTAAAACAAGCCTGACCTCTATAGGACATTCAGAAGCCAAGTTATAAGCCCACAAATGTGCAACTGGACTACTTCTTTAAATTGACACCAGATCCGGTGACCTTTGGGACATGGTTTGACCCCCTTAGGAAAGTGCTATCATCATGAAACGTTCAGATCACTTACAACTCAATAGATTCTACCTTCCTGTAACGTTTCAGCCTGATTGGACCTTGTTTTCAAACAAATGGACCCAGAATGATGTGAAATTGTGCTTCGTGCAACATAATTCTGGGTGCCATTTACAAATCATAAGTGCTAATGACTCCATTCCTTTTTGTGGTTGTAGGGGCTGTTGATTGGAGTACACTAAAACAAGCCTGACCTCTCTAGGACATTCAGAAGTCAAGTTATAAGCCCACAAATGTGCAACTGGACTACTTCTTTAAATTGACACCAGATCCGGTGACCTTTGGGACATGGTTTGACCCCCTTAGGAAAGTGCTATCATCATGAAACGTTCAGATCACTTACAACTCAATAGATTCTACCTTCCTGTAACGTTTCAGCCTGATTGGACCTTGTTTTCACACAAATGAACCCAGAATGATGTGAAATTGTGCTTCGTGCAACATAATTCTGGGTGCCATTTACAAACCATAAGTGCTAATGACTCCATTCCTTTTTGTGGTTGTAGGGGCTGTTGATTGGAGTACACTAAAAAAACCTGATCTCTCTAGGACATTCAGAAGCCAAGTTATAAGTCCACAAAGGTGTAACTGGACTACTTCTTTAAAGTGACACCAGGCCCGGTGACCTTTGGGACATGGTTTGAACCCCTATAGGAATGTGCGATCATCATGAAACGTTCATATCACTTACAACTCAATAGATTCTACCTTCTTGTAACGTTTCAGCCTGATTGGACCTTGTTTTCAAACAAATGGACCCAGAATGATGTGAAATTGTGCTTCGTGCAACATAATTCTGGGTGCCATTTACAAACCATAAGTGCTAATGACTCCATTCCTTTTTGTGGATGTAGGGGCTGTTGATTGGAGTACACTAAAACAAACTTGACCTCTCTAGGACATTCAGAAGCCAAGTTATAAGCCCACAAAGGTGTAACTGGACTACTTTTTTAAAGTGACACCAGATCCGGTGACCTTTGGGACATGGTTTTACCCCCTATAGGAATGTGCGATCGTCATGAAACGTTCAGATCACTTACAACTCTATAGATTCTACCTTCTTGAAACGTTTCAGCCTGATTGGACCTTGTTTTCACACAAATGGACCCAGAATGATGTGAAATTGTGCTTCGTGCAACATAATTCTGGGTGCCATTTCCAAACCATAAGTGCTAATGACTCCATTCCTTTTTGTGGTTGTAGGGGCTGTTGATTGGAGTACACTAAAACAAACCTGATCTCTCTAGGCCATTCAGACGCCAAGTTATAAGCCCACAAATGTGTAACTGGACTACTTCTTTAAATTGACACCAGATCCGGTGACCTTTGGGACATGGTTTGACCCCCTTAGGAAAGTGCTATCATCATGAAACGTTCAGATCACTTACAACTCAATAGATTCTACCTTCCTGTAACGTTTCAGACTGATTGGCCATTGTTTTCACACAAATGAACCCAGAATGATGTGAAATTGTGCTTCGTGCAACATAATTCTGGGTGCATTTAAAAACCATAAGTGCTAATGACTCCATTCCTTTTTGGGGTAATGGGGGCTGTTAATTGGAGTACTCTAAATTAAACCTGACCTCTCTAGGATATTCAGAAGCCAAGTTATAAGCCCACAAAGGTGTAACTGCACTACTTCTTCAAAGTGACACCAGGCCCGGTGACCTTTGGGACATGGTTTGACCCCCTATAGGAATGTGTGATCATCATGAAACGTTCAGATCACTTACAACTCAATAGATTATACCTTCTTGTAATGTTTCAGCCTGATTGGACCTTGTTTTCACACAAATGGACCCAGAATGATGTGAAATTGTGCTTCGTGCAACATAATTCTGGGTGCCATTTACAAACCATAAGTGCTAATGACTCCATTCCTTTTTGTGGTTGTAGGGGCTGTTGATTGGAGTACACTAAAACAAGCCTGACCTCTATAGGACATTCAGAAGCCAAGTTATAAGCCCACAAATGTGCAACTGCACCACTTCTTTAAATTGACACCAGATCCGGTGACCTTTGGGACATGGTTTGACCCCCTTAGGAAAGTGCTATCATCATGAAACGTTCAGATCACTTACAACTCAATAGATTCTACCTTCCTGTAACGTTTCAGCCTGATTGGACCTTGTTTTCACACAAATGAACCCAGAATGATGTGAAATTGTGCTTCGTGCAACATAATTCTGGGTGCCATTTAAAAACCATAAGTGCTAATGACTCCATTCCTTTTTGGGGTAATGGGGGCTGTTAATTGGAGTACTCTAAATTAAACCTGACCTCTCTAGGATATTCAGAAGCCAAGTTATAAGCCCACAAAGGTGTAACTGCACTACTTCTTTAAAGTGACACCAGGCCCGGTGACCTTTGGGACATGGTTTGACCCCCTATAGGAATGTGCGATCATCATGAAACGTTCAGATCACTTACAACTCAATAGATTCTACCTTCTTGTAACGTTTCAGCCTGATTGGACCTTGTTTTCACACAAATGGACCCAGAATGATGTGAAATTGTGCTTCGTGCAACATAATTCTGGGTGCCATTTACAAACCATAAGTGCTAATGACTCCATTCCTTTTTGTGGTTGTAGGGGCTGTTGATTGGAGTACACTAAAACAAGCCTGACCTCTATAGGACATTCAGAAGCCAAGTTATAAGCCCACAAATGTGCAACTGCACCACTTCTTTAAATTGACACCAGATCCGGTGACCTTTGGGACATGGTTTGACCCCCTTAGGAAAGTGCTATCATCATGAAACGTTCAGATCACTTACAACTCAATAGATTCTACCTTCCTGTAACGTTTCAGCCTGATTGGACCTTGTTTTCACACAAATGAACCCAGAATGATGTGAAATTGTGCTTCGTGCAACATAATTCTGGGTGCCATTTAAAAACCATAAGTGCTAATGACTCCATTCCTTTTTGGGGTAATGGGGGCTGTTAATTGGAGTACTCTAAATTAAACCTGACCTCTCTAGGATATTCAGAAGCCAAGTTATAAGCCCACAAAGGTGTAACTGCACTACTTCTTTAAAGTGACACCAGGCCCGGTGACCTTTGGGACATGGTTTGACCCCCTATAGGAATGTGCGATCATCATGAAACGTTCAGATCACTTACAACTCAATAGATTCTACCTTCTTGTAACGTTTCAGCCTGATTGGACCTTGTTTTCACACAAATGGACCCAGAATGATGTGAAATTGTGCTTCGTGCAACATAATTCTGGGTGCCATTTACAAATCATAAGTGCTAATGACTCCATTCCTTTTTGTGGTTGTAGGGGCTGTTGATTGGAGTACACTAAAACAAGCCTGACCTCTCTAGGACATTCAGAAGCCAAGTTATAAGCCCACAAATGTGCAACTGGACTACTTCTTTAAATTGACACCAGATCCGGTGACCTTTGGGACGTGGTTTGACCCCCTAAGGAAAGTGCTATCATCATGAAACGTTCAGATCACTTACAACTCAATAGATTCTACCTTCCTGTAACGTTTCAGCCTGATTGGACCTTGTTTTCACACAAATGAACCCAGAATGATGTGAAATTGTGCTTCGTGCAACATAATTCTGGGTGCCATTTACAAACCATAAGTGCTAATGACTCCATTCCTTTTTGTGGTTGTAGGGGCTGCTGATTGGAGTACACTAAAAAAAACCTGATCTCTCTAGGACATTCAGAAGCCAAGTTATAAGCCCACAAAGGTGTAACTGGACTACTTCTTTAAAGTGACACCAGATCCGGTGACCTTTGGGACATGGTTTTACCCCCTATAGGAATGTGCGATCATCATGAAACGTTCAGATCACTTACAACTCTATAGATTCTACCTTCTTGAAACGTTTCAGCCTGATTGGACCTTGTTTTCACACAAATGGACCCAGAATGATGTGAAATTGTGCTTCGTGCAACATAATTCTGGGTGCCATTTACAAACCATAAGTGCTAATGACTCCATTCCTTTTTTTGGATGTAGGGGCTGTTAATTGGAGTACACTAAAACAAACCTGACCTCTCTAGGACATTCAGAAGCCAAGTTATAAGCCCACAAAGGTGTAACTGGACTACTTCTTTAAAGTGACAACAGGCCCGGTGACCTTTGGGACATGGTTTTACCCCCTATAAGAATGTGCGATCATCATGAAATGTTCAGATCACTTACAACTCAACTGATTCTACCGTCTTGTAACGTTTCAGCCTGATTGGACCTTGTTTTCACACAAATGGACCCAGAATGATGTGAAATTGTGCTTCGTGCAACATAATTCTGGGTGCCATTTCCAAACCATAAGTGCTAATGACTCCATTCCTTTTTGTGGTTGTAGGGGCTGTTGATTGGAGTACACTAAAACAAACCTGATCTCTCTAGGACATTCAGACGCCAAGTTATAAGCCCACAAATGTGTAACTGGACTACTTCTTTAAATTGACACCAGATCTGGTGACCTTTGGGACATGGTTTGACCCCCTTAGGAAAGTGCTATCATCATGAAACGTTCAGATCACTTACAACTCAATAGATTCTACCTTCCTGTAACGTTTCAGCCTGATTGGCCATTGTTTTCACACAAATGAACCCAGAATGATGTGAAATTGTGCTTCGTGCAACATAATTCTGGGTGCCATTTACAAACCATAAGTGCTAATGACTCCATTCCTTTTTGTGGTTGTAGGGGCTGTTGATTGGAGTACACTAAAACAAACCTGATCTCTCTAGGACATTCAGAAGCCAAGTTATAAGCCCACAAATGTGTAACTGGACTACTTCTTTAAAGTGACACCAGATCCGGTGACCTTTGGGACATGGTTTGACCCACTTAGGAATGTGCGATCATCATGAAACGTTCAGATCACTTACAACTCAATAGATTCTACCTTCTTGTAACGTTTCAGCCTTATTGGACCTTGTTTTCACACAAATGGACCCAGAATGATGTGAAATTGTGCTTCGTGCAACATGATTCTGGGTGCCATTTAAAAACCATAAGTGCTAATGACTCCATTCCTTTTTGAGGTAATAGGGGCTGTTAATTGGAGTACTCTAAAACAAACCTGACCTCTCTAGGATATTCAGAAGCCAAGTTATAAGCCCACAAAGATGTAACTGGACTACTTCTTTAAAGCGACACCAGGCCCGGTGACCTTTGGGACATGGTTTGACCCCCTATAGGAATGTGCGATCATCATGAAACGTTCAGATCACTTACAACTCAATAGATTCTACCTTCTCGTAACGTTTCAGCCTGATTGGACCTTGTTTTCACACAAATGGACCCAGAATGATGTGAAATTGTGCTTCGTGCAACATAATTCTGGGTGCCATTTAAAAACCATAAGTGCTAATGACTCCATTCCTTTTTGTGGTTGTAGGGGCTGTTGATTGGAGTACACTAAAAAAAACCTGATCTCTCTAGGACATTCAGAAGCCAAGTTATAAGCCCACAAATGTGTAACTGGACTACTTCTTTAAATTGACACCAGATCCTGTGACCTTTGGGACATGGTTTGACCCCCTTAGGAAAGTGCTATCATCATGAAACGTTCAGATCACTTACAACTCAATAGATTCTACCTTCCTGTAACGTTTCAGCCTGATTGGACCTTGTTTTCACACAAATGAACCCAGAATGATGTGAAATTGTGCTTTGTGCAACATAATTCTGGGTGCCATTTAAAAACTATAAGTGCTAATGACTCCATTCCTTTTGGGGGTAATGGGGGCTGTTGATTGGAGTACACTAAAACAAGCCTGACCTCTCTAGGACATTCAGAAGCCAAGTTATAAGCCCACAAATGTTGGTACTGGACTACTTCTTTAAATTGACACCAGATCCGGTGACCTTTGGGACATGGTTTGACCCCCTTAGGAAAGTGCTATCATAATGAAACGTTCAGATCACTTACAACTCAATAGATTCTACCTTCTTGTAATGTTTCAGCCTGATTGGACCTTGTTTTCACACAAATGGACCCAGAATGATGTGAAATTGTGCTTCGTGCAACATAATTCTGGGTGCCATTTACAAACCATAAGTGCTAATGACTCCATTCCTTTTTGTGGTTGTAGGGGCTGTTGATTGGAGTACACTAAAACAAGCCTGACCTCTATAGGACATTCAGAAGCCAAGTTATAAGCCCACAAATGTGCAACTGGACTACTTCTTTAAATTGACACCAGATCCGGTGACCTTTGGGACATGGTTTGACCCCCTTAGGAAAGTGCTATCATCATGAAACGTTCAGATCACTTACAACTCAATAGATTCTACCTTCCTGTAACGTTTCAGCCTGATTGGACCTTGTTTTCAAACAAATGGACCCAGAATGATGTGAAATTGTGCTTCGTGCAACATAATTCTGGGTGCCATTTACAAATCATAAGTGCTAATGACTCCATTCCTTTTTGTGGTTGTAGGGGCTGTTGATTGGAGTACACTAAAACAAGCCTGACCTCTCTAGGACATTCAGAAGTCAAGTTATAAGCCCACAAATGTGCAACTGGACTACTTCTTTAAATTGACACCAGATCCGGTGACCTTTGGGACATGGTTTGACCCCCTTAGGAAAGTGCTATCATCATGAAACGTTCAGATCACTTACAACTCAATAGATTCTACCTTCCTGTAACGTTTCAGCCTGATTGGACCTTGTTTTCACACAAATGAACCCAGAATGATGTGAAATTGTGCTTCGTGCAACATAATTCTGGGTGCCATTTACAAACCATAAGTGCTAATGACTCCATTCCTTTTTGTGGTTGTAGGGGCTGTTGATTGGAGTACACTAAAAAAACCTGATCTCTCTAGGACATTCAGAAGCCAAGTTATAAGTCCACAAAGGTGTAACTGGACTACTTCTTTAAAGTGACACCAGGCCCGGTGACCTTTGGGACATGGTTTGAACCCCTATAGGAATGTGCGATCATCATGAAACGTTCATATCACTTACAACTCAATAGATTCTACCTTCTTGTAACGTTTCAGCCTGATTGGACCTTGTTTTCAAACAAATGGACCCAGAATGATGTGAAATTGTGCTTCGTGCAACATAATTCTGGGTGCCATTTACAAACCATAAGTGCTAATGACTCCATTCCTTTTTGTGGATGTAGGGGCTGTTGATTGGAGTACACTAAAACAAACTTGACCTCTCTAGGACATTCAGAAGCCAAGTTATAAGCCCACAAAGGTGTAACTGGACTACTTTTTTAAAGTGACACCAGATCCGGTGACCTTTGGGACATGGTTTTACCCCCTATAGGAATGTGCGATCGTCATGAAACGTTCAGATCACTTACAACTCTATAGATTCTACCTTCTTGAAACGTTTCAGCCTGATTGGACCTTGTTTTCACACAAATGGACCCAGAATGATGTGAAATTGTGCTTCGTGCAACATAATTCTGGGTGCCATTTCCAAACCATAAGTGCTAATGACTCCATTCCTTTTTGTGGTTGTAGGGGCTGTTGATTGGAGTACACTAAAACAAACCTGATCTCTCTAGGCCATTCAGACGCCAAGTTATAAGCCCACAAATGTGTAACTGGACTACTTCTTTAAATTGACACCAGATCCGGTGACCTTTGGGACATGGTTTGACCCCCTTAGGAAAGTGCTATCATCATGAAACGTTCAGATCACTTACAACTCAATAGATTCTACCTTCCTGTAACGTTTCAGACTGATTGGCCATTGTTTTCACACAAATGAACCCAGAATGATGTGAAATTGTGCTTCGTGCAACATAATTCTGGGTGCATTTAAAAACCATAAGTGCTAATGACTCCATTCCTTTTTGGGGTAATGGGGGCTGTTAATTGGAGTACTCTAAATTAAACCTGACCTCTCTAGGATATTCAGAAGCCAAGTTATAAGCCCACAAAGGTGTAACTGCACTACTTCTTCAAAGTGACACCAGGCCCGGTGACCTTTGGGACATGGTTTGACCCCCTATAGGAATGTGTGATCATCATGAAACGTTCAGATCACTTACAACTCAATAGATTATACCTTTTTGTAATGTTTCAGCCTGATTGGACCTTGTTTTCACACAAATGGACCCAGAATGATGTGAAATTGTGCTTCGTGCAACATAATTCTGGGTGCCATTTACAAACCATAAGTGCTAATGACTCCATTCCTTTTTGTGGTTGTAGGGGCTGTTGATTGGAGTACACTAAAACAAGCCTGACCTCTATAGGACATTCAGAAGCCAAGTTATAAGCCCACAAATGTGCAACTGCACCACTTCTTTAAATTGACACCAGATCCGGTGACCTTTGGGACATGGTTTGACCCCCTTAGGAAAGTGCTATCATCATGAAACGTTCAGATCACTTACAACTCAATAGATTCTACCTTCCTGTAACGTTTCAGCCTGATTGGACCTTGTTTTCACACAAATGAACCCAGAATGATGTGAAATTGTGCTTCGTGCAACATAATTCTGGGTGCCATTTAAAAACCATAAGTGCTAATGACTCCATTCCTTTTTGGGGTAATGGGGGCTGTTAATTGGAGTACTCTAAATTAAACCTGACCTCTCTAGGATATTCAGAAGCCAAGTTATAAGCCCACAAAGGTGTAACTGCACTACTTCTTTAAAGTGACACCAGGCCCGGTGACCTTTGGGACATGGTTTGACCCCCTATAGGAATGTGCGATCATCATGAAACGTTCAGATCACTTACAACTCAATAGATTCTACCTTCTTGTAACGTTTCAGCCTGATTGGACCTTGTTTTCACACAAATGGACCCAGAATGATGTGAAATTGTGCTTCGTGCAACATAATTCTGGGTGCCATTTACAAACCATAAGTGCTAATGACTCCATTCCTTTTTGTGGTTGTAGGGGCTGTTGATTGGAGTACACTAAAACAAGCCTGACCTCTATAGGACATTCAGAAGCCAAGTTATAAGCCCACAAATGTGCAACTGGACTACTTCTTTAAATTGACACCAGATCCGGTGACCTTTGGGACATGGTTTGACCCCCTTAGGAAAGTGCTATCATCATGAAACGTTCAGATCACTTACAACTCAATAGATTCTACCTTCCTGTAACGTTTCAGCCTGATTGGACCTTGTTTTCAAACAAATGGACCCAGAATGATGTGAAATTGTGCTTCGTGCAACATAATTCTGGGTGCCATTTACAAATCATAAGTGCTAATGACTCCATTCCTTTTTGTGGTTGTAGGGGCTGTTGATTGGAGTACACTAAAACAAGCCTGACCTCTCTAGGACATTCAGAAGTCAAGTTATAAGCCCACAAATGTGCAACTGGACTACTTCTTTAAATTGACACCAGATCCGGTGACCTTTGGGACATGGTTTGACCCCCTTAGGAAAGTGCTATCATCATGAAACGTTCAGATCACTTACAACTCAATAGATTCTACCTTCCTGTAACGTTTCAGCCTGATTGGACCTTGTTTTCACACAAATGAACCCAGAATGATGTGAAATTGTGCTTCGTGCAACATAATTCTGGGTGCCATTTACAAACCATAAGTGCTAATGACTCCATTCCTT
This sequence comes from Nothobranchius furzeri, assembly GCF_043380555.1. NCBI lineage: Eukaryota > Metazoa > Chordata > Actinopteri > Cyprinodontiformes > Nothobranchiidae > Nothobranchius > Nothobranchius furzeri. The sequence continues at coordinate 32,578,582 of NC_091746.1, forward strand.
TTTGTGGTTGTAGGGGCTGTTGATTGGAGTACACTAAAAAAACCTGATCTCTCTAGGACATTCAGAAGCCAAGTTATAAGTCCACAAAGGTGTAACTGGACTACTTCTTTAAAGTGACACCAGGCCCGGTGACCTTTGGGACATGGTTTGAACCCCTATAGGAATGTGCGATCATCATGAAACGTTCATATCACTTACAACTCAATAGATTCTACCTTCTTGTAACGTTTCAGCCTGATTGGACCTTGTTTTCAAACAAATGGACCCAGAATGATGTGAAATTGTGCTTCGTGCAACATAATTCTGGGTGCCATTTACAAACCATAAGTGCTAATGACTCCATTCCTTTTTGTGGATGTAGGGGCTGTTGATTGGAGTACACTAAAACAAACTTGACCTCTCTAGGACATTCAGAAGCCAAGTTATAAGCCCACAAAGGTGTAACTGGACTACTTTTTTAAAGTGACACCAGATCCGGTGACCTTTGGGACATGGTTTTACCCCCTATAGGAATGTGCGATCGTCATGAAACGTTCAGATCACTTACAACTCTATAGATTCTACCTTCTTGAAACGTTTCAGCCTGATTGGACCTTGTTTTCACACAAATGGACCCAGAATGATGTGAAATTGTGCTTCGTGCAACATAATTCTGGGTGCCATTTCCAAACCATAAGTGCTAATGACTCCATTCCTTTTTGTGGTTGTAGGGGCTGTTGATTGGAGTACACTAAAACAAACCTGATCTCTCTAGGCCATTCAGACGCCAAGTTATAAGCCCACAAATGTGTAACTGGACTACTTCTTTAAATTGACACCAGATCCGGTGACCTTTGGGACATGGTTTGACCCCCTTAGGAAAGTGCTATCATCATGAAACGTTCAGATCACTTACAACTCAATAGATTCTACCTTCCTGTAACGTTTCAGACTGATTGGCCATTGTTTTCACACAAATGAACCCAGAATGATGTGAAATTGTGCTTCGTGCAACATAATTCTGGGTGCATTTAAAAACCATAAGTGCTAATGACTCCATTCCTTTTTGGGGTAATGGGGGCTGTTAATTGGAGTACTCTAAATTAAACCTGACCTCTCTAGGATATTCAGAAGCCAAGTTATAAGCCCACAAAGGTGTAACTGCACTACTTCTTCAAAGTGACACCAGGCCCGGTGACCTTTGGGACATGGTTTGACCCCCTATAGGAATGTGTGATCATCATGAAACGTTCAGATCACTTACAACTCAATAGATTATACCTTCTTGTAATGTTTCAGCCTGATTGGACCTTGTTTTCACACAAATGGACCCAGAATGATGTGAAATTGTGCTTCGTGCAACATAATTCTGGGTGCCATTTACAAACCATAAGTGCTAATGACTCCATTCCTTTTTGTGGTTGTAGGGGCTGTTGATTGGAGTACACTAAAACAAGCCTGACCTCTATAGGACATTCAGAAGCCAAGTTATAAGCCCACAAATGTGCAACTGCACCACTTCTTTAAATTGACACCAGATCCGGTGACCTTTGGGACATGGTTTGACCCCCTTAGGAAAGTGCTATCATCATGAAACGTTCAGATCACTTACAACTCAATAGATTCTACCTTCCTGTAACGTTTCAGCCTGATTGGACCTTGTTTTCACACAAATGAACCCAGAATGATGTGAAATTGTGCTTCGTGCAACATAATTCTGGGTGCCATTTAAAAACCATAAGTGCTAATGACTCCATTCCTTTTTGGGGTAATGGGGGCTGTTAATTGGAGTACTCTAAATTAAACCTGACCTCTCTAGGATATTCAGAAGCCAAGTTATAAGCCCACAAAGGTGTAACTGCACTACTTCTTTAAAGTGACACCAGGCCCGGTGACCTTTGGGACATGGTTTGACCCCCTATAGGAATGTGCGATCATCATGAAACGTTCAGATCACTTACAACTCAATAGATTCTACCTTCTTGTAACGTTTCAGCCTGATTGGACCTTGTTTTCACACAAATGGACCCAGAATGATGTGAAATTGTGCTTCGTGCAACATAATTCTGGGTGCCATTTACAAACCATAAGTGCTAATGACTCCATTCCTTTTTGTGGTTGTAGGGGCTGTTGATTGGAGTACACTAAAACAAGCCTGACCTCTATAGGACATTCAGAAGCCAAGTTATAAGCCCACAAATGTGCAACTGCACCACTTCTTTAAATTGACACCAGATCCGGTGACCTTTGGGACATGGTTTGACCCCCTTAGGAAAGTGCTATCATCATGAAACGTTCAGATCACTTACAACTCAATAGATTCTACCTTCCTGTAACGTTTCAGCCTGATTGGACCTTGTTTTCACACAAATGAACCCAGAATGATGTGAAATTGTGCTTCGTGCAACATAATTCTGGGTGCCATTTAAAAACCATAAGTGCTAATGACTCCATTCCTTTTTGGGGTAATGGGGGCTGTTAATTGGAGTACTCTAAATTAAACCTGACCTCTCTAGGATATTCAGAAGCCAAGTTATAAGCCCACAAAGGTGTAACTGCACTACTTCTTTAAAGTGACACCAGGCCCGGTGACCTTTGGGACATGGTTTGACCCCCTATAGGAATGTGCGATCATCATGAAACGTTCAGATCACTTACAACTCAATAGATTCTACCTTCTTGTAACGTTTCAGCCTGATTGGACCTTGTTTTCACACAAATGGACCCAGAATGATGTGAAATTGTGCTTCGTGCAACATAATTCTGGGTGCCATTTACAAATCATAAGTGCTAATGACTCCATTCCTTTTTGTGGTTGTAGGGGCTGTTGATTGGAGTACACTAAAACAAGCCTGACCTCTCTAGGACATTCAGAAGCCAAGTTATAAGCCCACAAATGTGCAACTGGACTACTTCTTTAAATTGACACCAGATCCGGTGACCTTTGGGACATGGTTTGACCCCCTATAGGAATGTGCGATCATCATGAAACGTTCAGATCACTTACAACTCAATAGATTCTACCTTCTCGTAACGTTTCAGCCTGATTGGACCTTGTTTTCACACAAATGGACCCAGAATGATGTGAAATTGTGCTTCGTGCAACATAATTCTGGGTGCCATTTAAAAACCATAAGTGCTAATGACTCCATTCCTTTTTGTGGTTGTAGGGGCTGTTGATTGGAGTACACTAAAAAAAACCTGATCTCTCTAGGACATTCAGAAGCCAAGTTATAAGCCCACAAATGTGTAACTGGACTACTTCTTTAAATTGACACCAGATCCTGTGACCTTTGGGACATGGTTTGACCCCCTTAGGAAAGTGCTATCATCATGAAACGTTCAGATCACTTACAACTCAATAGATTCTACCTTCCTGTAACGTTTCAGCCTGATTGGACCTTGTTTTCACACAAATGAACCCAGAATGATGTGAAATTGTGCTTTGTGCAACATAATTCTGGGTGCCATTTAAAAACTATAAGTGCTAATGACTCCATTCCTTTTGGGGGTAATGGGGGCTGTTGATTGGAGTACACTAAAACAAGCCTGACCTCTCTAGGACATTCAGAAGCCAAGTTATAAGCCCACAAATGTTGGTACTGGACTACTTCTTTAAATTGACACCAGATCCGGTGACCTTTGGGACATGGTTTGACCCCCTTAGGAAAGTGCTATCATAATGAAACGTTCAGATCACTTACAACTCAATAGATTCTACCTTCTTGTAATGTTTCAGCCTGATTGGACCTTGTTTTCACACAAATGGACCCAGAATGATGTGAAATTGTGCTTCGTGCAACATAATTCTGGGTGCCATTTACAAACCATAAGTGCTAATGACTCCATTCCTTTTTGTGGTTGTAGGGGCTGTTGATTGGAGTACACTAAAACAAGCCTGACCTCTATAGGACATTCAGAAGCCAAGTTATAAGCCCACAAATGTGCAACTGGACTACTTCTTTAAATTGACACCAGATCCGGTGACCTTTGGGACATGGTTTGACCCCCTTAGGAAAGTGCTATCATCATGAAACGTTCAGATCACTTACAACTCAATAGATTCTACCTTCCTGTAACGTTTCAGCCTGATTGGACCTTGTTTTCAAACAAATGGACCCAGAATGATGTGAAATTGTGCTTCGTGCAACATAATTCTGGGTGCCATTTACAAATCATAAGTGCTAATGACTCCATTCCTTTTTGTGGTTGTAGGGGCTGTTGATTGGAGTACACTAAAACAAGCCTGACCTCTCTAGGACATTCAGAAGTCAAGTTATAAGCCCACAAATGTGCAACTGGACTACTTCTTTAAATTGACACCAGATCCGGTGACCTTTGGGACATGGTTTGACCCCCTTAGGAAAGTGCTATCATCATGAAACGTTCAGATCACTTACAACTCAATAGATTCTACCTTCCTGTAACGTTTCAGCCTGATTGGACCTTGTTTTCACACAAATGAACCCAGAATGATGTGAAATTGTGCTTCGTGCAACATAATTCTGGGTGCCATTTACAAACCATAAGTGCTAATGACTCCATTCCTTTTTGTGGTTGTAGGGGCTGTTGATTGGAGTACACTAAAAAAACCTGATCTCTCTAGGACATTCAGAAGCCAAGTTATAAGTCCACAAAGGTGTAACTGGACTACTTCTTTAAAGTGACACCAGGCCCGGTGACCTTTGGGACATGGTTTGAACCCCTATAGGAATGTGCGATCATCATGAAACGTTCATATCACTTACAACTCAATAGATTCTACCTTCTTGTAACGTTTCAGCCTGATTGGACCTTGTTTTCAAACAAATGGACCCAGAATGATGTGAAATTGTGCTTCGTGCAACATAATTCTGGGTGCCATTTACAAACCATAAGTGCTAATGACTCCATTCCTTTTTGTGGATGTAGGGGCTGTTGATTGGAGTACACTAAAACAAACTTGACCTCTCTAGGACATTCAGAAGCCAAGTTATAAGCCCACAAAGGTGTAACTGGACTACTTTTTTAAAGTGACACCAGATCCGGTGACCTTTGGGACATGGTTTTACCCCCTATAGGAATGTGCGATCGTCATGAAACGTTCAGATCACTTACAACTCTATAGATTCTACCTTCTTGAAACGTTTCAGCCTGATTGGACCTTGTTTTCACACAAATGGACCCAGAATGATGTGAAATTGTGCTTCGTGCAACATAATTCTGGGTGCCATTTCCAAACCATAAGTGCTAATGACTCCATTCCTTTTTGTGGTTGTAGGGGCTGTTGATTGGAGTACACTAAAACAAACCTGATCTCTCTAGGCCATTCAGACGCCAAGTTATAAGCCCACAAATGTGTAACTGGACTACTTCTTTAAATTGACACCAGATCCGGTGACCTTTGGGACATGGTTTGACCCCCTTAGGAAAGTGCTATCATCATGAAACGTTCAGATCACTTACAACTCAATAGATTCTACCTTCCTGTAACGTTTCAGACTGATTGGCCATTGTTTTCACACAAATGAACCCAGAATGATGTGAAATTGTGCTTCGTGCAACATAATTCTGGGTGCATTTAAAAACCATAAGTGCTAATGACTCCATTCCTTTTTGGGGTAATGGGGGCTGTTAATTGGAGTACTCTAAATTAAACCTGACCTCTCTAGGATATTCAGAAGCCAAGTTATAAGCCCACAAAGGTGTAACTGCACTACTTCTTCAAAGTGACACCAGGCCCGGTGACCTTTGGGACATGGTTTGACCCCCTATAGGAATGTGTGATCATCATGAAACGTTCAGATCACTTACAACTCAATAGATTATACCTTCTTGTAATGTTTCAGCCTGATTGGACCTTGTTTTCACACAAATGGACCCAGAATGATGTGAAATTGTGCTTCGTGCAACATAATTCTGGGTGCCATTTACAAACCATAAGTGCTAATGACTCCATTCCTTTTTGTGGTTGTAGGGGCTGTTGATTGGAGTACACTAAAACAAGCCTGACCTCTATAGGACATTCAGAAGCCAAGTTATAAGCCCACAAATGTGCAACTGCACCACTTCTTTAAATTGACACCAGATCCGGTGACCTTTGGGACATGGTTTGACCCCCTTAGGAAAGTGCTATCATCATGAAACGTTCAGATCACTTACAACTCAATAGATTCTACCTTCCTGTAACGTTTCAGCCTGATTGGACCTTGTTTTCACACAAATGAACCCAGAATGATGTGAAATTGTGCTTCGTGCAACATAATTCTGGGTGCCATTTAAAAACCATAAGTGCTAATGACTCCATTCCTTTTTGGGGTAATGGGGGCTGTTAATTGGAGTACTCTAAATTAAACCTGACCTCTCTAGGATATTCAGAAGCCAAGTTATAAGCCCACAAAGGTGTAACTGCACTACTTCTTTAAAGTGACACCAGGCCCGGTGACCTTTGGGACATGGTTTGACCCCCTATAGGAATGTGCGATCATCATGAAACGTTCAGATCACTTACAACTCAATAGATTCTACCTTCTTGTAACGTTTCAGCCTGATTGGACCTTGTTTTCACACAAATGGACCCAGAATGATGTGAAATTGTGCTTCGTGCAACATAATTCTGGGTGCCATTTACAAACCATAAGTGCTAATGACTCCATTCCTTTTTGTGGTTGTAGGGGCTGTTGATTGGAGTACACTAAAACAAGCCTGACCTCTATAGGACATTCAGAAGCCAAGTTATAAGCCCACAAATGTGCAACTGGACTACTTCTTTAAATTGACACCAGATCCGGTGACCTTTGGGACATGGTTTGACCCCCTTAGGAAAGTGCTATCATCATGAAACGTTCAGATCACTTACAACTCAATAGATTCTACCTTCCTGTAACGTTTCAGCCTGATTGGACCTTGTTTTCAAACAAATGGACCCAGAATGATGTGAAATTGTGCTTCGTGCAACATAATTCTGGGTGCCATTTACAAATCATAAGTGCTAATGACTCCATTCCTTTTTGTGGTTGTAGGGGCTGTTGATTGGAGTACACTAAAACAAGCCTGACCTCTCTAGGACATTCAGAAGTCAAGTTATAAGCCCACAAATGTGCAACTGGACTACTTCTTTAAATTGACACCAGATCCGGTGACCTTTGGGACATGGTTTGACCCCCTTAGGAAAGTGCTATCATCATGAAACGTTCAGATCACTTACAACTCAATAGATTCTACCTTCCTGTAACGTTTCAGCCTGATTGGACCTTGTTTTCACACAAATGAACCCAGAATGATGTGAAATTGTGCTTCGTGCAACATAATTCTGGGTGCCATTTACAAACCATAAGTGCTAATGACTCCATTCCTTTTTGTGGTTGTAGGGGCTGTTGATTGGAGTACACTAAAAAAACCTGATCTCTCTAGGACATTCAGAAGCCAAGTTATAAGTCCACAAAGGTGTAACTGGACTACTTCTTTAAAGTGACACCAGGCCCGGTGACCTTTGGGACATGGTTTGAACCCCTATAGGAATGTGCGATCATCATGAAACGTTCATATCACTTACAACTCAATAGATTCTACCTTCTTGTAACGTTTCAGCCTGATTGGACCTTGTTTTCAAACAAATGGACCCAGAATGATGTGAAATTGTGCTTCGTGCAACATAATTCTGGGTGCCATTTACAAACCATAAGTGCTAATGACTCCATTCCTTTTTGTGGATGTAGGGGCTGTTGATTGGAGTACACTAAAACAAACTTGACCTCTCTAGGACATTCAGAAGCCAAGTTATAAGCCCACAAAGGTGTAACTGGACTACTTTTTTAAAGTGACACCAGATCCGGTGACCTTTGGGACATGGTTTTACCCCCTATAGGAATGTGCGATCGTCATGAAACGTTCAGATCACTTACAACTCTATAGATTCTACCTTCTTGAAACGTTTCAGCCTGATTGGACCTTGTTTTCACACAAATGGACCCAGAATGATGTGAAATTGTGCTTCGTGCAACATAATTCTGGGTGCCATTTCCAAACCATAAGTGCTAATGACTCCATTCCTTTTTGTGGTTGTAGGGGCTGTTGATTGGAGTACACTAAAACAAACCTGATCTCTCTAGGCCATTCAGACGCCAAGTTATAAGCCCACAAATGTGTAACTGGACTACTTCTTTAAATTGACACCAGATCCGGTGACCTTTGGGACATGGTTTGACCCCCTTAGGAAAGTGCTATCATCATGAAACGTTCAGATCACTTACAACTCAATAGATTCTACCTTCCTGTAACGTTTCAGACTGATTGGCCATTGTTTTCACACAAATGAACCCAGAATGATGTGAAATTGTGCTTCGTGCAACATAATTCTGGGTGCATTTAAAAACCATAAGTGCTAATGACTCCATTCCTTTTTGGGGTAATGGGGGCTGTTAATTGGAGTACTCTAAATTAAACCTGACCTCTCTAGGATATTCAGAAGCCAAGTTATAAGCCCACAAAGGTGTAACTGCACTACTTCTTCAAAGTGACACCAGGCCCGGTGACCTTTGGGACATGGTTTGACCCCCTATAGGAATGTGTGATCATCATGAAACGTTCAGATCACTTACAACTCAATAGATTATACCTTCTTGTAATGTTTCAGCCTGATTGGACCTTGTTTTCACACAAATGGACCCAGAATGATGTGAAATTGTGCTTCGTGCAACATAATTCTGGGTGCCATTTACAAACCATAAGTGCTAATGACTCCATTCCTTTTTGTGGTTGTAGGGGCTGTTGATTGGAGTACACTAAAACAAGCCTGACCTCTATAGGACATTCAGAAGCCAAGTTATAAGCCCACAAATGTGCAACTGCACCACTTCTTTAAATTGACACCAGATCCGGTGACCTTTGGGACATGGTTTGACCCCCTTAGGAAAGTGCTATCATCATGAAACGTTCAGATCACTTACAACTCAATAGATTCTACCTTCCTGTAACGTTTCAGCCTGATTGGACCTTGTTTTCACACAAATGAACCCAGAATGATGTGAAATTGTGCTTCGTGCAACATAATTCTGGGTGCCATTTAAAAACCATAAGTGCTAATGACTCCATTCCTTTTTGGGGTAATGGGGGCTGTTAATTGGAGTACTCTAAATTAAACCTGACCTCTCTAGGATATTCAGAAGCCAAGTTATAAGCCCACAAAGGTGTAACTGCACTACTTCTTTAAAGTGACACCAGGCCCGGTGACCTTTGGGACATGGTTTGACCCCCTATAGGAATGTGCGATCATCATGAAACGTTCAGATCACTTACAACTCAATAGATTCTACCTTCTTGTAACGTTTCAGCCTGATTGGACCTTGTTTTCACACAAATGGACCCAGAATGATGTGAAATTGTGCTTCGTGCAACATAATTCTGGGTGCCATTTACAAACCATAAGTGCTAATGACTCCATTCCTTTTTGTGGTTGTAGGGGCTGTTGATTGGAGTACACTAAAACAAGCCTGACCTCTATAGGACATTCAGAAGCCAAGTTATAAGCCCACAAATGTGCAACTGCACCACTTCTTTAAATTGACACCAGATCCGGTGACCTTTGGGACATGGTTTGACCCCCTTAGGAAAGTGCTATCATCATGAAACGTTCAGATCACTTACAACTCAATAGATTCTACCTTCCTGTAACGTTTCAGCCTGATTGGACCTTGTTTTCACACAAATGAACCCAGAATGATGTGAAATTGTGCTTCGTGCAACATAATTCTGGGTGCCATTTAAAAACCATAAGTGCTAATGACTCCATTCCTTTTTGGGGTAATGGGGGCTGTTAATTGGAGTACTCTAAATTAAACCTGACCTCTCTAGGATATTCAGAAGCCAAGTTATAAGCCCACAAAGGTGTAACTGCACTACTTCTTTAAAGTGACACCAGGCCCGGTGACCTTTGGGACATGGTTTGACCCCCTATAGGAATGTGCGATCATCATGAAACGTTCAGATCACTTACAACTCAATAGATTCTACCTTCTTGTAACGTTTCAGCCTGATTGGACCTTGTTTTCACACAAATGGACCCAGAATGATGTGAAATTGTGCTTCGTGCAACATAATTCTGGGTGCCATTTACAAATCATAAGTGCTAATGACTCCATTCCTTTTTGTGGTTGTAGGGGCTGTTGATTGGAGTACACTAAAACAAGCCTGACCTCTCTAGGACATTCAGAAGCCAAGTTATAAGCCCACAAATGTGCAACTGGACTACTTCTTTAAATTGACACCAGATCCGGTGACCTTTGGGACGTGGTTTGACCCCCTAAGGAAAGTGCTATCATCATGAAACGTTCAGATCACTTACAACTCAATAGATTCTACCTTCCTGTAACGTTTCAGCCTGATTGGACCTTGTTTTCACACAAATGAACCCAGAATGATGTGAAATTGTGCTTCGTGCAACATAATTCTGGGTGCCATTTACAAACCATAAGTGCTAATGACTCCATTCCTTTTTGTGGTTGTAGGGGCTGCTGATTGGAGTACACTAAAAAAAACCTGATCTCTCTAGGACATTCAGAAGCCAAGTTATAAGCCCACAAAGGTGTAACTGGACTACTTCTTTAAAGTGACACCAGATCCGGTGACCTTTGGGACATGGTTTTACCCCCTATAGGAATGTGCGATCATCATGAAACGTTCAGATCACTTACAACTCTATAGATTCTACCTTCTTGAAACGTTTCAGCCTGATTGGACCTTGTTTTCACACAAATGGACCCAGAATGATGTGAAATTGTGCTTCGTGCAACATAATTCTGGGTGCCATTTACAAACCATAAGTGCTAATGACTCCATTCCTTTTTTTGGATGTAGGGGCTGTTAATTGGAGTACACTAAAACAAACCTGACCTCTCTAGGACATTCAGAAGCCAAGTTATAAGCCCACAAAGGTGTAACTGGACTACTTCTTTAAAGTGACAACAGGCCCGGTGACCTTTGGGACATGGTTTTACCCCCTATAAGAATGTGCGATCATCATGAAATGTTCAGATCACTTACAACTCAACTGATTCTACCGTCTTGTAACGTTTCAGCCTGATTGGACCTTGTTTTCACACAAATGGACCCAGAATGATGTGAAATTGTGCTTCGTGCAACATAATTCTGGGTGCCATTTCCAAACCATAAGTGCTAATGACTCCATTCCTTTTTGTGGTTGTAGGGGCTGTTGATTGGAGTACACTAAAACAAACCTGATCTCTCTAGGACATTCAGACGCCAAGTTATAAGCCCACAAATGTGTAACTGGACTACTTCTTTAAATTGACACCAGATCTGGTGACCTTTGGGACATGGTTTGACCCCCTTAGGAAAGTGCTATCATCATGAAACGTTCAGATCACTTACAACTCAATAGATTCTACCTTCCTGTAACGTTTCAGCCTGATTGGCCATTGTTTTCACACAAATGAACCCAGAATGATGTGAAATTGTGCTTCGTGCAACATAATTCTGGGTGCCATTTACAAACCATAAGTGCTAATGACTCCATTCCTTTTTGTGGTTGTAGGGGCTGTTGATTGGAGTACACTAAAACAAACCTGATCTCTCTAGGACATTCAGAAGCCAAGTTATAAGCCCACAAATGTGTAACTGGACTACTTCTTTAAAGTGACACCAGATCCGGTGACCTTTGGGACATGGTTTGACCCACTTAGGAATGTGCGATCATCATGAAACGTTCAGATCACTTACAACTCAATAGATTCTACCTTCTTGTAACGTTTCAGCCTTATTGGACCTTGTTTTCACACAAATGGACCCAGAATGATGTGAAATTGTGCTTCGTGCAACATGATTCTGGGTGCCATTTAAAAACCATAAGTGCTAATGACTCCATTCCTTTTTGAGGTAATAGGGGCTGTTAATTGGAGTACTCTAAAACAAACCTGACCTCTCTAGGATATTCAGAAGCCAAGTTATAAGCCCACAAAGATGTAACTGGACTACTTCTTTAAAGCGACACCAGGCCCGGTGACCTTTGGGACATGGTTTGACCCCCTATAGGAATGTGCGATCATCATGAAACGTTCAGATCACTTACAACTCAATAGATTCTACCTTCTCGTAACGTTTCAGCCTGATTGGACCTTGTTTTCACACAAATGGACCCAGAATGATGTGAAATTGTGCTTCGTGCAACATAATTCTGGGTGCCATTTAAAAACCATAAGTGCTAATGACTCCATTCCTTTTTGTGGTTGTAGGGGCTGTTGATTGGAGTACACTAAAAAAAACCTGATCTCTCTAGGACATTCAGAAGCCAAGTTATAAGCCCACAAATGTGTAACTGGACTACTTCTTTAAATTGACACCAGATCCTGTGACCTTTGGGACATGGTTTGACCCCCTTAGGAAAGTGCTATCATCATGAAACGTTCAGATCACTTACAACTCAATAGATTCTACCTTCCTGTAACGTTTCAGCCTGATTGGACCTTGTTTTCACACAAATGAACCCAGAATGATGTGAAATTGTGCTTTGTGCAACATAATTCTGGGTGCCATTTAAAAACTATAAGTGCTAATGACTCCATTCCTTTTGGGGGTAATGGGGGCTGTTGATTGGAGTACACTAAAACAAGCCTGACCTCTCTAGGACATTCAGAAGCCAAGTTATAAGCCCACAAATGTTGGTACTGGACTACTTCTTTAAATTGACACCAGATCCGGTGACCTTTGGGACATGGTTTGACCCCCTTAGGAAAGTGCTATCATAATGAAACGTTCAGATCACTTACAACTCAATAGATTCTACCTTCCTGTAACGTTTCAGCCTGATTGGACCTTGTTTTCACACAAATGAACCCAGAATGATGTGAAATTGTGCTTTGTGCAACATAAATCTGGGTGCCATTTACAAACCATAAGTGCTACTGACTCCATTCCTTTTTGTGGTTGTAGGGGCTGTTGATTGGAGTACACTAAAACAAACCTGACCTCTCTAGGACATTCAGAAGCCAAGTTATAAGCCCACAAAGGTGTAACTGGACTACTTCTTTAAAGTGACACCAGACCCGGTGACCTTTGGGACATGGTTTGACCCCCTATAGGAAAGTGCGATCATCATGAAACGTTCAGATCACTTACAACTCAATAGATTCTACCTTCCTGTAACGTTTCAGCCTGATTGGACCTTGTTTTCACACAAATGAACCCAGAATGATGTGAAATTGTGCTTCGTGCAACATAATTCTGGGTGCCATTTCCTAACCATAAGTGCTAATGACTCCCTTCCTTTTTGTGGTTGTAGGGGCTAACCTGATATCTCTAGGACATTCAGAAGCCAAGTTATAAGCCCACAAATGTGTAACTGGACTACTTCTTTAAATTGACACCAGATCCGGTGACCTTTGGGACATGGTTTGAACCCCTTAGGAAAGTGCTATCATCATGAAACGTTCATATCACTTACAACTCAATAGATTCTAACTTCCTGTAACGTTTCAGCCTGATTGGACCTTGTTTTCACACAAATGAACCCAGAATGATGTGAAATTGTGCTTCGTGCAACATAATTCTGGGTGCCATTTAAAAACCATAAGTGCTAATGACTCCATTCCTTTTTGGGGTAATGGGGGCTGTTAATTGGAGTATTCTAAAAGTTATAAGCCCACAAAGGTGTAACTGGACTACTTCTTTAAAGTGACACCAGGCCCGGTGACCTTTGGGACATGGTTGGACCCCCTATAGGAACGTGCGGTCATCATGAAACGTTCAGATCACTTACAACTCAAAAGATTCTACCTTCTTGTAACGTTTCAGCCTTATTGGACCTTGTTTTCACACAAATGGACTTAGAATGATGTGAAATTGTGCTTCGTGCAACATAATTCTGGGTGCCATTTACAAACCATAAGTGCTAATGACTCCATTCCTTTTTGTGGTTGTAGGGGCTGTTGATTGGAGTACACTAAAACAAACCTGATCTCTCTAGGACATTCAGAAGCCAAGTTATAAGCCCACAAATGTGTAACTGGACTACTTCTTTAAATTGACACCAGATCCGGTGACCTTTGGGACATGGTTTGACCCCCTTAGGAAAGTGCTATCATCATGAAACGTTCAGATCACTTACAACTCAATAGATTCTACCTTCCTGTAACGTTTCAGCCTGATTGGACCTTGTTTTCACACAAATGGACCCAGAATGATGTGAAATTGTGCTTCGTGCAACATAATTCTGGGTGCCATTTACAAACCATAAGTGCTAATGACTCCATTCCTTTTTGGGGTAATGGGGGCTGTTAATTGGAGTATTCTAAAAGTTATAAGCCCACAAAGGTGTAACTGGACTACTTCTTTAAAGTGACACCAGGCCCGGTGACCTTTGGGACATAGTTGGACCCCCTATAGGAACGTGTGGTCATCATGAAACGTTCAGATCACTTACAACTCAATAGATTCTACCTTCTTGTAACGTTTCAGCCTGATTGGACCTTGTTTTCACACAAATGGACTTAGAATGATGTGAAATTGTGCTTCGTGCAACATAATTCTGGTTGCCATTTACAAACCATAAGTGCTAATGACTCCATTCCTTTTTGGTGTTGTAGGGGCTGTTGATTGGAGTACACTAAAACAAACCTGATCTCTCTAGGACATTGAGAAGCCAAGTTACAAGCCCACAAATGTGTAACTGGACTATTTCTTTAAATTGACACCAGATCCGGTGTCATTTGTGACATGGTTTGACCCCCTTAGGAAAGTGCTATCATCATGAAACGTTCAGATCACTTACAACTCAATAGATTCTACCTTCCTGTAACGTTTCAGCCTGACTGGACCTTGTTTTCACACAAATGAACCCAGAATGATGTGAAATTGTGCTTCGTGCAACATAATTCTGGGTGCCATTTACAAACCATAAGTGCTAATGACTCCATTCCTTTTTGTGGTTGTAGGGGCTGTTGATTGGAGTACACTAAAACAAACCTGATCTCTCTAGGACATTCAGAAGCCAAGTTATAAGCCCACAAATGTGTAACTGGACTACTTCTTTAAATTGACACCAGATCCGGTGACCTTTGGGACATGGTTTGACCCCCTTAGGAAAGTGCTATCATAATGAAACGTTCAGATCACTTACAACTCAATAGATTCTACCTTCCTGTAACGTTTCAGCCTGATTGGACCTTGTTTTCACACAAATGAACCCAGAATGATGTGAAATTGTGCTTTGTGCAACATAAATCTGGGTGCCATTTACAAACCATAAGTGCTACTGACTCCATTCCTTTTTGTGGTTGTAGGGGCTGTTGATTGGAGTACACTAAAACAAACCTGACCTCTCTAGGACATTCAGAAGCCAAGTTATAAGCCCACAAAGGTGTAACTGGACTACTTCTTTAAAGTGACACCAGACCCGGTGACCTTTGGGACATGGTTTGACCCCCTATAGGAAAGTGCGATCATCATGAAACGTTCAGATCACTTACAACTCAATAGATTCTACCTTCCTGTAACGTTTCAGCCTGATTGGACCTTGTTTTCACACAAATGAACCCAGAATGATGTGAAATTGTGCTTCGTGCAACATAATTCTGGGTGCCATTTCCTAACCATAAGTGCTAATGACTCCCTTCCTTTTTGTGGTTGTAGGGGCTAACCTGATATCTCTAGGACATTCAGAAGCCAAGTTATAAGCCCACAAATGTGTAACTGGACTACTTCTTTAAATTGACACCAGATCCGGTGACCTTTGGGACATGGTTTGAACCCCTTAGGAAAGTGCTATCATCATGAAACGTTCATATCACTTACAACTCAATAGATTCTAACTTCCTGTAACGTTTCAGCCTGATTGGACCTTGTTTTCACACAAATGAACCCAGAATGATGTGAAATTGTGCTTCGTGCAACATAATTCTGGGTGCCATTTAAAAACCATAAGTGCTAATGACTCCATTCCTTTTTGGGGTAATGGGGGCTGTTAATTGGAGTATTCTAAAAGTTATAAGCCCACAAAGGTGTAACTGGACTACTTCTTTAAAGTGACACCAGGCCCGGTGACCTTTGGGACATGGTTGGACCCCCTATAGGAACGTGCGGTCATCATGAAACGTTCAGATCACTTACAACTCAAAAGATTCTACCTTCTTGTAACGTTTCAGCCTTATTGGACCTTGTTTTAACACAAATGGACTTAGAATGATGTGAAATTGTGCTTCGTGCAACATAATTCTGGGTGCCATTTACAAACCATAAGTGCTAATGACTCCATTCCTTTTTGTGGTTGTAGGGGCTGTTGATTGGAGTACACTAAAACAAACCTGATCTCTCTAGGACATTCAGAAGCCAAGTTATAAGCCCACAAATGTGTAACTGGACTACTTCTTTAAATTGACACCAGATCCGGTGACCTTTGGGACATGGTTTGACCCCCTTAGGAAAGTGCTATCATCATGAAACGTTCAGATCACTTACAACTCAATAGATTCTACCTTCCTGTAACGTTTCAGCCTGATTGGACCTTGTTTTCACACAAATGGACCCAGAATGATGTGAAATTGTGCTTCGTGCAACATAATTCTGGGTGCCATTTACAAACCATAAGTGCTAATGACTCCATTCCTTTTTGGGGTAATGGGGGCTGTTAATTGGAGTATTCTAAAAGTTATAAGCCCACAAAGGTGTAACTGGACTACTTCTTTAAAGTGACACCAGGCCCGGTGACCTTTGGGACATAGTTGGACCCCCTATAGGAACGTGTGGTCATCATGAAACGTTCAGATCACTTACAACTCAATAGATTCTACCTTCTTGTAACGTTTCAGCCTGATTGGACCTTGTTTTCACACAAATGGACTTAGAATGATGTGAAATTGTGCTTCGTGCAACATAATTCTGGTTGCCATTTACAAACCATAAGTGCTAATGACTCCATTCCTTTTTGGTGTTGTAGGGGCTGTTGATTGGAGTACACTAAAACAAACCTGATCTCTCTAGGACATTGAGAAGCCAAGTTACAAGCCCACAAATGTGTAACTGGACTATTTCTTTAAATTGACACCAGATCCGGTGTCATTTGTGACATGGTTTGACCCCCTTAGGAAAGTGCTATCATCATGAAACGTTCAGATCACTTACAACTCAATAGATTCTACCTTCCTGTAACGTTTCAGCCTGACTGGACCTTGTTTTCACACAAATGAACCCAGAATGATGTGAAATTGTGCTTCGTGCAACATAATTCTGGGTGCCATTTACAAACCATAAGTGCTAATGACTCCATTCCTTTTTGTGGTTGTAGGGGCTGTTGATTGGAGTACACTAAAACAAACCTGATCTCTCTAGGACATTCAGAAGCCAAGTTATAAGCCCACAAATGTGTAACTGGACTACTTCTTTAAATTGACACCAGATCCGGTGACCTTTGGGACATGGTTTGACCCCCTTAGGAAAGTGCTATCATCATGAAACGTTCAGATCACTTACAACTCAATAGATTCTACCTTCCTGTAACGTTTCAGCCTGATTGGACCTTGTTTTCACACAAATGGACCCAGAATGATGTGAAATTGTGCTTCGTGCAACATAATTCTGGGTGCCATTTACAAACCATAAGTGCTAATGACTCCATTCCTTTTTGAGGTAATAGGGGCTGTTAATTGGAGTACTCTAAAACAAACCTGACCTCTCTAGGATATTCAGAAGCCAAGTTATAAGCCCACAAAGATGTAACTGGACTACTTCTTTAAAGCGACACCAGGCCCGGTGACCTTTGGGACATGGTTTGACCCCCTATAGGAATGTGCGATCATCATGAAACGTTCAGATCACTTACAACTCAATAGATTCTACCTTCTCTTAACGTTTCAGCCTGATTGGACCTTGTTTTCACACAAATGGACCCAGAATGATGTGAAATTGTGCTTCGTGCAACATAATTTTTGCTTTTTGCTTCTGTTATTTTTTGCTTCTGGAAAATATCTTTACCACATACACCAGCTAAGATGATCAGACTTCGTGACTTGCATACTTTTAATACTGATCAGTATTTACAGGAGCTGCATTCTCTTAATTGGAATAGATTGTTTCTTATACCTGATGTTAATGATGCTTGGGCATTTTTCCACTCTCAGTTCATGCAGGTTCTTGATAAACATGCTCCTTGGGTCAGTGTAAAAATTAAGGGCAGCCATTTGCCTTGGATTTCTCATGATTTAATTGCTTTATTTAAGAAGCGCGACAAAGCGTGGAAAGTAGCAAAACTTAGCAATCTGCATGAGCATTGGACAGTTTATAGAAAACTAAGGAACTTCTGTACTACCCAGACTAGGAATGCTAAAGCTAATTTTTATAAGAATGCTTTGCATAAGGATATCAATAACCCTAAGCGCTTCTGGGATAAAATTAAAGACCTGAGGGGGAAAACTAATGTTAAAATCTCACATCTGAATGTTAATGGGAGTCTTATTAATGACCCGGCTGAAATTGCTGAAGCATTCAGTAAGCACTTTGCTTCCTCTCCTCTCCCTGCCTCTGCAGAACATCATGGGTCTTACACCCTGCCTCACTGTTGCTCCAGTGGATTTTCTTTTTCTGAAATTCGTTCTGAGGAAGTGCGTAAAGTTATACTGTCTCTCTCTAGTGGGAATGCTGCAGGTCCAGATGGCATTGAGAGTCGCTTTGTTAGGATAGCTGCTGATGTTCTAGCCTTACCATTATCTATTCTTTTTAATCATTCAATTAACTCATGTTCTGTTCCAAAAGCTTGGAAATGTACTAAAATAATACCACTGCATAAAGGAAATGATACATCTGAACCTAATAACTATAGACCCATTGCTATAATTAATACAGTTGTTAAAGTATTTGAAAAACTGGTTTTTATCCAACTATCTAAATACTTAGAGGATAACAACCTACTATCACAGTACCAATCGGGGTTCAGAAAAAACTTCTCGACAACTACTGCACTGCTCAAATTTTCTAATGACATCTATTCTGGTTTTGACAATAATTTATTTGGTGGTGCGATTTTTCTTGATTTAACAAAAGCCTTTGACCTCGTCAATCACTATCTACTTTTAGATAAATTATATGCTTTTGGTCTGTCAAGGCCGTCTCTACTGTGGTTTAGTTCTTTTCTTCATCATCGTTCTCAATTTGTTTCCTTTAATGGTTCTGAATCAAACATGCGTGGTGTCATCAGAGGTGTTCCCCAAGGCTCCTCACTTGGGCCATTATTATTTTCAATTTTTATTAATGATTTACCACAGTGCTGCAGATCCTGTTCTGTTCAGTTATATGCAGATGACACAGTCTTATACTGTTCTAAGTCGAGTAAATCCGAATTACAAGAAGCTATTCAGCCTAATTTTGACGAGGTGCAGCTCTGGCTAACGCAGAACAAACTTCTTTTAAATAAATCTAAGACTTACTCCATGCTGTTTCACAGAAGTAGAACTCTATCTGACAGTGACAGGACTCTTAATCTTTATTTTTTGGATTCCTCCCCGGTTCAACCGTCTGTTAAAATGAAATATTTAGGAGTTTGGCTAGAGCCAGAGCTGTCTTTTAAATTTCACATTCACACAACATGTCTTAAGGTCACACGGTGTTTACGTATCCTTTATAACTCAATAAATTGCTTTGAACCTATTGTACGAAAGTGCATCGTCACTCAGCTTCTGTTACCGATCATTGATTATTCTGATATTTTATACCAAAACTCAACAGTTTCTAGCCTGCGGTCTCTTGATGTCGTCTATAACAGTTTGTGTCGTTTTATTTTGCGGTGTTCATTTAACACTCATCATTGTTATATGTATGATCTTCTTGGTTGGCTTCCTTTAAAAGCTAGACGACAATTTCATTGGTTGATATTTATGTTTAAGTGCATTTATTTTGATTTTCCACTTTATCTAAAAACACTTTTGGTTCCCATTGATTCCTTGTATTCCACCCGCTTAACTACTCTTCCATCATTTGTTGTTCCTCGTTTTAAAAAGGAGGTGGGTAGACTCGCCTTTTGTGTTAAAGCTCCTCAGGACTGGAATAAATTACCCGCTGAATTAAGATCCATCTCAACAATTCGTAAATTTTCCCGCACTGTTTATGCTTATGTAAAGCCAAGCTGTAGTTGCTTTGTTTAATCTTTACTATGATGATTTTGTGCATTCAATGGCTAACATGCTGTATTTCGTTGCCAAACTTTGTATTCAATTGGGATACTACTTCACTTTAGGTTTATTTACAATGTAATTTCTTGCCCTTATTTCTCTTTGAGTGCCTCACAGCAGTTTTATTTAATTTAATTTGGTATATAGGTATGTATGTACGTATGTACACTTGTTGGTATCTATGTATCCTTGCTTATGTGTTTATATTTACGTGTGTATATATATATACATTTATACATATCGTTGATTTTACTATTATTTACTTTCCCCTTTTTTTTTTTTTTTTTTTTTTAATTTCTGTTACAACTTTCTAACTCTGCCACCTTATTTGTTATTGGTTGTGTTGTAGGAGGACCTGCTCGAAAACGAGATGTTACATCTCAAGCAGTTTATCCTCCTGAAAAACATAAGTTAAATAAATAAATAAATAAATAATTCTGGGTGCAATTTAAAAACCATAAGTGCTAATGACTCCATTCCTTTTTGTGGTTGTAGGGGCTGTTGATTGGAGTACACTAAAAAAACCTGATCTCTCTAGGACATTCAGAAGCCAAGTTATAAGCCCACAAATGTGTAACTGGACTACTTCTTTAAATTGACACCAGATCCTGTGACCTTTGGGACATGGTTTGACCCCCTTAGGAAAGTGCTATCATCATGAAACATTCAGATCACTTACAACTCAATAGATTCTACCTTCCTGTAACGTTTCAGCCTGATTGGACCTTGTTTTCACACAAATGAACCCAGAATGATGTGAAATTGTGCTTCGTGCAACATAATTCTGGGTGCCTTTTAAAAACTATAAGTGCTAATGACTCCATTCCTTTTGGGGGTAATGGGGGCTGTTGATTGGAGTACACTAAAACAAACCTGACCTCTCTAGGACATTCAGAAGCCAAGTTATAAGCCCACAAAGGTGTAACTGGACTACTTCTTTAAAGTGACACCAGACCCGGTGACCTTTGGGACATGGTTTGACCCCCTATAGGAAAGTGCGATCATCATGAAACGTTCAGATCACTTACAACTCAATAGATTCTACCTTCCTGTAACGTTTCAGCCTGATTGGACCTTGTTTTCACACAAATGAACCCAGAATGATGTGAAATTGTGCTTCGTGCAACATAATTCTGGGTGCCATTTCCAAACCATAAGTGCTAATGACTCCCTTCCTTTTTGTGGTTGTAGGGGCTAACCTGATCTCTCTAGGACATTCAGAAGCCAAGTTATAAGCCCACAAATGTGTAACTGGACTACTTCTTTAAATTGACACCAGATCCGGTGACCTTTGGGACATGGTTTGACCCCCTTAGGAAAGTGCTATCATCATGAAACGTTCATATCACTTACAACTCAATAGATTCTAACTTCCTGTAACGTTTCAGCCTGATTGGACCTTGTTTTCACACAAAGAACCCAGAATGATGTGAAATTGTGCTTCGTGCAACATAATTCTGGGTGCCATTTAAAAACCATAAGTGCTAATGACTCCATTCCTTTTTGGGGTAATGGGGGCTGTTAATTGGAGTATTCTAAAAGTTATAAGCCCACAAAGGTGTAACTGGACTACTTCTTTAAAGTGACACCAGGCCCGGTGACCTTTGGGACATGGTTGGACCCCGTATAGGAACGTGCGGTCATCATGAAACGTTCAGATCACTTACAACTCAATAGATTCTACCTTCTTGTAACGTTTCAGCCTGATTGGACCTTGTTTTCACACAAATGGACCTAGAATGATGTGAAATTGTGCTTCGTGCAACATAATTCTGGTTGCCATTTACAAACCATAAGTGCTAATGACTCCATTCCTTTTTGTGGTTGTAGGGGCTGTTGATTGGAGTACACTAAAACAAACCTGATCTCTCTAGGACATTGAGAAGCCAAGTTACAAGCCCACAAATGTGTAACTGGACTATTTCTTTAAATTGACACCAGATCCGGTGTCATTTGTGACATGGTTTGACCCCCTTAGGAAATTGCTATCATCATGAAACGTTCAGATCACTTACAACTCAATAGATTCTACCTTCCTGTAACTTTCAGCCTGATTGGACCTTGTTTTCACACAAATGAACCCAGAATGATGTGAAATTGTGCTTCGTGCAACATAATTCTGGGTGCCATTTACAAACCATAAGTGCTAATGACTCCATTCCTTTTTGTGGTTGTATGGGCTGTTGATTGGAGTACACTAAAACAAACCTGATCTCTCTAGGACATTCAGAAGCCAAGTTATAAGCCCACAAAGGTGTAACTGGAGTACTTCTTTAAAGTGACACCAGGCCCGGTGACCTTTGGGACATGGTTTGACCCCCTTAGGAAAGTGCTATCATCATGAAACGTTCAGATCACTTACAACTCAATAGATTCTACCTTCCTGTAACGTTTCAGCCTGATTGGACCTTGTTTTCAAACAAATGAACCCAGAATGATGTGAAATTGTGCTTCGTGCAACATAATTCTGGGTGCCATTTACAAACCATAAGTGCTAATGACTCCATTACTTTTTGAGGTAATAGGGGCTGTTAATTTGAGTACTCTAAAACAAACCTGACCTCTCTAGGATATTCAGAAGCCAAGTTATAAGCCCACAAAGATGTAACTGGACTACTTCTTTAAAGCGACACCAGGCCCGGTGACCTTTGGGACATGGTTTGACCCCCTATAGGAATGTGCGATCATCATGAAACGTTCAGATCACTTACAACTCAATAGATTCTACCTTCTCGTAACGTTTCAGCCTGATTGGACCTTGTTTTCACACAAATGGACCCAGAATGATGTGAAATTGTGCTTCGTGCAACATAATTCTGGGTGCCATTTAAAAACCATAAGTGCTAATGACTCCTTTCCTTTTTGTGGTTGTAGGGGCTGTTGATTGGAGTACACTAAAAAAAACCTGATCTCTCTAGGACATTCAGAAGCCAAGTTATAAGCCCACAAATGTGTAACTGGACTACTTCTTTAAATTGACACCAGATCCTGTGACCTTTGGGACATGGTTTGACCCCCTTAGGAAAGTGCTATCATCATGAAACATTCAGATCACTTACAACTCAATAGATTCTACCTTCCTGTAACGTTTCAGCCTGATTGGACCTTGTTTTCACACAAATAAACCCAGAATGATGTGAAATTGTGCTTCGTGCAACATAATTCTGGGTGCCTTTTAAAAACTATAAGTGCTAATGACTCCATTCCTTTTGGGGGTAATGGGGGCTGTTGATTGGAGTACACTAAAACAAACCTGACCTCTCTAGGACATTCAGAAGCCAAGTTATAAGCCCACAAAGGTGTAACTGGACTACTTCTTTAAAGTGACACCAGACCCGGTGACCTTTGGGACATGGTTTGACCCCCTATAGGAAAGTGCGATCATCATGAAACGTTCAGATCACTTACAACTCAATAGATTCTACCTTCCTGTAACGTTTCAGCCTGATTGGACCTTGTTTTCACACAAATGAACCCAGAATGATGTGAAATTGTGCTTCGTGCAACATAATTCTGGGTGCCATTTCCAAACCATAAGTGCTAATGACTCCCTTCCTTTTTGTGGTTGTAGGGGCTAACCTGATCTCTCTAGGACATTCAGAAGCCAAGTTATAAGCCCACAAATGTGTAACTGGACTACTTCTTTAAATTGACACCAGATCCGGTGACCTTTGGGACATGGTTTGACCCCCTTAGGAAAGTGCTATCATCATGAAACGTTCAGATCACTTACAACTCAATAGATTCTAACTTCCTGTAACGTTTCAGCCTGATTGGACCTTGTTTTCACACAAATGAACCCAGAATGATGTGAAATTGTGCTTCGTGCAACATAATTCTGGGTGCCATTTAAAAACCATAAGTGCTAATGACTCCATTCCTTTTTGGGGTAATGGGGGCTGTTAATTGGAGTATTCTAAAAGTTATAAGCCCACAAAGGTGTAACTGGACTACTTCTTTAAAGTGACACCAGGCCCGGTGACCTTTGGGACATGGTTGGACCCCCTATAGGAACGTGCGGTCATCATGAAACGTTCAGATCACTTACAACTCAATAGATTCTACCTTCTTGTAATGTTTCAGCCTGATTGGACCTTGTTTTCACACAAATGGACCTAGAATGATGTGAAATTGTGCTTCGTGCAACATAATTCTGGTTGCCATTTACAAACCATAAGTGCTAATGACTCCATTCCTTTTTGTGGTTGCAGGGGCTGTTGATTGGAGTACACTAAAACAAACCTGATCTCTCTAGGACATTGCGAAGCCAAGTTACAAGCCCACAAATGTGTAACTGGACTATTTCTTTAAATTGACACCAGATCCGGTGTCATTTGTGACAAGGTTTGACCCCCTTAGGAAAGTGCTATCATCATGAAACGTTCAGATCACTTACAACCCAATAGATTCTACCTTCCTGTAACTTTCAGCCTGATTGGACCTTGTTTTCACACAAATGAACCCAGAATGATGTGAAATTGTGCTTCGTGCAACATAATTCTGGGTGCCATTTACAAACCATAAGTGCTAATGACTCCATTCCTTTTTGTGGTTGTAGGGGCTGTTGATTGGAGTACACTAAAACAAACCTGATCTCTCTAGGACATTCAGAAGCCAAGTTATAAGCCCACAAATGTGTAACTGGACTACTTTTTTAAATTGACACCAGATCCGGTGACCTTTGGGACATGGTTTGACCCCCTTAGGAAAGTGCTATCATCATGAAACGTTCAGATCACTTACAACTCAATAGATTATACCTTCCTGTAACGTTTCAGCCTGATTGGACCTTGTTTTCACACAAATGGACCCAGAATGATGTGAAATTGTGCTTCGTGCAACATAATTCTGGGTGCCATTTACAAACCATAAGTGCTAATGACTCCATTCCTTTTTGTGGTTGTAGGGGCTGTTGATTGGAGTACACTAAAACAAATCTGACCTCTCTAGGACATTCAGAAGCCAAGTTATAAGCCCACAAAGGTGTAACTGGAGTACTTCTTTAAAGTGACACCAGGCCCGGTGACCTTTGGGACATGGTTTGACCCCCTTAGGAAAGTGCTATCATCATGAAACGTTCAGATCACTTACAACTCAATAGATTCTACCTTCCTGTAACGTTTCAGCCTGATTGGACCTTGTTTTCAAACAAATGAACCCAGAATGATGTGAAATTGTGCTTCGTGCAACATAATTCTGGATGCAATTTAAAAACCATAAGTGCTAATGACTCCATTCCTTTTTGGGGTAATGTGGCCTGTTAATTGGAGTACTCTAAATTAAACCTGACCTCTCTAGCATATTCAGAAGCCAAGTTATAAGCCCACAAAGGTGTAACTGCACTACTTCTTTAAAGTGACACCAGGCCCGGTGACCTTTGGGACATGGTTTGACCCCCTATAGGAATGTGCAATCATCATGAAACGTTCATATCACTTACAACTCAATAGATTCTACCTTCTTGTAACGTTTCAGCCTGATTGGACCTTGTTTTCACACAAATGGACCTAGAATGATGTGAAATTGTGCTTCGTGCAACATAATTCTGGTTGCCATTTACAAACCATAAGTGCTAATGACTCCATTCCTTTTTGTGGTTGTAGGGGCTGTTGATTGGAGTACACTAAAACAAACCTGATCTCTCTAGGACATTGAGAAGCCAAGTTACAAGCCCACAAATGTGTAACTGGACTATTTCTTTAAATTGACACCAGATCCGGTGTCATTTGTGACATGGTTTGACCCCCTTAGGAAATTGCTATCATCATGAAACGTTCAGATCACTTACAACTCAATAGATTCTACCTTCCTGTAACTTTCAGCCTGATTGGACCTTGTTTTCACACAAATGAACCCAGAATGATGTGAAATTGTGCTTCGTGCAACATAATTCTGGGTGCCATTTACAAACCATAAGTGCTAATGACTCCATTCCTTTTTGTGGTTGTATGGGCTGTTGATTGGAGTACACTAAAACAAACCTGATCTCTCTAGGACATTCAGAAGCCAAGTTATAAGCCCACAAAGGTGTAACTGGAGTACCTCTTTAAAGTGACACCAGGCCCGGTGACCTTTGGGACATGGTTTGACCCCCTTAGGAAAGTGCTATCATCATGAAACGTTCAGATCACTTACAACTCAATAGATTCTACCTTCCTGTAACGTTTCAGCCTGATTGGACCTTGTTTTCAAACAAATGAACCCAGAATGATGTGAAATTGTGCTTCGTGCAACATAATTCTGGGTGCCATTTACAAACCATAAGTGCTAATGACTCCATTACTTTTTGAGGTAATAGGGGCTGTTAATTTGAGTACTCTAAAACAAACCTGACCTCTCTAGGATATTCAGAAGCCAAGTTATAAGCCCACAAAGATGTAACTGGACTACTTCTTTAAAGCGACACCAGGCCCGGTGACCTTTGGGACATGGTTTGACCCCCTATAGGAATGTGCGATCATCATGAAACGTTCAGATCACTTACAACTCAATAGATTCTACCTTCTCGTAACGTTTCAGCCTGATTGGACCTTGTTTTCACACAAATGGACCCAGAATGATGTGAAATTGTGCTTCGTGCAACATAATTCTGGGTGCCATTTAAAAACCATAAGTGCTAATGACTCCTTTCCTTTTTGTGGTTGTAGGGGCTGTTGATTGGAGTACACTAAAAAAAACCTGATCTCTCTAGGACATTCAGAAGCCAAGTTATAAGCCCACAAATGTGTAACTGGACTACTTCTTTAAATTGACACCAGATCCTGTGACCTTTGGGACATGGTTTGACCCCCTTAGGAAAGTGCTATCATCATGAAACATTCAGATCACTTACAACTCAATAGATTCTACCTTCCTGTAACGTTTCAGCCTGATTGGACCTTGTTTTCACACAAATAAACCCAGAATGATGTGAAATTGTGCTTCGTGCAACATAATTCTGGGTGCCTTTTAAAAACTATAAGTGCTAATGACTCCATTCCTTTTGGGGGTAATGGGGGCTGTTGATTGGAGTACACTAAAACAAACCTGACCTCTCTAGGACATTCAGAAGCCAAGTTATAAGCCCACAAAGGTGTAACTGGACTACTTCTTTAAAGTGACACCAGACCCGGTGACCTTTGGGACATGGTTTGACCCCCTATAGGAAAGTGCGATCATCATGAAACGTTCAGATCACTTACAACTCAATAGATTCTACCTTCCTGTAACGTTTCAGCCTGATTGGACCTTGTTTTCACACAAATGAACCCAGAATGATGTGAAATTGTGCTTCGTGCAACATAATTCTGGGTGCCATTTCCAAACCATAAGTGCTAATGACTCCCTTCCTTTTTGTGGTTGTAGGGGCTAACCTGATCTCTCTAGGACATTCAGAAGCCAAGTTATAAGCCCACAAATGTGTAACTGGACTACTTCTTTAAATTGACACCAGATCCGGTGACCTTTGGGACATGGTTTGACCCCCTTAGGAAAGTGCTATCATCATGAAACGTTCAGATCACTTACAACTCAATAGATTCTAACTTCCTGTAACGTTTCAGCCTGATTGGACCTTGTTTTCACACAAATGAACCCAGAATGATGTGAAATTGTGCTTCGTGCAACATAATTCTGGGTGCCATTTAAAAACCATAAGTGCTAATGACTCCATTCCTTTTTGGGGTAATGGGGGCTGTTAATTGGAGTATTCTAAAAGTTATAAGCCCACAAAGGTGTAACTGGACTACTTCTTTAAAGTGACACCAGGCCCGGTGACCTTTGGGACATGGTTGGACCCCCTATAGGAACGTGCGGTCATCATGAAACGTTCAGATCACTTACAACTCAATAGATTCTACCTTCTTGTAATGTTTCAGCCTGATTGGACCTTGTTTTCACACAAATGGACCTAGAATGATGTGAAATTGTGCTTCGTGCAACATAATTCTGGTTGCCATTTACAAACCATAAGTGCTAATGACTCCATTCCTTTTTGTGGTTGCAGGGGCTGTTGATTGGAGTACACTAAAACAAACCTGATCTCTCTAGGACATTGCGAAGCCAAGTTACAAGCCCACAAATGTGTAACTGGACTATTTCTTTAAATTGACACCAGATCCGGTGTCATTTGTGACAAGGTTTGACCCCCTTAGGAAAGTGCTATCATCATGAAACGTTCAGATCACTTACAACCCAATAGATTCTACCTTCCTGTAACTTTCAGCCTGATTGGACCTTGTTTTCACACAAATGAACCCAGAATGATGTGAAATTGTGCTTCGTGCAACATAATTCTGGGTGCCATTTACAAACCATAAGTGCTAATGACTCCATTCCTTTTTGTGGTTGTAGGGGCTGTTGATTGGAGTACACTAAAACAAACCTGATCTCTCTAGGACATTCAGAAGCCAAGTTATAAGCCCACAAATGTGTAACTGGACTACTTTTTTAAATTGACACCAGATCCGGTGACCTTTGGGACATGGTTTGACCCCCTTAGGAAAGTGCTATCATCATGAAACGTTCAGATCACTTACAACTCAATAGATTATACCTTCCTGTAACGTTTCAGCCTGATTGGACCTTGTTTTCACACAAATGGACCCAGAATGATGTGAAATTGTGCTTCGTGCAACATAATTCTGGGTGCCATTTACAAACCATAAGTGCTAATGACTCCATTCCTTTTTGTGGTTGTAGGGGCTGTTGATTGGAGTACACTAAAACAAATCTGACCTCTCTAGGACATTCAGAAGCCAAGTTATAAGCCCACAAAGGTGTAACTGGAGTACTTCTTTAAAGTGACACCAGGCCCGGTGACCTTTGGGACATGGTTTGACCCCCTTAGGAAAGTGCTATCATCATGAAACGTTCAGATCACTTACAACTCAATAGATTCTACCTTCC
This sequence comes from Nothobranchius furzeri, assembly GCF_043380555.1. Classification (NCBI taxonomy): domain Eukaryota; kingdom Metazoa; phylum Chordata; class Actinopteri; order Cyprinodontiformes; family Nothobranchiidae; genus Nothobranchius; species Nothobranchius furzeri. Next base: position 32,607,594 of record NC_091746.1, read on the forward strand.
TGTAACGTTTCAGCCTGATTGGACCTTGTTTTCAAACAAATGAACCCAGAATGATGTGAAATTGTGCTTCGTGCAACATAATTCTGGATGCAATTTAAAAACCATAAGTGCTAATGACTCCATTCCTTTTTGGGGTAATGTGGCCTGTTAATTGGAGTACTCTAAATTAAACCTGACCTCTCTAGCATATTCAGAAGCCAAGTTATAAGCCCACAAAGGTGTAACTGCACTACTTCTTTAAAGTGACACCAGGCCCGGTGACCTTTGGGACATGGTTTGACCCCCTATAGGAATGTGCAATCATCATGAAACGTTCATATCACTTACAACTCAATAGATTCTACCTTCTTGTAACGTTTCAGCCTGATTGGACCTTGTTTTCACACAAATGGACCCAGAATGATGTGAAATTGTGCTTTGTGCAACATAATTCTGGGTGCCATTTACAAACCATAAGTGCTAATGACTCCATTCCTTTTTGTGGTTGTAGGGGCTGTTGATTGGAGTACACTAAAACAAGCCTGACCTCTCTAGGACATTCAGAAGCCAAGTTATAAGCCCACTAATGTGTAACTGGACTACTTCTTTAAATTGACACCAGATCCGGTGACCTTTTGGACATGGTTTGACCCCCTTAGGAAAGTGCTATCATCATGAAACGTTCAGATCACTTACAACTCAATAGACTCTACCGTCCTGTAACGTTTCAGCCTGATTGGACCTTGTTTTCACACAAATGGACCCAGAATGATGTGAAATTGTGCTTCGTGCAACATAATTCTGGGTGCCATTTAAAAACCATAAGTGCTAATGACTCCATTCCTTTTTGTGGTTGTAGGGGCTGTTGATTGGAGTACACTAAAACAAACCTGATCTCTCTAGGACATTCAGAAGCCAAGTTATAAGCCCACAAATGTGTAACTGGAATACTTCTTTAAATTGACACCAGATCCGGTGACCTTTGGGCCATGGTTTGACCACCTTAGGAAAGTGCTATCATCATGAAACGTTCAGATCACTTACAACTCAATAGATTCTACCTTCCTGTAACGTTTCAACCTGATTGGACCTTGTTTTCACACAAATGAACCAAGAATGATGTGAAATTGTGCTTCGTGCAACATAATTCTGGGTGCCATTTACAAACCATAAGTGCTAATGACTCCATTCCTTTTTGTGGTTGTAGGGGCTGTTGATTGGAGTACACTAAAACAAACCTGACCTCTCTAGGACATTCAGAAGCCAAGTTATAAGCCCACAAAGGTGTAACTGGACTACTTCTTTAAAGTGACACCAGGCCCGGTGACCTTTGGGACATGGTTTTACCCCCTATAGGAATGTGCGATCATCATGAAACGTTCAGATCACTTACAACTCAATAGATTCTACCTTCTTGTAACTTTTCAGCCTGATTGGGCCTTGATTTCACACAAATGAACCCAGAATGATGTGAAATTGTGCTTTGTGCAACATAATTCTGGGTGCCATTTACAAACCATAAGTGCTAATGACTCCATTCCTTTTTGTGGTTGTAGGGGCTGTTGATTGGAGTACACTAAAACAAACCTGATCTCTCTAGGACATTCAGAAGCCAAGTTATAAGCCCACAAATGTGTAACTGGACTACTTCTTTAAAGTGACACCAGATCCGGTGACATTTGGGACATGGTTTGACCCACTTAGGAATGTGCGATCAACATGAAACGTTCAGATCACTTACAACTCAATAGATTCTACCTTCCTGTAACGTTTCAGCCTGATTGGCCATTGTTTTCACACAAATGAACCCAGAATGATGTGAAATTGTGCTTCGTGCAACATAATTCTGGGTGCCATTTAAAAACCATAAGTGCTAATGACTCCATTCCTTTTTAAGGTAATAGGGGCTGTTAATTGGAGTACACTAAAACAAACCTGACCTCTCTAGGATATTCAGAAGCCAAGTTATAAGCCCACAAATGTGTAACTGGACTACTTCTTTAAATTGACACCAGATCCGGTGACCTTTGGGCCATGGTTTGACCCCCTTAAGAAAGTGCTATCATTATGAAACGTTCAGATCACTTACAACTCAATAGATTCTACCTTCCTGTAACGTTTCAGCCTGATTGGACCTTGTTTTCACACAAATGAACCCAGAATGATGTGAAATTGTGCTTCGTGCAACATAATTCTGGGTGCCATTTAAAAACCATAAGTGCTAATGACTCCATTCCTATTTGGGGTAATGGGGGCTGTTAATTGAAGTACTCCAAAACAGACCTGACCTCTCTAGGATATTCAGAAGCCAAGTTATAATCCCACAAATGTGTAACTGGACTACTTCTTTAAAGTGACACCAGGCCCGGTGACCTTTGGGACATGGTTTGACCCCCTATAGGAATGTGCGATCATCATGAAACGTTCAGATCACTTACAACTCAATAGATTCTACCTTCTTGTAACGTTTCAGCCTGATTGGACCTTGTTTTCACACAAATGGACCCAGAATGATGTGAAATTGTATTCGTGCAACATAATTCTGGGTGCCATTTAAAACCCATAAGTGCTAATGACTCCATTCCTTTTTGTGGTTGTAGGGGCTGTTGATTGGAGTACACTAAAACAAACCTGTTCTCTCTAGGACATTCAGAAGCCAAGTTATAAGCCCACAAATGTGTAACTGGACCACTTCTTTAAATTGACACCAGATCCGGTGACCTTTGGGACATGGTTTGACCCCCTTAGGAAAGTGCTATCATCATGAAACGTTCAGATCACTTAAAACTCAATAGATTCTACCTTCCTGTAACATTTCAGCCTGATTGGACCTTGTTTTCACACAAATGAACCCAGAATGATGTGAAATTGTGCTTCGTGCAACATAATTCTGGGTGCCATTTAAAAACCATAAGTGCTAATGACTCCATTCCTATTTGGGGTAATGGGGGCTGTTAATTGAAGTACTCTAAAACAGACCTGACCTCTCTAGGATATTCAGAAGCCAAGTTATAATCCCACAAATGTGTAACTGGACTACTTCTTTAAAGTGACACCAGGCCCGGTGACCTTTGGGACATGGTTTGACCCCCTATAGGAATGTGCGATCATCATGAAACGTTCAGATCACTTACAACTCAATAGATTCTACCTTCTTGTAACGTTTCAGCCTGATTGGACCTTGTTTTCACACAAATGGACCCAGAATGATGTGAAATTGTGCTTCGTGCAACATAATTCTGGGTGCCATTTACAAACCATAAGTGCTAATGACTCCATTCCTTTTTGTGGTTGTAGGGGATGTTTATTGGAGTACACTAAAACAAACCTGACCTCTCTAGGACATTCAGAAGCCAAGTTATAAGCCCACAAAGGTGTAACTGGAATACTTCTTTAAAGTGACACCAGGCCCGGTGACCTTTGGGACGTGGTTTGACCCCCTTAGGAAAGTGCTATCATCATGAAACGTTCAGATCACTTACAACTCAATAGATTCTACCTTCCTGTAACGTTTCAGCCTGATTGGACCTTGTTTTCAAACAAATGAACCCAGAATTATGTGAAATTGTGCTTCGTGCATCATAATTCTGGGTGCCATTTAAAAACCATAAGTGCTAATGACTCCATTCCTTTTTGGGGTAATGGGGGCTGATAATTGGAGTACTCTAAATTAAAGCTGACCTCTCTAGGATATTCAGAAGCCAAGTTATAAGCCCACAAAGGTGTAACTAAACTACTTCTTTAAAGTGACACCAGGCCCGGTGACCTTTGGGACATGGTTTGACCCCCTATAGGAAAGTGCGATCATCATGAAACGTTCAGATCACTTACAACTCAATAGATTCTACCTTCTTGTAACGTTTCAGCCTGATTGGACCTTGTTTTCACACAAATGGACCCAGAATGATGTGAAATTGTGCTTCGTGCAACATAATTCTGGGTGCCATTTACAAACCATAAGTGCTAATGACTCCATTCCTTTTTGTGGTTGTAGGGGCTGTTGATTGGAGTACACTAAAACAAGCCTGACCTCTCTAGGACATTCAGAAGCCAAGTTATAAGCCCACTAATGTGTAATTGGACTACTTCTTTAAAATGACACCAGATCCGGTGACCTTTGGGACATGGTTTGACCCCCTTAGGAAAGTGCTATCATCATGAAACGTTCAGATCACTTACAACTCAATAGACTCTACCTTCCTGTAACGTTTCAGCCTGATTGGACCTTGTTTTCACACAAATGGACCCTGAATGATGTGAAATTGTGCTTCGTGCAACATAAATCTGGGTGCCATTTAAAAACCATAAGTGCTAATGACTCCATTCCTTTTTGTGGTTGTAGGGGCTGTTGATTGGAGTACACTAAAACAAACCTGATCTCTCTAGGACATTCAGAAGCCAAGTTATAAGCCCACAAATGTGTAACTGAACTACTTCTTTAAATTGACACCAGATCCGGTGACCTTTGGGACATGGTTTGACCCCCTTAGGAAAGTGCTATCATCATGAAACGTTCAGATCACTTACAACTCAATAGATTCTACCTTCCTGTAACATTTCAACCTGATTGGACCTTGTTTTCACACAAATGAACCAAGAATGATGTGAAATTGTGCTTCGTGCAACATAATTCTGGGTGCCATTTACAAACCATAAGTGCTAATGACTCCATTCCTTTTTGTGGTTGTTGGGCCTGTTGATTGGAGTACACTAAAACAAACCTGATCTCTCTAGGACATTCAGAAGCCAAGTTATAAGCCCACAAAGATGTAACTGGACTACTTCTTTAAAGCGACACCAGGCCCGGTGACCTTTGGGACATGGTTTGACCCCCTATAGGAATGTGCGATCATCATGAAACGTTCAGATCACTTACAACTCAATAGATTCTACCTTCTCTTAACGTTTCAGCCTGATTGGACCTTGTTTTCACACAAATGGACCCAGAATGATGTGAAATTGTGCTTCGTGCGACATAATTCTGGGTGCCATTTAAAAACCATAAGTGCTAATGACTCCATTCCTTTTTGTGGTTGTAGGGGCTGTTGATTGGAGTACACTAAAAAAAACCTGATCTCTCTAGGACATTCAGAAGCCAAGTTATAAGCCCACAAATGTGTAACTGGACTACTTCTTTAAATTGACACCAGATCCTGTGACCTTTGGGACATGGTTTGACCCCCTTAGGAAAGTGCTATCATCATGAAACATTCAGATCACTTACAACTCAATAGATTCTACCTTCCTGTAACGTTTCAGCCTGATTGGACCTTGTTTTCACACAAATGAACCCAGAATGATGTGAAATTGTGCTTTGTGCAACATAATTCTGGGTGCCTTTTAAAAACTATAAGTGCTAATGACTCCATTCCTTTTGGGGGTAATGGGGGCTGTTGATTGGAGTACACTAAAACAAACCTGACCTCTCTGGGACATTCAGAAGCCAAGTTATAAGCCCACAAAGGTGTAACTGGACTACTTCTTTAAAGTGACACCAGACCCGGTGACCTTTGGGACATGGTTTGACCCCCTATAGGAAAGTGCGATCATCATGAAACGTTCAGATCACTTACAACTCAATAGATTCTACCTTCCTGTAACGTTTCAGCCTGATTGGACCTTGTTTTCACACAAATGAACCCATAATGATGTGAAATTGTGCTTCGTGCAACATAATTCTGGGTGCCATTTCCAAACCATAAGTGCTAATGACTCCCTTCCTTTTTGTGGTTGTAGGGGCTAACCTGATCTCTCTAGGACATTCAGAAGCCAAGTTATAAGCCCACAAATGTGTAACTGGACTACTTCTTTAAATTGACACCAGATCCGGTGACCTTTGGGACATGGTTTGACCCCCTTAGGAAAGTGCTATCATCATGAAACGTTCATATCACTTACAACTCAATAGATTCTAACTTCCTGTAACGTTTCAGCCTGATTGGACCTTGTTTTCACACAAAGAACCCAGAATGATGTGAAATTGTGCTTCGTGCAACATAATTCTGGGTGCCATTTAAAAACCATAAGTGCTAATGACTCCATTCCTTTTTGGGGTAATGGGGGCTGTTAATTGGAGTATTCTAAAAGTTATAAGCCCACAAAGGTGTAACTGGACTACTTCTTTAAAGTGACACCAGGCCCGGTGACCTTTGGGACATGGTTGGACCCCCTATAGGAACGTGCGGTCATCATGAAACGTTCAGATCACTTACAACTCAATAGATTCTACCTTCTTGTAACGTTTCAGCCTGATTGGACCTTGTTTTCACACAAATGGACCTAGAATGATGTGAAATTGTGCTTCGTGCAACATAATTCTGGTTGCCATTTACAAACCATAAGTGCTAATGACTCCATTCCTTTTTGTGGTTGTAGGGGCTGTTGATTGGAGTACACTAAAACAAACCTGATCTCTCTAGGACATTGAGAAGCCAAGTTACAAGCCCACAAATGTGTAACTGGACTATTTCTTTAAATTGACACCAGATCCGGTGTCATTTGTGACATGGTTTGACCCCCTTAGGAAATTGCTATCATCATGAAACGTTCAGATCACTTACAACTCAATAGATTCTACCTTCCTGTAACTTTCAGCCTGATTGGACCTTGTTTTCACACAAATGAACCCAGAATGATGTGAAATTGTGCTTCGTGCAACATAATTCTGGGTGCCATTTACAAACCATAAGTGCTAATGACTCCATTCCTTTTTGTGGTTGTATGGGCTGTTGATTGGAGTACACTAAAACAAACCTGATCTCTCTAGGACATTCAGAAGCCAAGTTATAAGCCCACAAAGGTGTAACTGGAGTACTTCTTTAAAGTGACACCAGGCCCGGTGACCTTTGGGACATGGTTTGACCCCCTTAGGAAAGTGCTATCATCATGAAACGTTCAGATCACTTACAACTCAATAGATTCTACCTTTCTGTAACGTTTCAGCCTGATTGGACCTTGTTTTCAAACAAATGAACCCAGAATGATGTGAAATTGTGCTTCGTGCAACATAATTCTGGGTGCCATTTAAAAACCATAAGTGCTAATGACTCCATTACTTTTTGAGGTAATAGGGGCTGTTAATTGGAGTACTCTAAAACAAACCTGACCTCTCTAGGATATTCAGAAGCCAAGTTATAAGCCCACAAAGATGTAACTGGACTACTTCTTTAAAGCGACACCAGGCCCGGTGACCTTTGGGACATGGTTTGACCCCCTATAGGAATGTGCGATCATCATGAAACGTTCAGATCACTTACAACTCAATAGATTCTACCTTCTCGTAACGTTTCAGCCTGATTGGACCTTGTTTTCACACAAATGGACCCAGAATGATGTGAAATTGTGCTTCGTGCAACATAATTCTGGGTGCCATTTAAAAACCATAAGTGCTAATGACTCCTTTCCTTTTTGTGGTTGTAGGGGCTGTTGATTGGAGTACACTAAAAAAAACTGATCTCTCTAGGACATTCAGAAGCCAAGTTATAAGCCCACAAATGTGTAACTGGACTACTTCTTTAAATTGACACCAGATCCTGTGACCTTTGGGACATGGTTTGACCCCGTTAGGAAAGTGCTATCATCATGAAACATTCAGATCACTTACAACTCAATAGATTCTACCTTCCTGTAACGTTTCAGCCTGATTGGACCTTGTTTTCACACAAATGAACCCAGAATGATGTGAAATTGTGCTTCGTGCAACATAATTCTGGGTGCCTTTTAAAAACTATAAGTGCTAATGACTCCATTCCTTTTGGGGGTAATGGGGGCTGTTGATTGGAGTACACTAAAACAAACCTGACCTCTCTAGGACATTCAGAAGCCAAGTTATAAGCCCACAAAGGTGTAACTGGACTACTTCTTTAAAGTGACACCAGATCCTGTGACCTTTGGGACATGGTTTGACCCCCTTAGGAAAGTGCTATCATCATGAAACATTCAGATCACTTACAACTCAATAGATTCTACCTTCCTGTAACGTTTCAGCCTGATTGGACCTTGTTTTCACACAAATGAACCCAGAATGATGTGAAATTGTGCTTTTTGCAACATAATTCTGGGTGCCTTTTAAAAACTATAAGTGCTAATGACTCCATTCCTTTTGGGGGTAATGGGGGCTGTTGATTGGAGTACACTAAAACAAACCTGACCTCTCTGGGACATTCAGAAGCCAAGTTATAAGCCCACAAAGGTGTAACTGGACTACTTCTTTAAAGTGACACCAGACCCGGTGACCTTTGGGACATGGTTTGACCCCCTATAGGAAAGTGCGATCATCATGAAACGTTCAGATCACTTACAACTCAATAGATTCTACCTTCCTGTAACGTTTCAGCCTGATTGGACCTTGTTTTCACACAAATGAACCCATAATGATGTGAAATTGTGCTTCGTGCAACATAATTCTGGGTGCCATTTCCAAACCATAAGTGCTAATGACTCCCTTCCTTTTTGTGGTTGTAGGGGCTAACCTGATCTCTCTAGGACATTCAGAAGCCAAGTTATAAGCCCACAAATGTGTAACTGGACTACTTCTTTAAATTGACACCAGATCCGGTGACCTTTGGGACATGGTTTGACCCCCTTAGGAAAGTGCTATCATCATGAAACGTTCATATCACTTACAACTCAATAGATTCTAATTTCCTGTAACGTTTCAGCCTGATTGGACCTTGTTTTCACACAAAGAACCCAGAATGATGTGAAATTGTGCTTCGTGCAACATAATTCTGGGTGCCATTTAAAAACCATAAGTGCTAATGACTCCATTCCTTTTTGGGGTAATGGGGGCTGTTAATTGGAGTATTCTAAAAGTTATAAGCCCACAAAGGTGTAACTGGACTACTTCTTTAAAGTGACACCAGGCCCGGTGACCTTTGGGACATGGTTGGACCCCCTATAGGAACGTGCGGTCATCATGAAACGTTCAGATCACTTACAACTCAATAGATTCTACCTTCTTGTAACGTTTCAGCCTGATTGGACCTTGTTTTCACACAAATGGACCTAGAATGATGTGAAATTGTGCTTCGTGCAACATAATTCTGGTTGCCATTTACAAACCATAAGTGCTAATGACTCCATTCCTTTTTGTGGTTGTAGGGGCTGTTGATTGGAGTACACTAAAACAAACCTGATCTCTCTAGGACATTGAGAAGCCAAGTTACAAGCCCACAAATGTGTAACTGGACTATTTCTTTAAATTGACACCAGATCCGGTGTCATTTGTGACATGGTTTGACCCCCTTAGGAAATTGCTATCATCATGAAACGTTCAGATCACTTACAACTCAATAGATTCTACCTTCCTGTAACTTTCAGCCTGATTGGACCTTGTTTTCACACAAATGAACCCAGAATGATGTGAAATTGTGCTTCGTGCAACATAATTCTGGGTGCCATTTACAAACCATAAGTGCTAATGACTCCATTCCTTTTTGTGGTTGTATGGGCTGTTGATTGGAGTACACTAAAACAAACCTGATCTCTCTAGGACATTCAGAAGCCAAGTTATAAGCCCACAAAGGTGTAACTGGAGTACTTCTTTAAAGTGACACCAGGCCCGGTGACCTTTGGGACATGGTTTGACCCCCTTAGGAAAGTGCTATCATCATGAAACGTTCAGATCACTTACAACTCAATAGATTCTACCTTTCTGTAACGTTTCAGCCTGATTGGACCTTGTTTTCAAACAAATGAACCCAGAATGATGTGAAATTGTGCTTCGTGCAACATAATTCTGGGTGCCATTTAAAAACCATAAGTGCTAATGACTCCATTACTTTTTGAGGTAATAGGGGCTGTTAATTGGAGTACTCTAAAACAAACCTGACCTCTCTAGGATATTCAGAAGCCAAGTTATAAGCCCACAAAGATGTAACTGGACTACTTCTTTAAAGCGACACCAGGCCCGGTGACCTTTGGGACATGGTTTGACCCCCTATAGGAATGTGCGATCATCATGAAACGTTCAGATCACTTACAACTCAATAGATTCTACCTTCTCGTAACGTTTCAGCCTGATTGGACCTTGTTTTCACACAAATGGACCCAGAATGATGTGAAATTGTGCTTCGTGCAACATAATTCTGGGTGCCATTTAAAAACCATAAGTGCTAATGACTCCTTTCCTTTTTGTGGTTGTAGGGGCTGTTGATTGGAGTACACTAAAAAAAACTGATCTCTCTAGGACATTCAGAAGCCAAGTTATAAGCCCACAAATGTGTAACTGGACTACTTCTTTAAATTGACACCAGATCCTGTGACCTTTGGGACATGGTTTGACCCCCTTAGGAAAGTGCTATCATCATGAAACATTCAGATCACTTACAACTCAATAGATTCTACCTTCCTGTAACGTTTCAGCCTGATTGGACCTTGTTTTCACACAAATGAACCCAGAATGATGTGAAATTGTGCTTCGTGCAACATAATTCTGGGTGCCTTTTAAAAACTATAAGTGCTAATGACTCCATTCCTTTTGGGGGTAATGGGGGCTGTTGATTGGAGTACACTAAAACAAACCTGACCTCTCTAGGACATTCAGAAGCCAAGTTATAAGCCCACAAAGGTGTAACTGGACTACTTCTTTAAAGTGACACCAGACCCGGTGACCTTTGGGACATGGTTTGACCCCCTATAGGAAAGTGCGATCATCATGAAACGTTCAGATCACTTACAACTCAATAGATTCTACCTTCCTGTAACGTTTCAGCCTGATTGGACCTTGTTTTCACACAAATGAACCCAGAATGATGTGAAATTGTGCTTCGTGCAACATAATTCTGGGTGCCATTTCCAAACCATAAGTGCTAATGACTCCCTTCCTTTTTGTGGTTGTAGGGGCTAACCTGATCTCTCTAGGACATTCAGAAGCCAAGTTATAAGCCCACAAATGTGTAACTGGACTACTTCTTTAAATTGACACCAGATCCGGTGACCTTTGGGACATGGTTTGACCCCCTTAGGAAAGTGCTATCATCATGAAACGTTCAGATCACTTACAACTCAATAGATTCTAACTTCCTGTAACGTTTCAGCCTGATTGGACCTTATTTTCACACAAATGAACCCAGAATGATGTGAAATTGTGCTTCGTGCAACATAATTCTGGGTGCCATTTAAAAACCATAAGTGCTAATGACTCCATTCCTTTTTGGGGTAATGGGGGCTGTTAATTGGAGTATTCTAAAAGTTATAAGCCCACAAAGGTGTAACTGGACTACTTCTTTAAAGTGACATCAGGCCCGGTGACCTTTGGGACATGGTTGGACCCCCTATAGGAACGTGCGGTCATCATGAAACGTTCAGATCACTTACAACTCAATAGATTCTACCTTCTTGTAATGTTTCAGCCTGATTGGACCTTGTTTTCACACAAATGGACCTAGAATGATGTGAAATTGTGCTTTGTGCAACATAATTCTGGTTGCCATTTACAAACCATAAGTGCTAATGACTCCATTCCTTTTTGTGGTTGTAGGGGCTGTTGATTGGAGTACACTAAAACAAACCTGATCTCTCTAGGACATTGAGAAGCCAAGTTACAAGCCCACAAATGTGTAACTGGACTATTTCTTTAAATTGACACCAGATCCGGTGTCATTTGTGACATGGTTTGACCCCCTTAGGAAAGTGCTATCATCATGAAACGTTCAGATCACTTACAACCCAATAGATTCTACCTTCCTGTAACTTTCAGCCTGATTGGACCTTGTTTTCACACAAATGAACCCAGAATGATGTGAAATTGTGCTTCGTGCAACATAATTCTGGGTGCCATTTACAAACCATAAGTGCTAATGACTCCATTCCTTTTTGTGGTTGTAGGGGCTGTTGATTGGAGTACACTAAAACAAACCTGATCTCTCTAGGACATTCAGAAGCCAAGTTATAAGCCCACAAATGTGTAACTGGACTACTTTTTTAAATTGACACCAGATCCGGTGACCTTTGGGACATGGTTTGACCCCCTTAGGAAAGTGCTATCATCATGAAACGTTCAGATCACTTACAACTCAATAGATTATACCTTCCTGTAACGTTTCAGCCTGATTGGACCTTGTTTTCACACAAATGGACCCAGAATGATGTGAAATTGTGCTTCATGCAACATAATTCTGGGTGCCATTTACAAACCATAAGTGCTAATGACTCCATTCCTTTTTGTGGTTGTAGGGGCTGTTGATTGGAGTACACTAAAACAAATCTGACCTCTCTAGGACATTCAGAAGCCAAGTTATAAGCCCACAAAGGTGTAACTGGAGTACTTCTTTAAAGTGACACCAGGCCCGGTGACCTTTGGGACATGGTTTGACCCCCTTAGGAAAGTGCTATCATCATGAAACGTTCAGATCACTTACAACTCAATAGATTCTACCTTCCTGTAACGTTTCAGCCTGATTGGACCTTGTTTTCAAACAAATGAACCCAGAATGATGTGAAATTGTGCTTCGTGCAACATAATTCTGGATGCAATTTAAAAACCATAAGTGCTAATGACTCCATTCCTTTTTGGGGTAATGTGGCCTGTTAATTGGAGTACTCTAAATTAAACCTGACCTCTCTAGCATATTCAGAAGCCAAGTTATAAGCCCACAAAGGTGTAACTGCACTACTTCTTTAAAGTGACACCAGGCCCGGTGACCTTTGGGACATGGTTTGACCCCCTATAGGAATGTGCAATCATCATGAAACGTTCATATCACTTACAACTCAATAGATTCTACCTTCTTGTAACGTTTCAGCCTGATTGGACCTTGTTTTCACACAAATGGACCCAGAATGATGTGAAATTGTGCTTTGTGCAACATAATTCTGGGTGCCAATTACAAACCATAAGTGCTAATGACTCCATTCCTTTTTGTGGTTGTAGGGGCTGTTGATTGGAGTACACTAAAACAAGCCTGACCTCTCTAGGACATTCAGAAGCCAAGTTATAAGCCCACTAATGTGTAACTGGACTACTTCTTTAAATTGACACCAGATCCGGTGACCTTTTGGACATGGTTTGACCCCCTTAGGAAAGTGCTATCATCATGAAACGTTCAGATCACTTACAACTCAATAGACTCTACCTTCCTGTAACGTTTCAGCCTGATTGGACCTTGTTTTCACACAAATGGACCCAGAATGATGTGAAATTGTGCTTCGTGCAACATAATTCTGGGTGCCATTTAAAAACCATAAGTGCTAATGACTCCATTCCTTTTTGTGGTTGTAGGGGCTGTTGATTGGAGTACACTAAAACAAACCTGATCTCTCTAGGACATTCAGAAGCCAAGTTATAAGCCCACAAATGTGTAACTGGAATACTTCTTTAAATTGACACCAGATCCGGTGACCTTTGGGCCAAGGTTTGACCACCTTAGGAAAGTGCTATCATCATGAAACGTTCAGATCACTTACAACTCAATAGATTCTACCTTCCTGTAACGTTTCAACCTTATTGGACCTTGTTTTCACACAAATGAACCAAGAATGATGTGAAATTGTGCTTCGTGCAACATAATTCTGGGTGCCATTTACAAACCATGAGTGCTAATGACTCCATTCCTTTTTGTGGTTGTAGGGGCTGTTGATTGGAGTACACTAAAACAAACCTGACCTCTCTAGGACATTCAGAAGCCAAGTTATAAGCCCACAAAGGTGTAACTGGACTACTTCTTTAAAGTGACACCAGGCCCGGTGACCTTTGGGACATGGTTTTACCCCCTATAGGAATGTGCGATCATCATGAAACGTTCAGATCACTTACAACTCAATAGATTCTACCTTCTTGTAACATTTCAGCCTGATTGGACCTTGATTTCACACAAATGGACCTAGAATGATGTGAAATTGTGCTTCGTGCAACATAATTCTGGGTGCCATTTCCAAACCATAGGTGCTAATGACTTCATTCCTTTTTGTGGTTGTAGGGGCTGTTGATTGGAGTACACTAAAACAAACCTGATCTCTCTAGGACATTCAGACGCCAAGGTATAAGCCCACAAATGTGTAACTGGACTACTTCTTTAAATTGACAACAGATCCGGTGACCTTTGGGACATGGTTTGACGCCCTTAAGAAAGTGCTATCATCACGAAACTTTCAGATCACTTACAACTTAATAGATTCTACCTTCCTGTAACGTTTCAGCCTGATTGGACCTTGTTTTCACACAAATGAACCCAGAATGATGTGAAATTGTGCTTTGTGCAACATAATTCTGGGTGCCATTTACAAACCATAAGTGCTAATGACTCCATTCCTTTTTGTGGTTGTAGGGGCTGTTGATTGGAGTACACTAAAACAAACCTGATCTCTCTAGGACATTCAGAAGCCAAGTTATAAGCCCACAAATGTGTAACTGGACTACTTCTTTAAAGTGACACCAGATCCGGTGACATTTGGGACATGGTTTGACCCACTTAGGAATGTGCGATCAACATGAAACGTTCAGATCACTTACAACTCAATAGATTCTACCTTCCTGTAACGTTTCAGCCTGATTGGCCATTGTTTTCACACAAATGAACCCAGAATGAAGTGAAATTGTGCTTCGTGCAACATAATTCTGGGTGCCATTTAAAAACCATAAGTGCTAATGACTCCATTCCTTTTTAAGGTAATAGGGGCTGTTAATTGGAGTACACTAAAACAAACCTGACCTCTCTAGGATATTCAGAAGCCAAGTTATAAGCCCACAAATGTGTAACTGGACTACTTCTTTAAATTGACACCAGATCCGGTGACCTTTGGGCCATGGTTTGACCCCCTTAGGAAAGTGCTATCATCATGAAACGTTCAGATCACTTACAACTCAATAGATTCTACCTTCCTGTAACGTTTCAACCTGATTGGACCTTGTTTTCACACAAATGAACCAAGAATGATGTGAAATTGTGCTTCGTGCAACATAATTCTGGGTGCCATTTACAAACCATAAGTGCTAATGACTCCATTCCTTTTTGTGGTTGTAGGGGCTGTTGATTGGAGTACACTAAAACAAACCTGACGTCTCTTGGACATTCAGAAGCCAAGTTATAAGCCTACAGAGGTGAATCTGAACTACTTCTTTAAAGTGACACCAGGCCCGGTGACCTTTGGGACATGGTTTTACCCCCTATAGGAATGTGCGATCATCATGAAACGTTCAGATCACTTACAACTCAATAGATTCTACCTTCTTGTAACGTTTCAGCCTGATTGGACCTTGTTTTCACACAAATGGACCCAGAATGATGTGAAATTGTGCGTAGTGCAACATAATTCTGGGGGCCATTTCCAAACCATAAGTGCTAATGACTCCATTCCTTTTTGTGGTTGTAGGGGCTGTTGATTGGAGTACACTAAAACAAACCTGATCTCTCTAGGACATTCAGACGCCAAGGTATAAGCCCACAAATGTGTAACTGGACTACTTCTTTAAATTGACACCAGATCCGGTGACCTTTGGGACATGGTTTGACGCCCTTAAGAAAGTGCTATCATTATGAAACTTTCAGATCACTTACAACTCAATAGATTCTACCTTCCTGTAACGTTTCAGCCTGATTGGACCTTGTTTTCACACAAATGAACCCAGAATGATGTGAAATTGTGCTTCGTGCAACATAATTCTGGGTGCCATTTACAAACCATAAGTGCTAATGACTCCATTCCTTTTTGTGGTTGTAGGGGCTGTTGATTGGAGTACACTAAAACAAACCTGATCTCTCTAGGACATTCAGAAGCCAAGTTATAAGCTCACAAATGTGTAACTGGACTACTTCTTTAAAGTGACACCAGATCCGGTGACCTTTGGGACATGGTTTGACCCACTTAGGAATGTGCGATCATCATGAAACGTGCAGATCACTTACAACTCAATAGATTCTACCTTCTTGTAACGTTTCAGCCTTATTGGACCTTGTTTTCACACAAATGGACCCAGAATGATGTGAAATTGTGCTTCGTGCAACATAATTCTGGGTGCCATTTAAAAACCATAAGTGCTAATGACTCCATTCCTTTTTGAGGTAATAGGGGCTGTTAATTGGAGTACTCTAAAACAAACCTGACCTCTCTAGGACATTCAGAAGCCAAGTTATAAGCCCACAAAGATGTAACTGGACTACTTCTTTAAAGCGACACCCGGCCCGGAGACCTTTGGGACATGGTTTGACCCCCTATAGGAATGTGCGATCATCATGAAACGTTCAGATCACTTACAACTCAATAGATTCTACCTTCTCGTAACGTTTCAGCCAAATTGGACCTTGTTTTCACACAAATGGACCCAGAATGATGTGAATCTGTGCTTCGTGCAACATAATTCTGGGTGCCATTTAAAACCCATAAGTGCTAATGACTCCATTCCTTTTTGTGGTTGTAGGGGCTGTTGATTGGAGTACACTAAAACAAACCTGTTCTCTCTAGGACATTCAGAAGCCAAGTTATAAGCCCACAAATGTGTAACTGTACCACTTCTTTAAATTGACACCAGATCCGGTGACCTTTGGGACATGGTTTGACCCCCTTAGGAAAGTGCTATCATCATGAAACGTTCAGATCACTTAAAACTCAATAGATTCTACCTTCCTGTAACGTTTCAGCCTGATTGGACCTTGTTTTCACACAAATGAACCCAGAATGATGTGAAATTGTGCTTCGTGCAACATAATTCTGGGTGCCATTTAAAAACCATAAGTGCTAATGACTCCATTCCTATTTGGGGTAATGGGGGCTGTTAATTGAAGTACTCCAAAACAGACCTGACCTCTCTAGGATATTCAGAAGCCAAGTTATAATCCCACAAATGTGTAACTGGACTACTTCTTTAAAGTGACACCAGGCCCGGTGACCTTTGGGACATGGTTTGACCCCCTATAGGAATGTGCGATCATCATGAAACGTTCAGATCACTTACAACTAAATAGATTCTACCTTCTTGTAACGTTTCAGCCTGATTGGACCTTGTTTTCACACAAATGGACCCAGAATGATGTGAAATTGTATTCGTGCAACATAATTCTGGGTGCCATTTAAAACCCATAAGTGCTAATGACTCCATTCCTTTTTGTGGTTGTAGGGGCTGTTGATTGGAGTACACTAAAACAAACCTGTTCTCTCTAGGACATTCAGAAGCCAAGTTATAAGCCCACAAATGTGTAACTGGACCACTTCTTTAAATTGACACCAGATCCGGTGACCTTTGGGACATGGTTTGACCCCCTTAGGAAAGTGCTATCATCATGAAACGTTCAGATCACTTAAAACTCAATAGATTCTACCTTCCTGTAACATTTCAGCCTGATTGGACCTTGTTTTCACACAAATGAACCCAGAATGATGTGAAATTGTGCTTCGTGCAACATAATTCTGGGTGCCATTTAAAAACCATAAGTGCTAATGACTCCATTCCTATTTGGGGTAATGGGGGCTGTTAATTGAAGTACTCTAAAACAGACCTGACCTCTCTAGGATATTCAGAAGCCAAGTTATAATCCCACAAATGTGTAACTGGACTACTTCTTTAAAGTGACACCAGGCCCGGTGACCTTTGGGACATGGTTTGACCCCCTATAGGAATGTGCGATCATCATGAAACGTTCAGATCACTTACAACTCAATAGATTCTACCTTCTTGTAACGTTTCAGCCTGATTGGACCTTGTTTTCACACAAATGGACCCAGAATGATGTGAAATTGTACTTCGTGCAACATAATTCTGGGTGCCATTTACAAACCATAAGTGCTAATGACTCCATTCCTTTTTGTGGTTGTAGGGGATGTTGATTGGAGTACACTAAAACAAACCTGACCTCTCTAGGACATTCAGAAGCCAAGTTATAAGCCCACAAAGGTGTAACTGGAATACTTCTTTAAAGTGACACCAGGCCCGGTGACCTTTGGGACGTGGTTTGACCCCCTTAGGAAAGTGCTATCATCATGAAACGTTCAGATCACTTACAACTCAATAGATTCTACCTTCCTGTAACGTTTCAGCCTGATTGGACCTTGTTTTCAAACAAATGAACCCAGAATGATGTGAAATTGTGCTTCGTGCATCATAATTCTGGGTGCCATTTAAAAACCATAAGTGCTAATGACTCCATTCCTTTTTGGGGTAATGGGGGCTGATAATTGGAGTACTCTAAATTAAAGCTGACCTCTCTAGGATATTCAGAAGCCAAGTTATAAGCCCACAAAGGTGTAACTAAACTACTTCTTTAAAGTGACACCAGGCCCGGTGACCTTTGGGACATGGTTTGACCCCCTATAGGAAAGTGCGATCATCATGAAACGTTCAGATCACTTACAACTCAATAGATTCTACCTTCTTGTAACGTTTCAGCCTGATTGGACCTTGTTTTCACACAAATGGACCCAGAATGATGTGAAATTGTGCTTCGTGCAACATAATTCTGGGTGCCATTTACAAACCATAAGTGCTAATGACTCCATTCCTTTTTGTGGTTGTAGGGGCTGTTGATTGGAGTACACTAAAACAAGCCTGACCTCTCTAGGACATTCAGAAGCCAAGTTATAAGCCCACTAATGTGTAATTGGACTACTTCTTTAAAATGACACCAGATCCGGTGACCTTTGGGACATGGTTTGACCCCCTTAGGAAAGTGCTATCATCATGAAACGTTCAGATCACTTACAACTCAATAGACTCTACCTTCCTGTAACGTTTCAGCCTGATTGGACCTTGTTTTCACACAAATGGACCCAGAATGATGTGAAATTGTGCTTCGTGCAACATAAATCTGGGTGCCATTTAAAAACCATAAGTGCTAATGACTCCATTCCTTTTTGTGGTTGTAGGGGCTGTTGATTGGAGTACACTAAAACAAACCTGATCTCTCTAGGACATTCAGAAGCCAAGTTATAAGCCCACAAATGTGTAACTGAACTACTTCTTTAAATTGACACCAGATCCGGTGACCTTTGGGACATGGTTTGACCCCCTTAGGAAAGTGCTATCATCATGAAACGTTCAGATCACTTACAACTCAATAGATTCTACCTTCCTGTAACGTTTCAACCTGATTGGACCTTGTTTTCACACAAATGAACCAAGAATGATGTGAAATTGTGCTTCGTGCAACATAATTCTGGGTGCCATTTACAAACCATAAGTGATAATGACTCCATTCCTTTTTGTGGTTGTTGGGCCTGTTGATTGGAGTACACTAAAACAAACCTGATCTCTCTAGGACATTCAGAAGCCAAGTTATAAGCCCACAAATGTGTAACTGGACTACTTCTTTAAAGTGACACCAGATCCGGTGACCTTTGGGACATGGTTTGACCCCCTTAGGAATGTGCGATCATCATGAAACATTCAGATCAATTACAACTCAATAGATTCTACCTTCTTGTAACGTTTCAGCCTGATTGGACCTTGTTTTCACACAAATGGACCCAGAATGATGTGAAATTGTGCTTGGTGCAACATAATTCTGGGTGCCATTTAAAAACCATAAGTGCTAATGACTCCATTCCTATTTGGGGTAATGGGGGCTGTTAATTGGAGTACTCTAAAACAAACCTGACCTCTCTAGGATATTCAGAAGCCAAGGAATAATCCCACAAATGTGTAACTGGACTACTTCTTTAAAGTGACACCAGGCCCGGTGACCTTTGAGACATGGTTTGACCCCCTATAGGAATGTGCGATCATCATGAAACGTTCAGATCACTTACAACCTGATAGATTCTACCTTCTTGTAACGTTTCAGCCTGACTGGAACTTGTTTTCGAACAAATGGACCCAGAATGATGTGAAATTGTGCTTCGTGCAACATAATTCTGGGTGCCATTTACAAACCATAAGTGCTAATGACTCCATTCCTTTTTGTGGTTGTAGGGGCTGTTGACTGGAGTACCCTAAAACCAACCTGACCTCTCTAGGACATTCAGAAGTCAAGTTATAAGCCCACAAAGGTGTAACTGGACTACTTCTTTAAAGTGACACCAGGCCCGGTGACCTTTGGGACATGGATTGACCCCCTATAGGAATGTGCAATCATCATGAAACGTTCAGATCACTTACAACTCAATAGATTCTACCTTCTTGTAACGTTTCAGCTTGATTGGACCTTGTTTTCACACAAATGGACCCAGAATGATGTGAAATTGTGCTTCGTGCAACATAATTCTGGGTGCCATTTACAAACCATAAGTGCTAATGACTCCATTCCTTTTTGTGGTTGTAGGGGCTGTTGATTGGAGTACACTAAAACAAACCTGATCTCTCTAGGACATTCAGAAGCCAAGTTATAAGCCCACAAATGTGTAACTGAACTACTTCTTTAAATTGACACCAGATCCGGTGACCTTTGGGACATGGTTTGACCCCCTTAGGAAAGTGCTATCATCATGAAACGTTCAGATCACTTACAACTCAATAGATTCTACCTTCCTGTAACGTTTCAACCTGATTGGACCTTGTTTTCACACAAATGAACCAAGAATGATGTGAAATTGTGCTTCGTGCAACATAATTCTGGGTGCCATTTACAAACCATAAGTGATAATGACTCCATTCCTTTTTGTGGTTGTTGGGCCTGTTGATTGGAGTACACTAAAACAAACCTGATCTCTCTAGGACATTCAGAAGCCAAGTTATAAGCCCACAAATGTGTAACTGGACTACTTCTTTAAAGTGACACCAGATCCGGTGACCTTTGGGACATGGTTTGACCCCCTTAGGAATGTGCGATCATCATGAAACATTCAGATCAATTACAACTCAATAGATTCTACCTTCTTGTAACGTTTCAGCCTGATTGGACCTTGTTTTCACACAAATGGACCCAGAATGATGTGAAATTGTGCTTGGTGCAACATAATTCTGGGTTCCATTTAAAAACCATAAGTGCTAATGACTCCATTCCTATTTGGGGTAATGGGGGCTGTTAATTGGAGTACTCTAAAACAAACCTGACCTCTCTAGGATATTCAGAAGCCAAGGAATAATCCCACAAATGTGTAACTGGACTACTTCTTTAAAGTGACACCAGGCCCGGTGACCTTTGAGACATGGTTTGACCCCCTATAGGAATGTGCGATCATCATGAAACGTTCAGATCACTTACAACCTGATAGATTCTACCTTCTTGTAACGTTTCAGCCTGACTGGAACTTGTTTTCGAACAAATGGACCCAAAATGATGTGAAATTGTGCTTCGTGCAACATAATTCTGGGTGCCATTTACAAACCATAAGTGCTAATGACTCCATTCCTTTTTGTGGTTGTAGGGGCTGTTGACTGGAGTACCCTAAAACCAACCTGACCTCTCTAGGACATTCAGAAGTCAAGTTATAAGCCCACAAAGGTGTAACTGGACTACTTCTTTAAAGTGACACCAGGCCCGGTGACCTTTGGGACATGGATTGACCCCCTATAGGAATGTGCAATCATCATGAAACGTTCAGATCACTTACAACTCAATAGATTCTACCTTCTTGTAACGTTTCAGCTTGATTGGACCTTGTTTTCACACAAATGGACCCAGAATGATGTGAAATTGTATTCGTGCAACATAATTCTGGGTGCCATTTAAAACCCATAAGTGCTAATGACTCCATTCCTTTTTGTGGTGGTAGGGGCTGTTGATTGGAGTACACTAAAACAAACCTGTTCTCTCTAGGACATTCAGAAGCCAAGTTATAAGCCCACAAATGTGTAACTGGACCACTTCTTTAAATTGACACCAGATCCGGTGACCTTTGGGACATGGTTTGACCCCCTTAGGAAAGTGCTATCATCATGAAACGTTCAGATCACTTAAAACTCAATAGATTCTACCTTCCTGTAACATTTTAGCCTGATTGGACCTTGTTTTCACACAAATGAACCCAGAATGATGTGAAATTGTGCTTCGTGCAACATAATTCTGGGTGCCATTTAAAAACCATAAGTGCTAATGACTCCATTCCTATTTGGGGTAATGGGGGCTGTTAATTGAAGTACTCTAAAACAGACCTGACCTCTCTAGGATATTCAGAAGCCAAGTTATAATCCCACAAATGTGTAACTGGACCACTTCTTTAAAGTGACACCAGGCCCGGTGACCTTTGGGACATGGTTTGACCCCCTATAGGAATGTGCGATCATCATGAAACGTTCAGATCACTTACAACTCAATAGATTCTACCTTCTTGTAACGTTTCAGCCTGATTGGACCTTGTTTTCACACAAATGGACCCAGAATGATGTGAAATTGTGCTTCGTGCAACATAATTCTGGGTGCCATTTACAAACCATAAGTGCTAATGACTCCATTCCTTTTTGTGGTTGTAGGGGCTGTTGATTGGAGTACACTAAAACAAACCTGACCTCTCTAGGACATTTAGAAGCTAAGTTATAAGCCCACAAAGGTGTAACTGGACTACTTCTTTAAAGTGACACCAGGCCTGTTGACCTTTGGGACGTGGTTTGACCCCCTTAGGAAAGTGCTATCATCATGAAACGTTCAGATCACTTACAACTCAATAGATTCTACCTTCCTGTAACGTTTCAGCCTGATTGGACCTTGTTTTCAAACAAATGAACCCAGAATGATGTGAAATTGTGCTTCGTGCAACATAATTCTGGGTGCCATTTAAAAACCATAAGTGCTAATGACTCCATTCCTTTTTGGGGTAATGGGGGCTGATAATTGGAGTACTCTAAATTAAAGCTGACCTCTCTAGGATATTCAGAAGCCAAGTTATAAGCCCACAAAGGTGTAACTGCACTACTTCTTTAAAGTGACACCAAGCCCGGTGACCTTTGGGACGTGGTTTGACCCCCTTAGGAAAGTGCTATCATCATGAAACGTTCAGATCACTTACAACTCAATAGATTCTACCTTCCTGTAACGTTTCAGCCTGATTGGACCTTGTTTTCAAACAAATGAACCCAGAATGATGTGAAATTGTGCTTCGTGCAACATAATTCTGGGTGCCATTTAAAAACCATAAGTGCTAATGACTCCATTCCTTTTTGGGGTAATGGGGGCTGATAATTGGAGTACTCTAAATTAAAGCTGACCTCTCTAGGATATTCAGAAGCCAAGTTATAAGCCCACAAAGGTGTAACTGCACTACTTCTTTAAAGTGACACCAGGCCCGGTGACCTTTGGGACATGGTTTGACCCCCTATAGGAATGTGCGATCATCATGAAACGTTCAGATCACTTACAACTCAATAGATTCTACCTTCTTGTAACGTTTCAGCCTGATTGGACCTTGTTTTCACACAAATGGACCCAGAATGATGTGAAATTGTGCTTCGTGCAACATAATTCTGGGTGCCATTTACAAACCATAAGTGCTAATGACTCCATTCCTTTTTGTGGTTGTAGGGGCTGTTGATTGGAGTACACTAAAACAAGCCTGACCTCTCTAGGACATTCAGAAGCCAAGTTATAAGCCCACTAATGTGTAATTGGACTACTTCTTTAAAATGACACCAGATCCGGTGACCTTTGGGACATGGTTTGACCCCCTTAGGAAAGTGCGATCATCATGAAACGTTCAGATCGCTTACAACTCAATAGACTCTACCTTCCTGTAACGTTTCAGCCTGATTGGACCTTGTTTTCACACAAATGGACCCAGAATGATGTGAAATTGTGCTTCGTGCAACATAAATCTGGGTGCCATTTAAAAACCATAAGTGCTAATGACTCCATTCCTTTTTGTGGTTGTAGGGGCTGTTGATTGGAGTACACTAAAATAAACCTGATCTCTCTAGGACATTCAGAAGCCAAGTTATAAGCCCACAAATGTGTAACTGAACTACTTCTTTAAATTGACACCAGATCCGGTGACCTTTGGGACATGGTTTGACCCCCTTAGGAAAGTGCTATCATCATGAAACGTTCAGATCACTTACAACTCAATAGATTCTACCTTCCTGTAACGTTTCAACCTGATTGGACCTTGTTTTCACACAAATGAACCAAGAATGATGTGAAATTGTGCTTCGTGCAACATAATTCTGGGTGCCATTTACAAACCATAAGTGCTAATGACTCCATTCCTTTTTGGGGTAATGGGGGCTGTTAACTGGAGTACTCTACAAGTTATAAGCCCACAAATGTGTAACTGGACTACTCCTTTAAATTGACACCAGATCCGGTGACCTTTGGGACATAGTTTGACCTCCTTAGGAATGTGCCATCATCATGAAACGTTCAGATCACTTACAACTCAATAGATTCTACCTTCTTGTAACGTTTCAGGCCTATTGGACCTTGTTTTCACACAAATGTACCCAGAATGATGTTAAATTGTGCTTCGTGCAACATAATTCTGGATGCCATTTACAAACCATAAGTGCTAATGACTCCATTCCTTTTTGTGATTGTAGGGGCTGTTGATTGGAGTGCACTAAAACAAGCCTGACCTCTCTAGGACATTCAGAAGCCAAGTTATAAGCCCACAAATGTTGGTACTGGACTACTTCTTTAAATTGACACCAGATCCGGTGACCTTTGGGACATGGTTTGACCCCCTTAGGAATGTGCTATCATAATGAAACGTTCAGATCACTTACAACTCAATAGATTCTACCTTCCTGTAACGTTTCAGCATGATTGGACCTTGTCTTCACACAAATGAACCCAGAATGATGTGAAATTGTGCTTCGTGCAACATAATTCTGGGTGCCATTTACAAACCATAAGTGCTAATGACTCCATTCCTTTTTGTGGTTGTAGGGGCTGTTGATTGGAGTACACTTAAACAAACCTGATCTCTCTAGGACATTGAGATGCCAAGTTATAAGCCCACAAATGTGTAACTGGACTACTTCTTTAAATTGACACCAGATCCGGTGACCTTTGGGACATGGTTTGACCCCCTTAGGAAAGTGCTATCATCATGAAACGTTCAGATCACTTACAACTCAATAGATTCTACCTTCCTGTAACGTTTCAGCCTGATTGGACCTTGTTTTCACACAAATGAACCCAGAATGATGTGAAATTGTGCTTCGTGCAACATAATTCTGGTTGCCATTTACAAACCATAAGTGCTAATGACTCCAATCCTTTTTGTGGTTG
The DNA here is from genome assembly GCF_043380555.1 of Nothobranchius furzeri. Classification (NCBI taxonomy): domain Eukaryota; kingdom Metazoa; phylum Chordata; class Actinopteri; order Cyprinodontiformes; family Nothobranchiidae; genus Nothobranchius; species Nothobranchius furzeri. The sequence goes on from NC_091746.1 coordinate 32,632,601, forward strand.
TAGGGGCTGTTGATTGGAGTATACTTAAACAAACCTGATCTCTCTAGGACATTCAGAAGCCATGTTATAAGCCCACAAATGCGTAACTGGACTACTTCTTTAAATTGACACCAGATCCGGTGACCTTTGGGACATGGTTTGACCCCCTTAGGAAAGTGCTATCACCATGAAACGTTCAGATCACTTACAACTCAACAGATTCTACCTTCCTGTAAAGTTTCAGCCTGATTGGACCTTGTTTTCACACAAATGGACCCAGAATGATGTGAAATTGTGCTTCGTGCAACATAATTCTGGGTGCCATTTACAAACCATAAGTGCTAATGACTCCATTCCTTTTTGTGGTTGTAGGGGCTGTTGATTGGAGTACACTAAAACAAACCTGATCTCTCTAGGACATTGAGAAGCCAAGTTATAAGCCCACAAATGTGTAATTGGACTACTTCTTTAAATTGACACCAGATCCGGTGACCTTTGGGACATGGTTTGACCCCTTAGCAAAGTGCTATCATCATGAAACGTTCAGATCACTTACAACTCAATAGATTCTACCTTCCTGTAACGTTTCATCCTGATTGGACCTTGTTTTCACACAAATGAACCCAGAATGATGTGAAATTGTGCTTCGTGCAACATAATTCTGAGTGCCATTTAAAAACCATAAGTGCTAATGACTCCATTCCTTTTTGTGGTTGTAGGGGCTGTTGATTGGAGTATACTAAAACAAACCTGATCTCTCTAGGACATTGAGAAGCCAAGTTATAAGCCCACAAATGTGTAACTGGACTTCTTCTTTAAAGTGAGACCAGATTCTGTGACCTTTGGGACATGGTTTGACCCCCTATAGGAATGTGCGATCATCAAGAAACGTTCAGATCACTTACAACTGAATAGATTCTACCTTCCTGTAACGTTTCAGCCTGATTGGACCTTGTTTTCAAACAAATGAACCCAGAATGATGTGAAATTGTGCTTCGTGCAACTTAATTCTGGGTGCCATTTACAAACCATAAGTGCTAATGACTCCCTTCCTTTTTGTGGTTGTAGGGGCTGTTGATTGGAGTAAACTAAACCAAACCTGATCTCTCTAGGACATTCAGAAGCCAAGTTATAAGCCCACAAATGTGTAACTGGACTACTTCTTTAAATTGACACCAGATCCGGTGACCTTTGGGACATGGTTTGACCCCCTTAGGAAAGTGCTATCATCATGAAACGTTCATATCACTTACAACTCAATAGATTCTACCTTCCTGTAACGTTTCAGCCTGATTGGACCTTGATTTCACACAAATGAACCCAGAATGATGTGAAATTGTGCTTCGTGCAACATAATTCTGGGTGCCATTTAAAAACCATAAGTGCTAATGACTCCATTCCTTTTTGGGGTAATGGGGGCTGTTAACTGGAGTACTCTAAAAGTTATAAGCCCACAAATGTGTAAATGGACTACTCCTTTAAATTGACACCAGATCCGGTGACCTTTGGGACATAGTTTGACCTCCTTAGGAATGTGCCATCATCATGAAACGTTCAGATCACTTACAACTCAATAGATTCTACCTTCTTGTAACGTTTCAGCCCTATTGGACCTTGTTTTCACACAAATGGACCCAGAATGATGTTAAATTGTGCTTCGTGCAACATAATTCTGGATGCCATTTACAAACCATAAGTGCTAATGACTCCATTCCTTTTTGTGGTTGTAGGGGCTGTTGATTGGAGTACACTAAAACAAGCCTGACCTCTCTAGGACATTCAGAAGCCAAGTTATAAGCCCACAAATGGTGGTACTGGACTACTTCTTTAAATTGACACCAGATCCGGTGACCTTTGGGACATGGTTTGACCCCCTTAGGAATGTGCTATCATAATGAAACGTTCAGATCACTTACAACTCAATAGATTCTACCTTCCTGTAACGTTTCAGCCTGATTGGACCTTGTTTTCACACAAATGAACCCAGAATGATGTGAAATTGTGCTTCGTGCAACATAATTCTGGGTGCCATTTACAAACCATAAGTGCTACTGACTCCATTCCTATTTGGGGTAATGGGGGCTGTTAATTGGAGTACTCTAAAACAAACCTGACCTCTCTAGGATATTCAGAAGCCAAGTTATAAGCCCACAAATGTGTAACTGGACTACTTCTTTAAATTGACACCAGATCCGGTGACCTTTGGGACATGGTTTGACCCCCTTAGGAAAGTGCTATCATCATGAAACGTTCAGATCACTTACAACTCAATAGATTCTACCTTCCTGTAACGTTTCAGCCTGATTGGACCTTGTTTTCACACAAATGAACCCAGAATGATGTGAAATTGTGCTTCGTGCAACATAATTCTGGGTGCCATTTACAAACCATAAGTGCTAATGACTCCATTCCTTTTTGTGGTTGTAGGGGCTGTTTATTGGAGTACACTAAAACAAACCTGATCTCTCTAGGACATTGAGAAGCCAAGTTATAAGCCCACAAATGTGTAATTGGACTACTTCTTTAAATTGACACCAGATCCGGTGACCTTTGGGACATGGTTTGACCCCTTAGCAAAGTGCTATCATCATGAAACGTTCAGATCACTTACAACTCAATAGATTCTACCTTCCTGTAACGTTTCAGCCTGATTGGACCTTGTTTTCACACAAATGAACCCAGAATGATGTGAAATTGTGCTTCGTGCAACTTAATTCTGGGTGCCATTTACAAACCATAAGTGCTAATGACTCCCTTCCTTTTTGTGGTTGTAGAGGCTGTTGATTGGAGTAAACTAAACCAAACATGATCTCTCTAGGATATTCAGAAGCCAAGTTATAAGCCCACAAATGTGTAACTGGACTACTTCTTTAAATTGACACCAGATCCTGTGACCTTTGGGACATGGTTTGAACCCCTTAGGAAAGTGCTATCATCATGAAACGTTCATATCACTTACAACTCAATAGATTCTACCTTCCTGTAACGTTTCAGCCTGATTGGACCTTGATTTCACACAAATGAACCCAGAATGATGTGAAATTGTGCTTCGTGCAACATAATTCTGGGTGCCATTTAAAAACCATAAGTGCTAATGACTTCATTCCTTTTTGGGGTAATGGGGGCTGTTAACTGGAGTACTCTACAAGTCATAAGCCCACAAATGTGTAACTGGACTACTCCTTTAAATTGACACCAGATCCGGTGACCTTTGGGACATAGTTTGACCTCCTTAGGAATGTGCCATCATCATGAAACGTTCAGATCGGTTACAACTCAATAGATTCTACCTTCTTGTAACGTTTCAGCCCTATTGGACCTTGTTTTCACACAAATGGACCCAGAATGATGTTAAATTGTGCTTCGTGCAACATAATTCTGGTTGCCATTTACAAACCATAAGTGCTAATGACTCCATTCCTTTTTGTGGTTGTAGGGGCTGTTGATTGGAGTACACTAAAACAAGCCTGACCTCTCTAGGACATTCAGAAGCCAAGTTATAAGCCCACAAATGTTGGTACTGGACTACTTCTTTAAATTGACACCAGATCCGGTGACATTTGGGACATGATTTGACCCCCTTAGGAATGTGCTATCATAATGAAACGTTCAGATCACTTACAACTCAATAGATTCTACCTTCCTGTAACGTTTCAGCCTGATTGGACCTTGTTTTCACACAAATGAACCCAGAATGATGTGAAATTGTGCTTCGTGCAACATAATTCTGGGTGCCATTTAAAAACCATAAGTGCTAATGACTCCATTCCTTTTTGGGGTAATTGGGGCTGTTAACTGGAGTACTCTAAAAGTTATAAGCCCACAAATGTGTAACTGGACTACTCCTTTAAATTGACACCAGATCCGGTGACCTTTGGGACATAGTTTGACCTCCTTAGGAATGTGCCATCATCATGAAACGTTCAGATCACTTACAACTCAATAGATTCTACCTTCTTGTAACGTTTCAGCCCTATTGGACCTTGTTTTCACACAAATGGACCCAGAATGATGTTAAATTGTGCTTCGTGCAACATAATTCTGGATGCCATTTACAAACCATAAGTGCTAATGACTCCATTCCTTTTTGTGGTTGTAGGGGCTGTTGATTGGAGTACACTAAAACAAGCCTGACCTCTCTAGGACATTCAGAAGCCAAGTTATAAGCCCACAAATGTTGGTACTGGACTACTTCTTTAAATTGACACCAGATCCGGTGACCTTTGGGACATGGTTTGACCCCCTTAGGAATGTGCTATCATAATGAAACGTTCAGATCACTTACAACTCAATAGATTCTACCTTCCTGTAACGTTTCAGCCTGATTGGACCTTGTTTTCACACAAATGAACCCAGAATGATGTGAAATTGTGCTTCGTGCAACATAATTCTGGGTGCCATTTACAAACCATAAGTGCTAATGACTCCATTCCTTTTTGTGGTTGTAGGGGCTGTTGATTGGAGTACACTAAAACAAACCTGATCTCTCTAGGACATTGAGATGCCAAGTTATAAGCCCACAAATGTGTAACTGGACTACTTCTTTAAATTGACACCAGATCCGGTGACCTTTGGGACATGGTTTGACCCCCTTAGGAAAGTGCTATCATCATGAAACGTTCAGATCACTTACAACTCAATAGATTCTACCTTCCTGTAACGTTTCAGCCTGATTGGACCTTGTTTTCACACAAATGAACCCAGAATGATGTGAAATTGTGCTTCGTGCAACATAATTCTGGTTGCCATTTACAAACCATAAGTGCTAATGACTCCAATCCTTTTTGTGGTTGTAGGGGCTGTTGATTGGAGTGTACTAAAATAAACCTGATCTCTCTAGGACATTCAGAAGCCATGTTATAAGCCCACAAATGCGTAACTGGACTACTTCTTTAAATTGACACCAGATCCGGTGACCTTTGGGACATGGTTTGACCCCCTTAGGAAAGTGCTATCACCATGAAACGTTCAGATCACTTACAACTCAACAGATTCTACCTTCCTGTAAAGTTTCAGCCTGATTGGACCTTGTTTTCACACAAATGGACCCAGAATGATGTGAAATTGTGCTTCGTGCAACATAATTCTGGGTGCCATTTAAAAACCATAAGTGCTATTTACTCCATTCCTTTTTGGGGTAATGGGGGCTGTTAATTGGAGTACTCTAAAACAAACCTGACCTCTCTAGGATATTCAGAAGCCAAGTTATAAGCCCACAAATGTGTAACTGGACTACTCCTTTAAAGTGACACCAGATTCTGTGACCTTTGGGACATGGTTTGACCCCCTATAGGAATGTGCGATCATCAAGAAACGTTCAGATCACTTACAACTGAATAGATTCTACCTTCCTGTAACGTTTCAGCCTGATTGGACCTTGTTTTCAAACAAATGAACCCAGAATGATGTGAAATTGTGCTTCGTGCAACTTAATTCTGGGTGCCATTTACAAACCATAAGTGCTAATGACTCCCTTCCTTTTTGTGGTTGTAGGGGCTGTTGATTGGAGTAAACTAAACCAAACCTGATCTCTCTAGGACATTCAGAAGCCAAGTTATAAGCCCACAAATGTGTAACTGGACTACTTCTTTAAATTGACACCAGATCCGGTGACCTTTGGGACATGGTTTGACCCCCTTAGGAAAGTGCTATCATCATGAAACGTTCATATCACTTACAACTCAATAGATTCTACCTTCCTGTAACGTTTCAGCCTGATTGGACCTTGATTTCACACAAATGAACCCAGAATGATGTGAAATTGTGCTTCGTGCAACATAATTCTGGGTGCCATTTAAAAACCATAAGTGCTAATGACTCCATTCCTTTTTGGGGTAATGGGGGCTGTTAACTGGAGTACTCTAAAAGTTATAAGCCCACAAATGTGTAAATGGACTACTCCTTTAAATTGACACCAGATCCGGTGACCTTTGGGACATAGTTTGACCTCCTTAGGAATGTGCCATCATCATGAAACGTTCAGATCACTTACAACTCAATAGATTCTACCTTCTTGTAACGTTTCAGCCCTATTGGACCTTGTTTTCACACAAATGGACCCAGAATGATGTTAAATTGTGCTTCGTGCAACATAATTCTGGATGCCATTTACAAACCATAAGTGCTAATGACTCCATTCCTTTTTGTGGTTGTAGGGGCTGTTGATTGGAGTACACTAAAACAAGCCTGACCTCTCTAGGACATTCAGAAGCCAAGTTATAAGCCCACAAATGGTGGTACTGGACTACTTCTTTAAATTGACACCAGATCCGGTGACCTTTGGGACATGGTTGGACCCCCTTAGGAATGTGCTATCATAATGAAACGTTCAGATCACTTACAACTCAATAGATTCTACCTTCCTGTAACGTTTCAGCCTGATTGGACCTTGTTTTCACACAAATGAACCCAGAATGATGTGAAATTGTGCTTCGTGCAACATAATTCTGGGTGCCATTTACAAACCATAAGTGCTACTGACTCCATTCCTATTTGGGGTAATGGGGGCTGTTAATTGGAGTACTCTAAAACAAACCTGACCTCTCTAGGATATTCAGAAGCCAAGTTATAAGCCCACAAATGTGTAACTGGACTACTTCTTTAAATTGACACCAGATCCGGTGACCTTTGGGACATGGTTTGACCCCCTTAGGAAAGTGCTATCATCATGAAACGTTCAGATCACTTACAACTCAATAGATTCTACCTTCCTGTAACGTTTCAGCCTGATTGGACCTTGTTTTCACACAAATGAACCCAGAATGATGTGAAATTGTGCTTCGTGCAACTTAATTCTGGGTGCCATTTACAAACCATAAGTGCTAATGACTCCATTCCTTTTTGTGGTTGTAGGGGCTGTTGATTGGAGTACACTAAAACAAACCTGATCTCTCTAGGACATTGAGAAGCCAAGTTATAAGCCCACAAATGTGTAATTGGACTACATCTTTAAATTGACACCAGATCCGGTGACCTTTGGGACATGGTTTGACCCCTTAGCAAAGTGCTATCATCATGAAACGTTCAGATCACTTACAACTCAATAGATTCTACCTTCCTGTAACGTTTCATCCTGATTGGACCTTGTTTTCACACAAATGAACCCAGAATGATGTGAAATTGTGCTTCGTGCAACATAATTCTGAGTGCCATTTAAAAACCATAAGTGCTAATGACTCCATTCCTTTTTGTGGTTGTAGGGGCTGTTGATTGGAGTATACTAAAACAAACCTGATCTCTCTAGGACATTGAGAAGCCAAGATATAAGCCCACAAATGTGTAACTGGACTACTTCTTTAAAGTGAGACCAGATTCGGTGACCTTTGGGTGATGGTTTGACCCCCTATAGGAATGTGCGATCATCAAGAAACGTTCAGATCACTTACAACTGAATAGATTCTACCTTCCTGTAACGTTTCAGCCTGATTGGACCTTGTTTTCACACAAATGAACCCAGAATGATGTGAAATTGTGCTTCGTGCAACTTAATTCTGGGTGCCATTTACAAACCATAAGTGCTAATGACTCCCTTCCTTTTTGTGGTTGTAGAGGCTGTTGATTGGAGTAAACTAAACCAAACATGATCTCTCTAGGACATTCAGAAGCCAAGTTATAAGCCCACAAATGTGTAACTGGACTACTTCTTTAAATTGACACCAGATCCTGTGACCTTTGGGACATGGTTTGAACCCCTTAGGAAAGTGCTATCATCATGAAACGTTCATATCACTTACAACTCAATAGATTCTACCTTCCTGTAACGTTTCAGCCTGATTGGACCTTGATTTCACACAAATGAACCCAGAATGATGTGAAATTGTGCTTCGTGCAACATAATTCTGGGTGCCATTTAAAAACCATAAGTGCTAATGACTTCATTCCTTTTTGGGGTAATGGGGGCTGTTAACTGGAGTACTCTACAAGTCATAAGCCCACAAATGTGTAACTGGACTACTCCTTTAAATTGACACCAGATCCGGTGACCTTTGGGACATAGTTTGACCTCCTTAGGAATGTGCCATCATCATGAAACGTTCAGATCGGTTACAACTCAATAGATTCTACCTTCTTGTAACGTTTCAGCCCTATTGGACCTTGTTTTCACACAAATGGACCCAGAATGATGTTAAATTGTGCTTCGTGCAACATAATTCTGGTTGCCATTTACAAACCATAAGTGCTAATGACTCCATTCCTTTTTGTGGTTGTAGGGGCTGTTGATTGGAGTACACTAAAACAAGCCTGACCTCTCTAGGACATTCAGAAGCCAAGTTATAAGCCCACAAATGTTGGTACTGGACTACTTCTTTAAATTGACACCAGATCCGGTGACATTTGGGACATGATTTGACCCCCTTAGGAATGTGCTATCATAATGAAACGTTCAGATCACTTACAACTCAATAGATTCTACCTTCCTGTAACGTTTCAGCCTGATTGGACCTTGTTTTCACACAAATGAACCCAGAATGATGTGAAATTGTGCTTCGTGCAACATAATTCTGGGTGCCATTTAAAAACCATAAGTGCTAATGACTCCATTCCTTTTTGGGGTAATTGGGGCTGTTAACTGGAGTACTCTAAAAGTTATAAGCCCACAAATGTGTAACTGGACTACTCCTTTAAATTGACACCAGATCCGGTGACCTTTGGGACATAGTTTGACCTCCTTAGGAATGTGCCATCATCATGAAACGTTCAGATCACTTACAACTCAATAGATTCTACCTTCTTGTAACGTTTCAGCCCTATTGGACCTTGTTTTCACACAAATGGACCCAGAATGATGTTAAATTGTGCTTCGTGCAACATAATTCTGGATGCCATTTACAAACCATAAGTGCTAATGACTCCATTCCTTTTTGTGGTTGTAGGGGCTGTTGATTGGAGTACACTAAAACAAGCCTGACCTCTCTAGGACATTCAGAAGCCAAGTTATAAGCCCACAAATGTTGGTACTGGACTACTTCTTTAAATTGACACCAGATCCGGTGACCTTTGGGACATGGTTTGACCCCCTTAGGAATGTGCTATCATAATGAAACGTTCAGATCACTTACAACTCAATAGATTCTACCTTCCTGTAACGTTTCAGCCTGATTGGACCTTGTTTTCACACAAATGAACCCAGAATGATGTGAAATTGTGCTTCGTGCAACATAATTCTGGGTGCCATTTACAAACCATAAGTGCTAATGACTCCATTCCTTTTTGTGGTTGTAGGGGCTGTTGATTGGAGTACACTAAAACAAACCTGATCTCTCTAGGACATTGAGATGCCAAGTTATAAGCCCACAAATGTGTAACTGGACTACTTCTTTAAATTGACACCAGATCCGGTGACCTTTGGGACATGGTTTGACCCCCTTAGGAAAGTGCTATCATCATGAAACGTTCAGATCACTTACAACTCAATAGATTCTACCTTCCTGTAACGTTTCAGCCTGATTGGACCTTGTTTTCACACAAATGAACCCAGAATGATGTGAAATTGTGCTTCGTGCAACATAATTCTGGTTGCCATTTACAAACCATAAGTGCTAATGACTCCAATCCTTTTTGTGGTTGTAGGGGCTGTTGATTGGAGTATACTAAAATAAACCTGATCTCTCTAGGACATTCAGAAGCCATGTTATAAGCCCACAAATGCGTAACTGGACTACTTCTTTAAATTGACACCAGATCCGGTGACCTTTGGGACATGGTTTGACCCCCTTAGGAAAGTGCTATCACCATGAAACGTTCAGATCACTTACAACTCAACAGATTCTACCTTCCTGTAACGTTTCAGCCTGATTGGACCTTGTTTTCACACAAATGGACCCAGAATGATGTGAAATTGTGCTTCGTGCAACATAATTCTGGGTGCCATTTAAAAACCATAAGTGCTATTGACTCCATTCCTTTTTGGGGTAATGGGGGCTATTAATTGGAGTACTCTAAAACAAACCTGACCTCTCTAGGATATTGTGAAGCCAAGTTCTAAGCCCACAAATGTGTAACTGGACTACTTCTTTAAAGTGAGACCAGATTCGGTGACCTTTGGGAGATGGTTTGACCCCCTATAGGAATGTGCGATCATCAAGAAACGTTCAGATCACTTTCAACTGAATAGATTCTACCTTCCTGTAACGTTTCAGCCTGCTTGGACCTTGTTTTCACACAAATGAACCCAGAATGATGTGAAATTGTGCTTCGTGCAACTTAATTCTGGGTGCCATTTACAAACCATAAGTGCTAATGACTCCCTTCCTTTTTGTGGTTGTAGGGGCTGTTGATTGGAGTAAACTAAACCAAACATGATCTCTCTAGGACATTCAGAAGCCAAGTTATAAGCCCACAAATGTGTAACTGGACTACTTCTTTAAATTGACACCAGATCCGGTGACCTTTGGGACATGGTTTGACCCCTTAGGAAAGTGCTATCATCATGAAACGTTCATATCACTTACAACTCAATAGATTCTACCTTCCTGTTACGTTTCAGCCTGATTGGACCTTGATTTCACACAAATGAACCCAGAATGATGTGAAATTGTGCTTCGTGCAACATAATTCTGGGTGCCATTTAAAAACCATAAGTGCTAATGACTCCATTCCTTTTTGGGGTAATGGGGGCTGTTAACTGGAGTACTCTAAAAGTTATAAGCCCACAAATGTGTAACTGGACTACTCCTTTAAATTGACACCAGATCCGGTGACCTTTGGGACATAGTTTAACCTCCTTAGGAATGTGCCATCATCATGAAACGTTCAGATCACTTACAACTCAATAGATTCTACCTTCTTGTAACGTTTCAGCCCTATTGGACCTTGTTTTCACACAAATGGACCCAGAATGAAGTGAAATTGTGCTTCGTGCAACATAATTCTGGGTGCCATTTACAAACCATAAGTGCTACTGACTCCATTCCTTTTTGTGGTTGTAGGGGCTGTTGATTGGAGTACACTAAAACAAACCTGACCTCTCTAGGACATTCAGAAGCCAAGTTATAAGCCCACAAAGGTGTAACTGGACTACTTCTTTAAAGTGACACCAGACCCGGTGACCTTTGGTACATGGTTTGACCCCCTATAGGAATGTGCGATCATCATGAAACGTTCAGATCACTTACAACTCAATAGATTCTACCTTCCTGTAACGTTTCAGCCTGATTGGACCTTGTTTTCACACAAATGAACGCAGAATGATGTGAAATTGTGCTTCGTGCAACATAATTCTGGGTGCCATTTAAAAACCATAAGTGCTAATGACTCCATTCCTTTTTGTGGTTGTAGGGGCTGTTGATTGGAGTACACTAAAACAAACCTGATCGCTCTAGGACATTCAAAAGCCAAGTTATAAGCCCACACATGTGTAACTGGACAACTTCTTTAAATTGACACCAGATCCGGTGACCTTTGGGACATGGTTTGACCCCCTTAGGAAAGTGCTATCATCATGAAACGTTCAGATCACTTACAACTCAATAGATTCTACCTTCCTGTAACGTTTCAGCCTGATTGGACCTTGTTTTCACACAAATGAACCCAGAATGATGTGAAATTGTGCTTCGTGCAACATAATTCTGGGTGCCATTTAAAAACCATAAGTGCTAATGACTCCCTTCCTTTTTGTGGTTGTAGGGGCTAACCTGATCTCTCTAGGACATTCAGAAGCCAAGTTATAAGCCCACAAATGTGTAACTGGACTACTTCTTTAAATTGACACCAGATCCGGTGACCTTTGGGACATGGTTTGACCCCCTTAGGAAAGTGCTATCATCATGAAACGTTCATATCACTTACAACTCAATAGATTCTACCTTCCTGTAACGTTTCAGCCTGATTGGACCTTGTTTTCACACAAATGAACCCAGAATGATGTGAAATTGTGCTTCGTGCAACATAATTCTGGGTGCCATTTAAAAACCATAAGTGCTAATGACTCCATTCCTTTTTGGGGTAATGGGGGCTGTTAATTGGAGTACTCTAAAACAAACCTGACCTCTCTAGGACATTCAGAAGCCAAGTTATAAGCCCACAAATGTGTAACTGGACTACTTCTTTAAATTGACACCAGATCCGGTGACCTTTGGGACATGGTTTGACCCCCTTAGGAAAGTGCTATCATCATGAAACGTTCAGATCACTTACAACTCAATAGATTCTACCTTCCTGAAACGTTTCAGCCTGATTGGACCTTGTTTTCACACAAATGAACCCAGAATGATGTGAAATTGTGCTTCGTGCAACATAATTCTGGGTGCCATTTACAAACCAAAAGTGCTAATGACTCCATTCCTTTTTGTGGTTGTAGGGGCTGTTGATTGGAGTACACTAAAACAAACCTGATCTCTCTAGGACATTCAGAAGCCAAGTTATAAGCCCACAAATGTGTAACTGGACTACTTCTTTAAATTGACACCAGATCCGGTGACCTTTGGGACATGGTTTGACCCCCTTAGGAAAGTGCTATCATCATGAAACGTTCAGATCACTTACAACTCAATAGATTCTACCTTCCTGTAACGTTTCAGCCTGATTGGACCTTGTTTTCACACAAATGAACCCAGAATGATGTGAAATTGTGCTTCGTGCAACATAATTCTTCGTGCCATTTAAAAACCATAAGTGCTAATGATTCCATTCCTTTTTTTGGTTGTAGGGGCTGTTGATTGGAGCACACTAAAACAAACCAGACCTCTCTAGGACATTCAGAAGCCAAGTTATGAGCCCACAAAGGTGTAACAGAACTACTTCTTTAAAGTGACACCAGGCCCGGTGACCTTTGGGACATGGTTTGACCCCCTTAGGAAAGTGCTATCATCATGAAACGTTCAGATCACTTATAACTCAATAGATTCTACCTTCCTGTAACGTTTCAGCCTGATTGGACCTTGTTTTCAAACAAATGAACCCAGAATGATGTGAAATTGTGCTTCGTGCAACATAACATAATTCTGGGTGCCATTTAAAAACCATTAGTGCTAATGACTCCATTCCTTTTTGGGGTAATGGGTGCTGTTAATTGGAGTACTCTACATTAAACCTGACCTCTCTAGGATATTCAGAAGCCAAGTTATAAGCCCACAAATGTGTAACTGGACTACTTCTTTAAATTGACACCAGGCCCGGTGACCTTTGGGACATGGTTTGACCCCCTATAGGAATGTGCGATCATGATGAAACGTTCAGATCACTTACAACTCAACAGATTCTACCTTCTTGTAACGTTTCAGCCTGATTGGACCTTGTTTTCACACAAATGGACCCAGAATGATGTGAAATTGTGCTTCGTGCAACATAATTCTGGGTGCCATTTAAAAACCATAAGTGCTAATGACTCCTTTCCTTTTTGTGGATGTAGGGGCTGTTGATTGGAGTACACTAAAACAAACCTGATCTCTCTAGGACATTCAGAAGCCAAGTTATAAGCCCACAATTGTGTAACTGGACTACTTCTTTAAATTGACACCAGATCCGGTGACCTTTGGGACATGGTTTGACCCCCTTAGGAAAGTGCTATCATCATGAAACGTTCAGATCACTTCAACTCAATAGATTCTACCTTCCTGTAATGTTTATGCCTGATTGGACCTTGTTTTCACACAAATGGACCCAGAATGTAGTGAAATTGTGCTTCGTGCAACATAATTCTGGGTGCCATTTACAAACCATAAGTGCTAATGACTCCATTCCTTTTTGTGGTTGTAGGGGCTGTTGATTTGAGTACACTAAAACAAACCTGATCTCTCTAGGACATTCCGAAGCCAAGTTATAAGCCCACAAATGTGTAACTGGACTACTTCTTTAAATTGACACCAGATCCGGTGACCTTTGGGACATGGTTTGACCCCCTTAGGAAAGTGCTATCATCATGAAACGTTCAGATCACTTACAACTCAATAGATTCTACCTTCCTGTAACGTTTCAGCCTGATTGGACCTTGTTTTCACACAAATGAACCCAGAATGATGTGAAATTGTGCTTCGTGCAACATAATTCTGGGTGCCATTTACAAACCATAAGTGCTAAGGACTCCATGCCTTTTTGTTGTTGTAGGGGCTGTTGATTGGAGTACATTAAAACAAACCTGATCTCTCTAGGACATTCAGAAGCCAAGTTATAAGCCCACAAATGTGTAACTGGACTACATCTTTAAATTGACACCAGATCCGGTGACCTTAGGGACATGGTTTGACCCCCTTAGGAAAGTGCTATCATCATGAAACGTTCAGATCACTTACAACTCAATAGATTCTACCTTCCTGTAACGTTTCAGCCTGATTGGACCTTGTTTTCACACAGATGAACCCAGAATGATGTGAAATTGCGCTTCGTGCAACATAATTCTGGGTGCCATTTACAAACCATAAGTGCTAATGACTCCATTCCTTTTTGTGGTTGTAGGGGCTGTTGATTGGAGTACACTAAAACAAACCTGATCTCTCTAGGACATTCAGAAGCCAAGTTATAAGCCCACAAATGTGTAACTGGACTACTTTAAATTGACACCAGATCCGGTGACCTTTGGGACATGGTTTGACCCCCTTAGGAAAGTGCTATCATAATGAAACGTTCAGATCACTTACAACTCAACAGATTCTACCTTCTTGTAACGTTTCAGCCTGATTGGACCTTGTTATAACACAAATGAACCCAGAATGATCTGAAATTGTGCTTCGTGCAACATAATTCTGGGTGCCATTTACAAACCATAAGTGCTAATGACTCCATTCCTCTTTGGGGTAATGGGGGCTGTTAATTGGAGTACTCTAAAACAAACCTGACCTCTTTAGGATATTCAGAAGCCAAGTTATAAGCCCACAAATGTGTAACTGGACTACTTCTTTAAATTGACACCAGATCCGGTGACCTTTGGGACATGGTTTGACCCCCTTAGGAAAGTGCTATCATAATGAAATGTTCAGATCACTTACAACTCAATAGATTCTACCTTCCTGTAACGTGTCAGCCTGATTGGACCTTGTTTTCACACAAATGAACCCAGAATGATGTGAAATTGTGCTTCGTGCAACATAATTCTGGGTGCCATTTACAAACCATAAGTGCTAATGACTTCATTCCTTTTTGTGGTTGTAGGGGCTGTTGATTGGAGTACACTAAAACAAGCCTGACATCTCTAGGACATTCAGAAGCCAAGTTATAAGCCCACAAATGTGTAACTGGACTACTTCTTTAAATTGACAGCAGATCAGGTGACCATTGGGACATGGTTTGACCCCCTTAGGAAAGTGCTATCATCATGAAACGTTCAGATCGCTTACAACTCCATAGATTCTACCGTCCTGTAATGTTTCAGCCTGATTGGACCTTGTTTCCACACAGAATGATGTGAAATTGTGCTTCGTGCAACATAATTCTGGGTGCCATTTAAAAACCATAAGTGCTAATGACTCCATACCTTTTTGGGGTAATAAGCGCTGTTGATTGGAGTACACTAAGACAAACCTGACCTCTCTGAGACATTCAGAAGCTAAGTTATAAGCCCCCAAATGTGTGTTTGGAACCCCGTTTTCAAGGAACAAGTGATCCGGTGACCTTTATGACCTGATTTGACGCCCTTAGGAATGTGCTATCAACATGAAACACAGGAATCATTTACAACTCAATAGATTCTACTTTTCTGTGACGTTTCAGCCTGATTGAAGCTTTTTTCTGTGAAATGGACCCAGAATGATGTGAAATTGTGCTTTGTGCAACATAATTCTGGGTGCCATTTAAAAACCATAAGTGCTAATGACTCCATCCCTTTTTGGGGTTGTAGGGGATGTTAATTGGAGTACTCTAAAACAAGCCTGACCTCTCTAGGACATTCAGAAGAAACGTTATAAGCCCACAAAGGTGTAACTGGACTACTTCTTTAAAGTGACACCAGGCCCGGTGACCTTTGGGACATGGTTTGACCCCCTATAGGAATGTGCGATCATCATGAAACGTTCAGATCACTTACAACTCAATAGATTCTACCATCCTGTAACGTTTCAGCCTGATTGGACCTTGTTTTCACACAAATGGACCCAGAATAATGTGAAATTGTGCTTCGTGCAACATAATTCTGGGTGCCATTTAAAAACCATAAGTGCTAATGACTCCATTCCTTTTTGGGGTAATAGGGGCTGTTGATTGGAGTACCCTAAAACAAACCTGACCTCTCTAGGATATTCAGAAGCCAAGTTATAAGCCCACAAATGTGTAACTGGACTACTTCTTTAAAGTGACACCAGATCCGGTGACCTTTGGGACATGGTTTGACCCCCAATAGGAATGAGCAATCATCATGAAACGTTCAGATCACTTACAACTCAATAGATTCTACCTTCTTGTAACGTTTCAGCCTGATTGGACCTTGTTTTCACACAAATGGACTCAGAATGATGTGAAATTGTGCTTCGTGCAACGTAATTCTGGGTGCCATTTACAAACCATAAGTGCTAATGACTCCTTTCCTTTTTGTGGTTGTAGGGGCTGTTGATTGGAGTACACTAAAACAAACCTGACCTCTCTAGGACATTCAGAAGCCAAGTTATAAGCCCACAAAGGTGTAACTGGACTACTACTTTAAAGTGACACCAGGCCCGGTGACCTTTGGGACATGGTTTGACCCCCTTAGGAAAGTGTTATCATCATGAAACGTTCAGATCACTTACAACTCAATAGATTCTACCTTCCTGTAACGTTTCAGCCTGATTGGACCTTGTTTTCACACAAATGAACCCAGAATCATGTGAAATTGTGCTTCGTGCAACATAATTCTAGGTTCCATTTACAAACCATAAGTGCTAATGACTCCATTCCTTTTTGTGGTTGTAGGGGCTGTTGATTGGAGTACACTAAAACAGACCTGATCTCTTTAGGACATTCAGAAGCCAAGTTATAAGCCCACAAATGTGTAACTGGACTACTTCTTTAAAGTGACACCAGACCCGGTGACCTTTGGTACATGGTTTGACCCCCTATAGGAATGTGCGATCATCATGAAACGTTCAGATCACTTACAACTCAATAGATTCTACCTTCCTGTAACGTTTCAGCCTGATTGGACCTTGTTTTCACACAAATGAACGCAGAATGATGTGAAATTGTGCTTCGTGCAACATAATTCTGGGTGCCATTTAAAAACCATAAGTGCTAATGACTCCATTCCTTTTTGTGGTTGTAGGGGCTGTTGATTGGAGTACACTAAAACAAACCTGATCGCTCTAGGACATTCAAAAGCCAAGTTATAAGCCCACACATGTGTAACTGGACAACTTCTTTAAATTGACACCAGATCCGGTGACCTTTGGGACATGGTTTGACCCCCTTAGGAAAGTGCTATCATCATGAAACGTTCAGATCACTTACAACTCAATAGATTCTACCTTCCTGTAACGTTTCAGCCTGATTGGACCTTGTTTTCACACAAATGAACCCAGAATGATGTGAAATTGTGCTTCGTGCAACATAATTCTGGGTGCCATTTAAAAACCATAAGTGCTAATGACTCCCTTCCTTTTTGTGGTTGTAGGGGCTAACCTGATCTCTCTAGGACATTCAGAAGCCAAGTTATAAGCCCACAAATGTGTAACTGGACTACTTCTTTAAATTGACACCAGATCCGGTGACCTTTGGGACATGGTTTGACCCCCTTAGGAAAGTGCTATCATCATGAAACGTTCATATCACTTACAACTCAATAGATTCTACCTTCCTGTAACGTTTCAGCCTGATTGGACCTTGTTTTCACACAAATGAACCCAGAATGATGTGAAATTGTGCTTCGTGCAACATAATTCTGGGTGCCATTTAAAAACCATAAGTGCTAATGACTCCATTCCTTTTTGGGGTAATGTGGGCTGTTAATTGGAGTACTCTAAAACAAACCTGACCTCTCTAGGACATTCAGAAGCCAAGTTATAAGCCCACAAATGTGTAACTGGACTACTTCTTTAAATTGACACCAGATCCGGTGACCTTTGGGACATGGTTTGACCCCCTTAGGAAAGTGCTATCATCATGAAACGTTCAGATCACTTACAACTCAATAGATTCTACCTTCCTGAAACGTTTCAGCCTGATTGGACCTTGTTTTCACACAAATGAACCCAGAATGATGTGAAATTGTGCTTCGTGCAACATAATTCTGGGTGCCATTTACAAACCAAAAGTGCTAATGACTCCATTCCTTTTTGTGGTTGTAGGGGCTGTTGATTGGAGTACACTAAAACAAACCTGATCTCTCTAGGACATTCAGAAGCCAAGTTATAAGCCCACAAATGTGTAACTGGACTACTTCTTTAAATTGACACCAGATCCGGTGACCTTTGGGACATGGTTTGACCCCCTTAGGAAAGTGCTATCATCATGAAACGTTCAGATCACTTACAACTCAATAGATTCTACCTTCCTGTAACGTTTCAGCCTGATTGGACCTTGTTTTCACACAAATGAACCCAGAATGATGTGAAATTGTGCTTCGTGCAACATAATTCTTCGTGCCATTTAAAAACCATAAGTGCTAATGATTCCATTCCTTTTTGTGGTTGTAGGGGCTGTTGATTGGAGCACACTAAAACAAACCAGACCTCTCTAGGACATTCAGAAGCCAAGTTATGAGCCCACAAAGGTGTAACAGAACTACTTCTTTAAAGTGACACCAGGCCCGGTGACCTTTGGGACATGGTTTGACCCCCTTAGGAAAGTGCTATCATCATGAAACGTTCAGATCACTTATAACTCAATAGATTCTACCTTCCTGTAACGTTTCAGCCTGATTGGACCTTGTTTTCAAACAAATGAACCCAGAATGATGTGAAATTGTGCTTCGTGCAACATAACATAATTCTGGGTGCCATTTAAAAACCATAAGTGCTAATGACTCCATTCCTTTTTGTGGTTGTAGGGGCTGTTGATTGGAGTACACTAAAACAAACCTGATCGCTCTAGGACATTCAAAAGCCAAGTTATAAGCCCACACATGTGTAACTGGACAACTTCTTTAAATTGACACCAGATCCGGTGACCTTTGGGACATGGTTTGACCCCCTTAGGAAAGTGCTATCATCATGAAACGTTCAGATCACTTACAACTCAATAGATTCTACCTTCCTGTAACGTTTCAGCCTGATTGGACCTTGTTTTCACACAAATGAACCCAGAATGATGTGAAATTGTGCTTCGTGCAACATAATTCTGGGTGCCATTTAAAAACCATAAGTGCTAATGACTCCCTTCCTTTTTGTGGTTGTAGGGGCTAACCTGATCTCTCTAGGACATTCAGAAGCCAAGTTATAAGCCCACAAATGTGTAACTGGACTACTTCTTTAAATTGACACCAGATCCGGTGACCTTTGGGACATGGTTTGACCCCCTTAGGAAAGTGCTATCATCATGAAACGTTCATATCACTTACAACTCAATAGATTCTACCTTCCTGTAACGTTTCAGCCTGATTGGACCTTGTTTTCACACAAATGAACCCAGAATGATGTGAAATTGTGCTTCGTGCAACATAATTCTGGGTGCCATTTAAAAACCATAAGTGCTAATGACTCCATTCCTTTTTGGGGTAATGTGGGCTGTTAATTGGAGTACTCTAAAACAAACCTGACCTCTCTAGGACATTCAGAAGCCAAGTTATAAGCCCACAAATGTGTAACTGGACTACTTCTTTAAATTGACACCAGATCCGGTGACCTTTGGGACATGGTTTGACCCCCTTAGGAAAGTGCTATCATCATGAAACGTTCAGATCACTTACAACTCAATAGATTCTACCTTCCTGAAACGTTTCAGCCTGATTGGACCTTGTTTTCACACAAATGAACCCAGAATGATGTGAAATTGTGCTTCGTGCAACATAATTCTGGGTGCCATTTACAAACCAAAAGTGCTAATGACTCCATTCCTTTTTGTGGTTGTAGGGGCTGTTGATTGGAGTACACTAAAACAAACCTGATCTCTCTAGGACATTCAGAAGCCAAGTTATAAGCCCACAAATGTGTAACTGGACTACTTCTTTAAATTGACACCAGATCCGGTGACCTTTGGGACATGGTTTGACCCCCTTAGGAAAGTGCTATCATCATGAAACGTTCAGATCACTTACAACTCAATAGATTCTACCTTCCTGTAACGTTTCAGCCTGATTGGACCTTGTTTTCACACAAATGAACCCAGAATGATGTGAAATTGTGCTTCGTGCAACATAATTCTTCGTGCCATTTAAAAACCATAAGTGCTAATGATTCCATTCCTTTTTGTGGTTGTAGGGGCTGTTGATTGGAGCACACTAAAACAAACCAGACCTCTCTAGGACATTCAGAAGCCAAGTTATGAGCCCACAAAGGTGTAACAGAACTACTTCTTTAAAGTGACACCAGGCCCGGTGACCTTTGGGACATGGTTTGACCCCCTTAGGAAAGTGCTATCATCATGAAACGTTCAGATCACTTATAACTCAATAGATTCTACCTTCCTGTAACGTTTCAGCCTGATTGGACCTTGTTTTCAAACAAATGAACCCAGAATGATGTGAAATTGTGCTTCGTGCAACATAACATAATTCTGGGTGCCATTTAAAAACCATAAGTGCTAATGACTCCATTCCTTTTTGTGGTTGTAGGGGCTGTTGATTGGAGTACACTAAAACAAACCTGATCGCTCTAGGACATTCAAAAGCAAAGTTATAAGCCCACACATGTGTAACTGGACAACTTCTTTAAATTGACACCAGATCCGGTGACCTTTGGGACATGGTTTGACCCCCTTAGGAAAGTGCTATCATCATGAAACGTTCAGATCACTTACAACTCAATAGATTCTACCTTCCTGTAACGTTTCAGCCTGATTGGACCTTGTTTTCACACAAATGAACCCAGAATGATGTGAAATTGTGCTTCGTGCAACATAATTCTGGGTGCCATTTAAAAACCATAAGTGCTAATGACTCCCTTCCTTTTTGTGGTTGTAGGGGCTAACCTGATCTCTCTAGGACATTCAGAAGCCAAGTTATAAGCCCACAAATGTGTAACTGGACTACTTCTTTAAATTGACACCAGATCCGGTGACCTTTGGGACATGGTTTGACCCCCTTAGGAAAGTGCTATCATCATGAAACGTTCATATCACTTACAACTCAATAGATTCTACCTTCCTGTAACGTTTCAGCCTGATTGGACCTTGTTTTCACACAAATGAACCCAGAATGATGTGAAATTGTGCTTCGTGCAACATAATTCTGGGTGCCATTTAAAAACCATAAGTGCTAATGACTCCATTCCTTTTTGGGGTAATGTGGGCTGTTAATTGGAGTACTCTAAAACAAACCTGACCTCTCTAGGACATTCAGAAGCCAAGTTATAAGCCCACAAATGTGTAACTGGACTACTTCTTTAAATTGACACCAGATCCGGTGACCTTTGGGACATGGTTTGACCCCCTTAGGAAAGTGCTATCATCATGAAACGTTCAGATCACTTACAACTCAATAGATTCTACCTTCCTGAAACGTTTCAGCCTGATTGGACCTTGTTTTCACACAAATGAACCCAGAATGATGTGAAATTGTGCTTCGTGCAACATAATTCTGGGTGCCATTTACAAACCAAAAGTGCTAATGACTCCATTCCTTTTTGTGGTTGTAGGGGCTGTTGATTGGAGCACACTAAAACAAACCAGACCTCTCTAGGACATTCAGAAGCCAAGTTATGAGCCCACAAAGGTGTAACAGAACTACTTCTTTAAAGTGACACCAGGCCCGGTGACCTTTGGGACATGGTTTGACCCCCTTAGGAAAGTGCTATCATCATGAAACGTTCAGATCACTTATAACTCAATAGATTCTACCTTCCTGTAACGTTTCAGCCTGATTGGACCTTGTTTTCAAACAAATGAACCCAGAATGATGTGAAATTGTGCTTCGTGCAACATAACATAATTCTGGGTGCCATTTAAAAACCATTAGTGCTAATGACTCCATTCCTTTTTGGGGTAATGGGGGCTGTTAATTGGAGTACTCTACATTAAACCTGACCTCTCTAGGATATTCAGAAGCCAAGTTATAAGCCCACAAATGTGTAACTGGACTACTTCTTTAAATTGACACCAGGCCCGGTGACCTTTGGGACATGGTTTGACCCCCTATAGGAATGTGCGATCATGATGAAACGTTCAGATCACTTACAACTCAACAGATTCTACCTTCTTGTAACGTTTCAGCCTGATTGGACCTTGTTTTCACACAAATGGACCCAGAATGATGTGAAATTGTGCTTCGTGCAACATAATTCTGGGTGCCATTTAAAAACCATAAGTGCTAATGACTCCTTTCCTTTTTGTGGATGTAGGGGCTGTTGATTGGAGTACACTAAAACAAACCTGATCTCTCTAGGACATTCAGAAGCCAAGTTATAAGCCCACAATTGTGTAACTGGACTACTTCTTTAAATTGACACCAGATCCGGTGACCTTTGGGACATGGTTTGACCCCCTTAGGAAAGTGCTATCATCATGAAACGTTCAGATCACTTTCAACTCAATAGATTCTACCTTCCTGTAATGTTTATGCCTGATTGGACCTTGTTTTCACACAAATGGACCCAGAATGTAGTGAAATTGTGCTTCGTGCAACATAATTCTGGGTGCCATTTACAAACCATAAGTGCTAATGACTCCATTCCTTTTTGTGGTTGTAGGGGCTGTTGATTTGAGTACACTAAAACAAACCTGATCTCTCTAGGACATTCCAAAGCCAAGTTATAAGCCCACAAATGTGTAACTGGACTACTTCTTTAAATTGACACCAGATCCGGTGACCTTTGGGACATGGTTTGACCCCCTTAGGAAAGTGCTATCATCATGAAACGTTCAGATCACTTACAACTCAATAGATTCTACCTTCCTGTAACGTTTCAGCCTGATTGGACCTTGTTTTCACACAAATGAACCCAGAATGATGTGAAATTGTGCTTCGTGCAACATAATTCTGGGTGCCATTTACAAACCATAAGTGCTAAGGACTCCATGCCTTTTTGTTGTTGTAGGGGCTGTTGATTGGAGTACATTAAAACAAACCTGATCTCTCTAGGACATTCAGAAGCCAAGTTATAAGCCCACAAATGTGTAACTGGACTACATCTTTAAATTGACACCAGATCCGGTGACCTTAGGGACATGGTTTGACCCCCTTAGGAAAGTGCTA